>NC_134462.1:137564299-137885339 GCF_047948215.1 Lycorma delicatula | reverse complement strand
CCTCGCCGGCCGTTCTGGATAGCTTGCCTGAGTTTTCTTAGTGTTGCACAATAACTGTCTGAGTTTATTGTTCTTCCAGGTTCCATGAAATTGATCAGCGTATCCCCTTACGACCCGAAAAAACTGCGACTGGTGACCCTGAGTGACGCCACTGTTTGGATTTTTGTTTCGTTTCGGGAGTGAAATTAAACACCCACGTTTCGTCTCCCGTAATAATGGAATCCAGCATTCCTTCCTTATATTCTTGACACTTTTGATGAAACTGGCGAGCACAGTCAAGGCGTTTCTCCTTGTGTTCTGATGTCAGTAGCCGCGGTACCCATCGAGCACAACACTTGTGATTTCCCCAATTTTTCAGTCAAAGCTCTTTCCATTAAACCGTCTTGGCTGGAGCTCTTTGGCAACCTTATTTCGGGATCGATCCACGCATATACAAATAACGTAGCAAAGTCAATACGTCCAACGAAATTAACTATGCCGTTTCTATAATATAGGCAACTGGAATTTTATAGTAGGTGAGTATTTTAATGAAGTCATATTGGCTTAAAGCCTTCACTGATCTAATGGTCCAAAAGTTTTGGGGCTCCGCACTGGTCGGACATCCTATTTTTTTTTTTTTTTTGGTAATCGCGTTTTTTAATTTTTTCTTAAATCTTTAACTGATTAATTTTTTAGATGTATTCTTATTTTTTAATCGTCCATCTGTTATATACATTAATTTTCTTACAGATTTATGCCGATCTACATATTAAAAGTATAATTATTAAATTTAGTTCATTACAAAAGAGTTATAATATAGTATTCATAAATCGAATTGTTACCGATTTAATTCCTCTACTAAATACTACAAAAATCTATTAAGATTAAAAAAAAGGTTATAAAGATAAAAAGGGGGAAAGATTATAAGGGTATAAGTTTATCAGATAAACTTGTAACTTTTAACTTACTAGATCGATTCGAAGATACGATCAAAAATGATTAATAAAAAAACATTTTTAACATTATTTCATTAATATTACAGCGTAGGAAATCATTCAGGGGGAATTCGGCGTGGTTACCCCAGAGGAGACTATGCTACTGGTGGAACGATCGTGGCAATCCGGTGTCCACGATGTTGGTGTAGTTCATCCGCACCAAGTTGACGGAAAATTACCAGGGGTGAATAACTACCTCTGAGTCTACCTTGAGGTACATTCCCCGTGCCCAAGAGGTCGCAGTTTAAAAAAAAATTAATAAACGCAGGGTCTCGACAAGTTCGAAGCGTGGGGTCAGCAATGGAGGTGCGGATGGAAACAAGGCATTGGGGTGCTGTGATAATACCGTAAGTTTGACCCGGCATCCAGTGTTGTACAGGAGGAGGGGTTTTAATGGGTAGGCCCGCATGGGAGAGTTCCACACTACTATGGGGTATGAAACCATATAGTCCCTATAAAAGGTTTCCCCTCCACAAAAAAAAATTAAATAAATAATAGTAAAAACACTCAAATTAGAGATGTAAAAATTGCTATTTTTACAGGTTTATTTTCTGTTTGTTACATATAAATTAGCGTTTATTATTTTTGTAAAATATAATTTACTATGTATTACCGCCCATTTACAAATTTTAAAGAACAATAAAGAGTTCTTATTTCATAACTGAGGGGTATTAGGAGATTGAACAAATTCGGATCTACATAATTACAAAATTGCTACCTTATGGTGTTTGACATTTTTCTTCGCCACACTGAATCCAACTTTTCAAATAAAGAAGGTGAAAATATGATAAATGATTTTAACGGAAACTTTTGACTGCGAAAACGGTTTCTCTATAAATGCCTTAGTTTTTGATTTACAACCAAAGTGACAAAAAAACTAAAAAATCGCTGACGTAATAAAACGACAAAAGACGCTCCGTAATAACTTATAATAAAATAACAGATAATAAATAACAGATAATAATCCTTCACAACAATAAATCAGTTTACATAAATAATAAGTAAGTTTGAATAAGTAATAAGATCATCTGGCTAAGATCACAAAAAAAAAAGATCGGTTAAATTATCCAAAAATGAAGAAAAACGCAAAACAAATTTTTATTCACCCGAGAGAGATTTTCTTGTTCTAATACATAAGTTTTTGCTACTTTATAGTACGGTTACCGATGCGGCTATGTAACTACTCAAATACAGTAAGAAAATACCGGTCAAAGGAGAGGGTTCATCCTATCATCCTATTTTATCACTCCAGATAAAAATCACATCCGAGAAGGAAAGCAGATAAACTTTTCACAACGTCAAGAATCGTATATAAGTTTTACGTGTCGAAAAACCTCCCTTATATGAATAAAATACAAAAAAAGAAAACTTGAGAATGATCTTGGACTGTACATCAAATGAAGAGCAATTTTCTAAATGATTTAGGATCTACCTAGTTGACGTTACTGAAATAAAATAATTCTACATCTAATAATAGATGAGAAATTATTAAATTAAAGACGGAAATTTACTTGGATTAAAATTACGCTATAATTTCATACTTCTATAACAAAGGCACCGGAAAATAAAAAATAGGTCATTTATTCATTTATTTAAAAATTAAATGGTAAAATAATAATTTGTACAGATAAAAATTCTTTTATTTGTCTAGAAAGTTCTTCAAACAAAGGCGATTATCATGAAATCATAAAAAAAATCAAAAATTGCTTAACGGGTAACTGCTACACCCAAATCAGTAATTCACTCAAAAAGTGAAACAAAAATTGGTGCCTCGAAAAAATAAAAAATACAGTGAATGATGAATGAAAGTCTTATAATTACGATGCGCAATGTATTGTTTACAAGGATCAAATAATAGAAAAACTATTTCAGTCGTCTGAAATATTGAAATCCAAGATTGTAGATTTGTGTGTTTGCAAATCACATGAAAAATATTAATATATTTTTTTTATGCACTTTTGTAATAACATAATTAAAATGGAACTTTAACGTAGAAAAAAATAACATAACTTGAAAAATGATATGTTTGTCAGTACGATTTATTTAGTTTAGGAAGCTCTGTCTCTTTCTAGTTACTACGCTAGTGGTAATCTGTAAGTACTCGAAGGATTATGACGAAAATGCTATTTCGTTTTCAGAGCTTCTAAATATATTTCATTTTTTTTTTTTTGTCTTCAGTCATTTGACTGGTTTGATGCAGCTCTCCAAGATTCCCTATCTAGTGCTAGTCGTTTCATTTCAGTATACCCTCTACATCCTACATCCCTAACAATTTGTTTTCCATATTCCAAACGTGGCCTGCCTACACAATTTTTCCCTTCTACCTGTCCTTCCAAAATTAAAGCGACTATTCCAGGATGCCTTAGTATGTGGCCTATTTCTCTTCTTTTAACTATATTTTTCCAAATACTTCTTTCTTCATCTATTTGCCGCAATACCTCCTCATTTGTCACTTTATCCACCCATCTGATTTTTAACATTCTCCTATAGCACCGCATTTCAAAAGCTTCTAACCTTTTCTTCTCAGATACTCCGATTGTCCAAGTTTCACTTCCATATAAAGCGATACTCCAAACATACACTTTCAAAAATCTTTTCCTGACATTTAAATTAATTTTTGATGTAAACAACTTATATTTCTTACTGAAGGCTCGTTTAGCTTGTGCTATTCGGCATTTTATATCGCTCCTGCTTCGTCCATCTTTAGTAATTCTACTTCCCAAATAACAAAATTCTTCTACCTCCATAATCTTTTCTCCTCCTATTTTCACATTCAGCGGTCCATCTTTGTTATTTCTACTACATTTCATTACTTTTGTTTTGTTCTTGTTTATTTTCATGCGATAGTTCTTGCGTAGGACTTCATCTATGCCGTTCATTGTTTCTTCTAAATCCTTTTTATTCTCGGCTAGAAATACTATATCATCAGCAAATCGTAGCATCTTTATCTTTTCACCTTGTACTGTTACTCCGAATCTAAATTGTTCTTTAACATCATTAACTGCTAGTTCCATGTAAAGATTAAAAAGTAACGGAGATAGAGAACATCCTTGTCGGACTCCCTTTCTTATTATGGCTTCTTTCTTATGTTCTTCAATTGCTACTGTTGCTGTTTGGTTCCTGTACATGTTAGCAATTGTTCTTCTATCTCTGTATTTGAACCCTAATTTTTTTAAAATGCTGAACATTTTATTCCAGTCTACGTTATCGAATGCCTTTTCTAGGTCTATAAACGCCAAGTATGTCGGTTTGTTTTTCTTTAATCTTCCTTCTACTATTAATTTGAGGCCTAAAATTGCTTCCCTTGTCCCTATACTTTTCCTGAAACCAAATTGGTCTTCTCCTAACACTTCCTCCACTCTCCTCTCAATTCTTCTGTATAGAATTCTAGTTAAGATTTTTGATGCATGACTAGTTAAACTAATTGTTCTGTATTCTTCACATTTATCTGCCCCTGATTTCTTTGGTATCATTACTATAACACTTTTTTTGAAGTCTGACGGAAATTCCCCTTTTTCATAAATATTGCACACCAGTTTGTATAATCTATCAATCGCTTCCTTACCTGCACTGCGCAGTAATTCTACAGGTATTCCGTCTATTCCAGGAGCCTTTCTGCCATTTAAATCTTTTAATGCTCTCTTAAATTCAGATCTCAGTATTGTTTCTCCCATTTCATCCTCCTCAACTTCCTCTTCTTCCTCTATAAAACCATTTTCTAATTCATTTCCTCCGTATAACTCTTCAATATATTCCACCCATCTATCGACTTTACCTTTCGTATTATATATAGGTGTACCATCTTTGTTTAACACATTATTAGATTTTAATTTATGTACCCCAAACTTTCCTTAACTTTCCTGTATGCTCCGTCTATTTGTATGTCTATTAATATTTCATTTATATTATTAATTATAAGATTGAAGGTTTTTTAAACAAAAAAACCGAAAAAAAAAAAGTTTAATCAACCTCTAAAATAATTTCTAATCTTCACCAATACATACGAAAAAATTATTTGTATTGCAGGTAATTGGAAAATACAAACTTTAATAACGCACTGATTTAATTAAATTTCCTTGAATATATAGATATACTTCAAAACCACAATTTTATAACGTGTTATGTAAAATTTTACGTAACATTCTTATCAAACGTAACAACCAGATGAAACAACCGTAATAACCCGACCGCAATAAGATAATGCGGGTTAAAATAATACAGAAACTTCAAGAACCTAATTTTCTTACAGTTAAATTAAAAAAAAAAACCAGACCAGTAAAACCTTATGAATTACATTATTTAATAAAAGTTTGGAAATGTACCTTTTTATTTTTAATTATAAACTTTTATTTTGTTATTAAATTAATTAATTTTTCTACTAAGAATTGTACAAAATTGTAATTACAGAAAACATCATACGATTTTAAATATCCGAATATAACCTTTAAAAGATTAAAAACTAATTTTTTGAACTTTTTTCTTTTAATCTGGGTCGACCTTAAAGCATAATAATAAGAAAGTAAGTTCAGTAACTTGTCCAAGTAAATGGAAGTATATACTTTTTACACTTTAGATTAGAAATGAATACTTTAGAATACTTTGGCTACTTTAGATTTTTTTTAAATGTACTGTCAATTTAACAAATTTGCTAATCTTTTTTATTGTTTTTTTCAGGGATTATTACTACGACAGGTGAGTCATTACAATAATTATTATTATTATTATTACTATTATTTAAAAATATTTAAAACAATATTACTGGCATATCCTGGAATATTACTGGCATATCCCGATGTCTTCACTACAAAGTTAGCAATCCGATCTCAAGGATACACTGCGATAGATTTTTTTACATGTAGATGTAGCTGTGATGTTCCTCTCTTGCTTCTTGAATTCTTTGGCAAACCTGCTTTATGTTTAATAATAGATCCGGTGAAATCGCCCCGTGTGTTCCGATGATACATGGAACATGTAACATCCACACGTTCTACGTGCACGATCTCTGTTTTAAGTTCTCGCATTCTGCAAAACTCTATTCACATATGTCGATATTAGAGCTTCACTGCTGCTTTACTTACTACATTTTCACACGATATCCAGACGTCAATAGTATTCTCTTGAAAATTTTTAATATTTTAATCAGGCTATTAGTACCGATAAGATTTTCATTTAATTCAAAATAAATAGCGTATTCCTTTCTATTAAACCGGTTAAAGCAGGACAACATTCTGCGTAACTATGTTTCTTTAGTCATTTTTATTAAATACCGACTACGTAAAAGGTTTGTCATCAATTTGTTTAAAATAAAATTATAAAAGATTGTACTTTACAAAACCTTCCTAATTCTATCGTTGATGTTTTAATTATTGCCGATAAAGAAAAAAACCTGAATTTTTGTATCTTCGTTTAAGGTTTACATAATAATAAATTGAGTCCACAAGTTTTCTATTCGTACTGGCTTTATATATTAAATATCTTCTCTTATTTGGTACCGATCTGAATAGAATATTAATTTTTGTAAATGTAACTTGTTAGTAAAACGCCGACCTCCCAGGCGTGAGTGGTAGCGTCTCGGTCATTCATCCGAAAGACCCGTGTTTGAATCCCAGTCAGGCACATCTTTTCCCTTATTTAATTTGGTTTTAATTTTTTTTTTAATAGTGCTAACCTCAGATAAAGAAACGTCAACGTTCCAGTTTGCAGCATCATAACGAACTACGCTTTTAACTTGCCTCGTTCAAATGTTTTCGACATTAAATTGACCGTACTCGACCAACTACTACTAATAGATATATTATTTTAATGAAATCGATCGAGTAGATTTGGAGATTGTTGAGCCACAATACTTTATACATAGGCCTATAAATATAAAAGAAATCCCAACTGAACGGTATTTTCGTACTCCTCATATATAAAAACGTAAATTAAATTCATCCTCCATCCCACCATGCGACCGAAAGTAATAACCGTATTTTATTTTGAAAAGTCTGTAAAAACATGTTTTTCAAAAATTCTTTCAATATAACACGAGTAACATCCAACACAGTTAAATTTTCTTTTGTTACACATTTCACTCGCTTATAATTATCAGTTACGTTAAAAAGTCCTTGTTATTCATCGAGTATTTCTTTAAATGTGTCTCTGTAGAACGGAAATAAATATTAAAAAAAACACAATGCCGTAAAAAAATCAATAATTTTATAAAAAAGTAATACGTTCAAGAATAATTAAAAATCTGAAAAGGCATTAAAAAGTAAAATAATAAACTTAATTAACTAAATCGGTTCGTGGAGGGGGGAAAGAAAATAAATTGTTGAATGGAAATGAGCAGACAGAATTTTAATGGATACGAAAGTATAATAAGAATTATATAACACCCAAAAGAGTGAGTGTTCCTAGAGAGAGTCGCAGGCAATCTCTCTCGTATTCCCATAGCTGTTGTACTCCCTCTAACATCGAGTTAAATATAGCCATTGTTTTACAGCAATCGCATTCGAAATGAATAGCATCATTCGTACGGTACGTTCGTTCGTTCGTTCGTTTATTCTTTTCTATAAGAGTCGTAGAACTGATCCGATTGTTGCTTTTCGAAGACAAGCTTAAATCTAACCTTACTTAAAATCCATTGAGCTCGAAATTGTAAGGATCTGATTTTCAAGGAAGTTTGATCTTGTTCATTTCTTTCTCTTATCTTGATTTAAAATTAAACATTAACCTTTTCGATTATTTTAATTCGATATCAATTTCCTTTTGCGATACGATTTTTGTTACGTACAAGTTAAATAGTAAATACAATACATTAAATGCAACTACATAGAAGAGATTCCATTATTTTTTTTTTTGTTTTTTTTTTTTTTGACACAATTAAACATCTACATAGCGTTCCCTCAGAACAATGAAGAATGTGTTAAATGTCTATAACTGTCTTAAAGGAGAGAAAGCTCAAAGCTCAATGACTCCGCCTCAAGTCATTTATTTACGCGTGCAACATTAATTTAAATATTTTTATTTACATTCCATAACGGTTTCAATTACCGATAATCTCAGTATTGTAAACATTTTCATCGATCTAATAACTTCATTTTAATTTGTAGACTTCTTTTATTAACATACTGCTATTAATGACGACTTTCCCTCGTGAAGTATAGATAAAATACACTCAAAAATAACCGATTTTCTGAAATAATACCGATGAGTATTGTACAACTAAGCATAATTTCATAAAGTGAAAGTTAAATAAATCTGAAATTATGTAAAAAAAATCTACACCCGTTTTTCGTTTCACATCGTTTAGGATATGAAGAGGAGTTTTTAAAAATAGATGTAAGATGAAGAGTATGATTTTTTTTTTTTTTGTAAAGAATAATTGCAGAAAGTATCACTATATATGATTTGATTATTATTATTATTTTCAATAAACACAGACTGTTTATTTAAACAAAAAAATACATTTTTTTATTCATAAATTTTTATTTTAATACGATTTGTTAATGATTAACGATTGACATTTAAATTGTATATAAAATATTTTTCCTTATATTTTTTCAATCATTTATAATAACACCTTCAATCGAGTTCATATTAGCGTTCATATTATTGTTTGTGTTTGTGTTAAAACAGGTTAGAAAATTTTACGCAGCATAAAATTACATCATACACTTACCAGGTTATTGTTAATCAAAATTATTTATAACATACGAATACAAAGAAACACCTAAAGACAGAAAATAAATTACGTTAACATAGATCCGACGATCTCTGCGGGGAAGTTGTAGCGTCTGGCCTTTCATCCAAAGATCCCGGGTTCGAATCCCGGTAGGGCGTGGAATTTTTCATAAAAATGTACACTTCTTATTTCCATGCGAAAGCGGTGGAGCTTGTACGGTGAATTAATCATAAAAAAAAAATAGTAAAAGAAATTAACAATAAAATATTTCCAAATGTTAGAGAGAAAGTTACGCTCCACTTTTAAAACTAAAAACAAAACGGAAAATTAATTTAGGCTGACTAATATTGACACACTGATAAACACAGGAGCATAAAAATTAAAATGTGATTACTTTTTTAATTTAAACCCCTCCAGAGACCCCCTAGAGATAGAAAGAAGACATGAACGCAATGTTTTCTAACAGATTCAATTTTTGAAAATTAAGATATAAACAAAAGAAATCAATCAATAGTTATACTTGCCCTAAAACCAAGATTTTTGTGAGTTAAATAATATTAAATTTACAGAACTTGATAAAAACATTATATTGAACTCAAAAAAATACCGGTCAAAATACATTAAACCGTATCCTAAAAGGGTTTTCTAACCTCTTTAAGAAGGGAACTATTAACGTAGAAGAAAGTGGTGAATTATTTTGGTATTTAACCTTTCGCATTTCCATTTTCCCATTATTTCCAGTAACACAGAAAGTCGATATTTTTTTATTTCCCCTACAAGCGATCTTTAGTACGTCGGGTAGAAATAGAAGGGAAGTGCTGTCACGCTATCTGCACCCTATTATCCCCATTTATAATCTATTGTCTTCATTCACTGAATACTCAATAAGTATAATGAATGCAATGACGTCATGATTTTCAATAAAAATAGGTTTACGAGATAGACGGTAGAAATTAGTACGGTGGAATCACAGACATTGAAGAAAACTCTCGATGAACTTTCACGGTTTAAATGATCGAGAAATATTTCTTAATCGTTTCCTTTTAATTAAACGAATTAAAGATAAATTACGAAAAGTAGTTAGTATACGTTACCAACAATAAGGGGAATATTTATTCGTATTTGGTTTGTCACAATTTTTTTTTTCTTTTTTCACCTACCCTCCAGGCCGGATCTGCACCAAAGCTAAGCACAGCCAAGCCCAAGGAGTTGTCTACTCAAACGGGCCTCTCCATTCGCCGACCATAAGTCTAGTCCGAAAGGTCAGCCCGCCGGTTAGACGTTTTCATTGCCTGTCTCTAACCTCTAGGGTGGCTAGTAGTATCAAATAAACTGGTTTGAAATTAAATTTTAACAAATAAAAACCTTTTTTTTCTAATTTTCCAAGACTAAGTTCTTTTCAGTTTTAAAAATTATTGCCTACTGAATTAAAACGATCGCAATATACTCTGTTTTAATTAAAACTATAGCAGTTAGTCGATCTAAATAAATTTTCACTATTAAATTATTAAAATTTAAATGAAGATTTTACGCGTAAAGTTAATAATTCTCCATTTTTTTGATGAGAAGTAAGGCGTAAACAGAGAGAGTGACGGCGTTATGTTTCGTGGAGTAATATTTATATTTTCGTATTAATTTGCGTTTTATAATACATAGCCGAAAATGGAATTTCTGCAAAATTTTATTTTAATAGTGATTTATAAAAATATCAGGTAACTGTTCACAAGTATCAGATATTTATAGAAACTTTGTTTTTACATATTTTATGTAAGTTAGAGAGTAACGTAATTTTTTGTTGCGAATCCTATTTAAATACATTTGCATGGATAATTAACTCAAATTTTGTTTGTAAATGCTAAGAACCGGTTTTTATTTTTATTTTAACATTACCTTTCATGTATAACTGAAAACAGAAGCAAAACTTGCAAATGTTGTTATAAATATAATAATTACTATTTTCTTTTCGCTAAGATCATTATAAGTTCTATATTGAGTATTATTTACCTTTCTTAGCTTCATTCTTTTATCAATTGTTGACGCGTTTCGAACCGCTTCGTTGTCAAAACTTATAATACTAATAAAGATTTTAGAAAAGAAACTGAATGAGGAAAAGATAAATAATAACTTGAAAATACAAGTTATTAAAACTTTAGAAACAGTTCAACAAAACCGATTTATATTTAATAATAAAATATATAAAACGAAGGATGGACTTGGTACAGGTAACACAATATCAGCGATATTAAACGAAGTATACCAGATATGAGAAAATAGAGATGTTTGGAATATATTAGGTAGCGGATGACACTTTGTTAGTAATTAAAAAAGAAATAAATAATAATAAAGAAAATATTCCTATTAATGTTTTAGATCTAACAATAAAAATAAATAATAATAATATAGATTTTGAAACATACAGAAAAGAAACCTATACAGGTAATATATCTTACGATTCGAATCGTCTGATGGAGGATAAATTAGCGGCTTTTAGATTTACGATAGATAGACTATATAAATTACCATTAAAGAAACCAGTATTAAAAAAGAGTTAAACACCATTTTTAAAATAGAACATAACGGTTATAAAAAAGAAACGATCAGAAAAGTTTATAAAAACAGAAATAAATTAAATGAAATTAAAACAAACGATGAAGAAATCTTTAAGTGGTGTTTTAATAGTAAAACAGAAGAAAAAGGTGTATACAATCGTAAGATATATAAAATATAAATGTAATGCAACGTAACATACGTCGGACAAACGGGAAGAAAATTTTCAACGAAATTTTCGTTGAAAATGGAAGAATCGGTCAAATTTATTCACAAATGTGTTAAAGGAAGAAGAATGAACACTTCAGAATATTTAGAAATCTTCAAATTAACAATAAAGCGATCACAAATGAACAGATCAACAATCAAGCGGATATCCTTTTCAAAAACCTCAGTTTACTGAAAAGAAGAAATCAATAAGTCTTGGCAATGAAGTGATTCCGAAACTCGTCAACAACCGACAAAAGAATGAAGCAAAGAAAGATAAGCAGTACTCAACATAGTAAGGAAATCAAACTCTCATACTGTCATAAAATTTTGTAAACTTTTGCTAAATTTAACTAGTTTAAAATATAAAATTTACTTAATATCAGAAGGTGAATTTAGGCAAAAAATTTAAGCAGAGAAAATAAAAAGCGATTAGATTTTTTAATAACCTTTGTAGAAATATTTTGCAATTAAACGGGAATTCGTTCCCTGATCTCCCGTACGAGTTTTGTTGCGGTTTACTCACTAGGAATATATTTCACGGATTAATACTTGGTTAGTTAAAACTTGTTTTAACAAAACTTGCAAAACGTATATATTTTAATCATCGTGAAAATTTACCCGCCGAAATATCTATATAACCTCTGTCAAATTTTTAAATATTTACTTTCCAGTTAAAAATAAATTTTTTATATTTACTCTACCGAGATTTTTATGAAAAAAAGTTATAGGACACAAAGTCAAACTTGTCACCTTTGTGGAAAAATTAATATACACGCTTAGGATATATTTTTAAATAAATCTGGTGTAGACTCCACATGACTTCTTCTACGCCTGTTGCACTTCATTTAAAGTTACTTCATTTGAAAGTGAAATAAGAACCTTCAATTCTCTAATAAAGTGGACAGTTACACAATTGCTGATACATTAGTTTTTATTAACACCAAATATTTATACAATTGTTAATTCAACAATCTTACATGAAACATCAGGTTAGAGTAAAAGTCCCTTTATTACTCGTATTACTGAAGGTTTCAGATTTCTGGCGTGTCGTACAAATAAAAGTCTTTACTGTTGGATTATTTTGTGAATAATCAAAAATGAAAAAGAAACAATCATACAGGAAAAAGAAAGATAACATGAAGAATAAATCTCAAAAAAACGACAAGGTGAATATGAAGCTAAAGAAAATGTTAAGAACAAGTGAAATAAAAAAATTAAGAGCAGATGATAAATTTAAACAGGAAGAAAATGTTAAAACCAAAGAAAGAATAAATATATTAAGAGAAGATGATAAATATAAAGAGGAAGAAAACGTTAAGAGCAAGGAGAGAATAAAAAGATAAAGGGAAGATGAATATAAAGAGAGAAAAAATTTGAAAACTAGAGAACGTGTACACAAATTAAGATCAGAAGAATTACATCAAAACAAAGAGAGATTAAATGATTGGCAACAAAAAACAAATAAACGAAATAATGATCAACTCCGACTTGGGAGAATATTGTCCAACAATATCAGAGGAGTAATGAACTAAAAGATAGATAATTTATTAAAGATCGGGCTTGTAGTCAACTTTAATGTAGATAAAATTAAACACACCAAAGGCAGTGGGCAGACGTCATCCGGTGTATTGGTCGACCGAAAATATTGCTAAACTTAGGAGGAACCTACAGCGGTTGCGACGCATAGAGCAGCGGTTGGTGGTGAAGAGTATGAAGAGGCTGCCAGGAGTTATGTCAGTGCGAGACGTGTTCTGAACTACGATATTAAAAAGTCAAAAGAGATTAAATTACGAGAGTTATGTGGTGAACTCGACGCAGATCGGATTAAGCCTATCGGATTACAATGAAGCGGTTTGGTAGGCGATTACCCGTCTTCACGGAAGAGTCTGCTTCTAGACAGATATCTAAACTCTTAGGGAGAAGAGTGGTTTAACCGAAATCGTAGAATGTAATAGTAAAAGATTCACACAGGAGGAAGTCGTCAAAGCGATTCATCTGCTACGTGATCGCAAGAGCACCGGACCTGATGGAATACCGGCTGAGGTCTTACAAGGTCTAGCAAGTAAAGTGCCCTTTGAGACCCAAAGCTTTCCCAAGTGTTGGAAAGATTCAAGGTTGGTCTTTCTTCCGAAATCTGCTGAAAACGTGCCTACTAATGTTGATTACAGAATGCTATGTTTAATAAACAACACGGGGAAGGCCGTGGAAAGAATGTTAGCGTTTCGTATGATTGAGCAGCTTAATGTGGTTAGCTCAGCTGTTACGGAAAGATGCAGCACCTGGAGGACCAGGAAAATAACCACGATGATTATGCTGGATGTACGCAATGCGTTTGGGTCTGTTACTTGGGATTCAATAATGACCCGCTTGCGAGGAAGGGAATTAGTCCCTATCTAAGAACTTGACTAGGAGATGGCTTGAGACCGACACATCGGGAGGTAAATTAAGATTCCAAGTCTTTGGCGGGATGCATCAAGAATCAGTCCTGGGCTGATGGGGTTCTTAACCTTCCCATTGCGATAGAAACTGAATCAGCGTATGCCGACGATCTCATAGCCTGATGATTGGCACTGGATGGTTAATCAAGGGCCGGTGCTTGCTCCACATAAATGTATGTTCACCACCCTAACGAGGAGATGTATTGGCGGAATAGACCTGAGACTGGATGACCAATCGTTGCAATTCAGTGAAAACATTAAATTTTTGGGTGTCACGATTGATAAATCCTGTAATTTTTTCGAAATATATTCCTGACTCTTGTACGAGATCTGAGAAGACTTTTAAGTCGTTGAGCATGCTGATTTAGGCGGGGAGGCCCTCTAAGGGTTGAAAGACTCTCTCCTGGGCTGAGCTATACTTGATTGTATGTCCCGCCCATGGGAGAAATTAAACTAGAAATTCCGAAAACAATGCAATTCTAAATTATAATTTTCAATTAATATTAAATAATCAGATGTTTCACCAACTCTATTATATATACACATTTTTAACAGTACATAACATTTTATTTCACTAATAATTTCTGATTTTTTTTCATACTTTATATATTTTTTATATTTATATAAAGTATATTTTATATACTTTTTATATTTTTTTTCATATTAATAAATCAATATATATAAATTTAAAAAAAGAGCTGAAATTTGATTCGGACCGATGTGCCTTCCCCTTATAAGATCCAAATACTTCATTAATTAAAATTTTATTTGGCTGATGATATATCGTTGAAACAGTCCAAATCCAATTTTTTTTTGGATTTTGGGCTTTTTGGACAATTTTGGTTAAGTCGATTGCAATCAAAAGGTACGTAAGTACAGACGCCACGCCGAAACTAGTCAAAACGGATTCAGGGATGATCAAAATGAATATTTCCATTGAAATCTGAAAACCGAAATTTTTCGCGATCACAATACTTTTTACTTCGTACGAGGAAGTACAAACAAAAAAAAAGGAATTTGTTTCCCTGAAACGTTACTTTTAAAATGTATTACGGGAATATCCTTCTTTAGGGAAAATAAATCCTACGATTTACTTATTAAGTTGGAATTTAGCAAAAACCTTTTAAACGGAGAAAATGAAAGGCAAATAAAACTTTAAATAACATTTTTATAAACTTTGCAATTAAATAAGAGTTCATTCCCGATCATTCCTGATCTTGTTTGTTACGGTTTATTCACTAGAAACGTATTTCAGGAATAGATTTTTACAGCGACAAATAAAAACAAGCACATTAAGCATTGTTTGTAAGAACCTTTTTTTTAAATATTAACAACGGAGTCCTCCAGGTTATAGATACGAATTGATGTCCATAAAAATACTAATTTATTTTTTTTTTGCCTTCAGTCATTTGACTGGTTTGATGCAGCTTTCCAAGATTCCCTAACAACAAATCAAAAACACTAAAAACAAATCATAAATACGAAAGAATAGTAAATTATAACATTTATATAACTACAAGATATGACCAGAATAGAAAATAAATTTGAAGTTTAGATGTAACAATTTACTCGTCATAAATTGATTTTTTTAATTTCTAATAGTTTATTAAATAAAAAAAAAAAAAAAATTTCTTATTGCTATTAATAATTAATAGTTGTTTAATTCAGTCAAACAATAAAAAAAAAGAATAAAATTTATTTATTAAAACGTCATATTATTTTTGTCATGAAAAGAAGATATAAAAATATTTAAAAAGGACTACGTATACTTTACTTATTGAAAAAAATGTTTTTATTAAAATTCAACATTTTCTTTATTCATTTCTAAGGGGAAGCATCTATGAATGAATTTATTGGAAGTACGTGTCTCCCCAAAGCCCTTTTATCCATTAGTCAAAGTGGCAGGTGGATTTTCGAAGCGGTACAATTCTACAAGAATATGGAAGTCAATATTGAATTCATTATTTGCACTTTCCGTTTAGTGTATCTCTTTCTGAAACGTAAATTATTTTTTTTATTTTCATTTAATTTTATTCTGTTAAATTGTTTATTATTTTTTTTCTCTTATTTTCTCGTTCGTCTTAAATAAATTATCTTTTAAAATCTGAATATTATTTTTTATTTTCAAATAATATTAGTTCTATAATAGTTCATAAATTGTAACCTGTATAAGGAACACAATTCTCTTAAAAAAAAGAAAAGATAGAAAGACACTTTAGGCAACTTCATTCTTAAAGACAAAATAAACATGAGTCTATTAAATCAGTTTATAAAATCGTAATTCAATCTATCGAATAGCTATGGGTAAACCGCAGTATTTAACACTTTTTTAAATATATCAATATCTACTATTTTTTTTTTTTTTAAATTAATTATGAGGATTTAAATTTTTGAATTATTTATACAAAAAAAAAATTTATTTCTTTATTAATATAATATATTGTTACTTCTACAAAGCTGAAAAGAAAAAACAAGTTCTGGTGGGACAATAATATTTGTGAAGATGCTCTGAGAAAGAGAAAAAATGGAAAAATTATAATTCTAACCTTACAAAAGAAAACAGTGAAATCTAGATAAAGTAAAAAAAGAAACTTCTAAAATCATTAGAAATCAAAAAAGAAAGAAAATCAACATTGTTAAAAGTTTATAAGAAATGTTTCTAAAAATAACGCGAGAGATTTTTACCAAATTTTTAAATTTAAATTATCAGGCTTCAACCCGAGTTGTACTAACTTTAAGAATGAAAAGGGGCTTAATAAATAAATAATCAAAAAAATTTACTATAATTAGCTAAATATTTTGTAAACCTGTTTAATTTCCCCGACCCTGAAAAAATTTTTAACTTTCAGAAGAATAATCGTAACGTCCAAATTTTACAGCCACCAAATGCAGAGGAAATAAAATAAAGAATAATATCTCTTAAAAATAATAAAACGTGTGGAGAAGACAGTCTAGTTACAGAAATGCTGAAAAATGCCGGCGATGAACCGAGCGAAAAAATGAAAGAATCTTTAAAGAAATCTGGGAAACAAGATTGGAAAAACGCTTTAATATATTCCCTCCAAAAAAAATGAAATAAAACAAACATCAGAGGAATTTCCCTATTGTCAGTCCTGTACAAAGATTTTTCCAAAATATTGTTAACTAAAATACAACCGACAATAGAAAAAGAAATCTGAGAATATGAAGGTGGATTTAGACCTGGAAGAAGTTGTGCACAGGAAATGTTTAATATAAAACAAATTTTGCTATTAGGTATTATTGATTTTAAGAAAGCCTACGACTCCATCCACAGGGATTCTCTACTTAAAATCCTTGAAGAATTTAAAATAGATCTCAAGACAATAAAAATAAAAACGGAAACATTAACAAACACAAAATCAAAAGTGAAATTCTTAGGGGAACTTTCAGAACCGTTCGATATAAAAACCGGAGTAAGGCAAGCAGATGGAGTGTTTCCAATCCTCTTTAATTGTTCCCTTGAAAAAGTTATAATAGAATGGAGAAAGAAATTAAAAAGAGTTAACTTACACGAAAACATAAAAATAAGCACCAAATACAAAGCATTCTGGTCTTCACGGACGATATTGCAGTTTTTATACGAGGTTAAAATAAAAATTTAAAAACTAAACGAACGCGCAAGCAAAATTCGTCTTAAAATATCTGGTTTTCTGATGACAGAGAGAACAGAAAACAAACTGCAGACATTCTGCCCCCAGAATGTCTGCAGTTTGTTTTCAGAATAAGAAATAGCAAAAATAGACAAAAGAATTTTAAGAAAAATTTACTTACTACAATATGAAAATGGAATTTACATACTTAAAAATGAAAAAGAAATTGACAAAAGGGGACTTAATCCGGAAAAGACGATTAAAATGTTTTCTGGACATTTATGCAGAACGAACGACAAAAGGCAGTGTAACAAATAGTTTACTTGTAACAAATAGTGTTGTCAATTGCTTTATGCGATTGAAGCTTTTGATTGAAGCTGGGTGAACAAGTTGTTGTGTGGCCCGTAAAAAAAATCCTATGTTCTTTCGTAAAAAAAAAAGAAAAACTATTCACAACGTTTTAAAAAACCACTAAGCTTTGTCGGTTATAAAATTTACCCACATGACAAAATTAAACCGTTTGGAATTCTATTTCAACATTCTGGATTTATTTGATTATGGTAAAGGGTTTTTTAACAAATTTATATTAAATTACGGAGTTAGATTTCATGTTTCTGGACGATGTATTGGATGCTCTCAGTCTTGTATGGCAGTTTCTCTTCACCGACTTATTCTTTATGTCTCTTTACGGTTTTCCTAAAATTATCACAGCTGAAAACCCCACTATAATTTTACGAACACAATTTATATTTTTATTAGCCGTACTTATTTTTTTCAAAAATTTAATTTTTCACTTGAATTTTTTATTATTGGTTGCTACTACTTCAGAGATATTTATTGATATGAGCTTATATTGATTTAACGCCTAAATTTTATTAAAATATCCTTTCAAGTAAAAAAATTGATGTAATGAAAGGCCGAGACGCTACTACTTCGCCTATCTCCGCGGTGGAGTGGTAGTGTCTCGACTTACATCCAAAGGTCCCGGCTTTGAATCCCGTTCAGGCATGCCATTTTTCATACCCTATAAAATCCCATTTCCATTGCCCACACACAAGCTTAAAGCTTACGTGGCGATATCGATAAAAAAATCATTAAGAAATTTTAAAAACACGGATACATTAATCATTCTTTTAGACTTCTCTGAGGATATTAAAGAATAATAATCAAAGTTATTCGGACAAGACTGTTTTGCACAAAGATAAGGACCGATTGAGAATCCTATTTTAACGTAGAAATATATTGCTACTCGGTATAATCTTGACCGGAAATAGTCTAGTCTATAGTTAAAGAAATTTGGTATCTGAGGTGTTAATACCCGAAGGTACTATTCTTAGTTATTCTCTATTCTCATAATTATTCCACCGGTTGAAGGTTTCAACAGTTTCTACTGCTTAGGCTTTACAGAAGCATTAAGCGGTCAACTCGATGACATTAACATCATCAATTATACGTAACACTTTAGACAACTACGCTGAAATTTTTAGAACGTGTCGTATGAAATTAAGAATGTCATCGTGGGCACTTTTAGGAAACATACTAAATTTAAAATCACATTACGATATGTCTTGCGTTCCATTTATATGAAATATTACTTTTCTCATATAAATATCGTGAGACAAAGCAAATTTCTTAAAGGAAAACCGGTGTTTTTCAGATATTCATAGTAAATATTCTACCTAATTAATCCTAAAAGGTTATATCAGTGGAAAGAATAACTCAAATAAAGCTAAACTTAATATTGTAGGCTTATTATTCATAATATTACATTACAAAAAAAATATATAAAACTTACCAGCCGATCTTTCGTTGGCTTTTCCTCTAGATATACTTGCGTAGTAAATTTTCAGAATACTTTTATGTTAACTTTAGAAAATAAATATGTTTTAAATTCTACTAAGCAAACACTTTAGTCTGCTTACTTACTTTAGCAAATTCGATAATATGTATTTTAATCCTAAAATGTTTATAGCGGAAATCCTTTATTTTATTTATAAGTCAAAAGAATATAATATGGAAAAAGGTTTTCACTCAACAATCCGTAAACAATTTTCTGAATTTTTCTCCCGGCCGTGTTGCAATGCTGTGGAAGTATCAATTAATTATAATTAAGTACCGACTTAGGCAAAACCAACTTTTTTATTTTTTTTGTTCGTCCGGAACACTAGGATCACGTTTGCATAATAGTTTGGAACTTGTTTTGTTTTCCCAATATTATTCCTTTTTTCACTCCTGTTTTTCTTCCTATATTCCGCTTATCCTGCTTTTCAGGAAACTTAGATTCTTTGATTAATTTTCTAAATCGGTCTCAATTTAAGCAAGTTTTAATATCGTTTTCAACTTCTTTAAACGAGATAGTTTTAATAGTTCTACTGTTATAAAAATTAAATATTTGTTTTAATCTTCTCCGGAAGGTAGTGTCTTTTATTTTTATAAATTTCTGTTTCACTTCATAGTTAATAAATTGCGTCCTGGTAATCGGGTCCATATATGTTTCTTAAAATTCTTTTTTCTATTTTAAAAACATCTTTATCCGAAAGATTTTACAAACAGTAAAATAACTTATAATACCTCCCTAAAAATAACTTTTTTGTATTGACAGAGTTTAATATTATGTGAAAGCGATTTTTGTTATATAAATTTCGTGTTAACTTGAACGTTAACTCCATTTTCTGGGTTTGTACTTTTTGAGCGTCTTTTCTAGAGCTTTCTGACGTTATTACTCAAATTTTGATTCTCTTTTAATTTCCTGATTTTCGAGAATTTTTAGTGTTCTCGTCGGAGAACCATTTTGTTCTTTTCAAAAGAAATTTGTAAGCCTATTTTATTAACGCATTCGATTAATTTCTGGAGTGCCACGATTTAAATAATTTTCGTTTTAATTTTTTTTATTTACGGATCGATAAATTTTAGTAAGATTTTGAATTAAAAAGAGAATTTTGAATTAAAAAATTAAAATTAAATTCTAGTTTTAAAAGCAAATGGATTTTATCTCTAAAATTTTAAAAACATCGTAATTAAAACTTTTCTTGCAACACGAAGCGCAAAATTTTTAATAAATTGCAGGAAGGATTAAGACAGAACAAAAGAGTATTTGTTTTATTTCGTACATTAAAAGGTTTGTGACGTTAACTAATTTTGTTTGCAAACTCATATCCTAGAAATTAGACTTCCACGGTAAATAAGCAGTACAGAACAGTACAGGTCATGCAGGCGTGTTTTGAAACAGGAAATGCTCTTACGATGTTTAGTCAGGCGCGGGCGACAAGACATTCCAGCGAGATTGTAGCGCCTTCGTGTGATTCCGCACAATTAAACTTGGCCCGCCTCTTTAACCCACCGCCTTCTGCCTGAATTAAGATGTTAATAACCCGACCCTGCCACCACCCCTCTTGTTTAAATTTATTTAATTAATAACTTAAACCCGACACTCACTTGATTATTTTCTTTAATACCGCCATCGTGAATTTGTATTTTATTTCACACTTGTGTAAGCCGGCTTTACATTAAAATAACCGTATTTTAAGAACGAAATCATTAATAAAAATACAAAAAAGCGTACTTACAAAATTGTTTTACACGTGTTATTTTAACCGAACCGTTTATTTTATTAACAATTTACGATAATAATAATAAATTTATAAATAATATTCGAGTTTACAAAAGAACAACAAAATATTATCGCGTAATAAAATCAGGGCGTACAAAGAATGATAAAAATAAAACCGATTAAGCTTAATTTTTAACTATACTGAGTGTTTCTAAAATGGTGGGCTGGCTATACTATTTTTCGGATTTTACTTGTAAAAATAAAAACAAAATTTCCTTAGGAAAAATGGCAATTTCCCATTTTTTTACCATGTCCGCCATTTTATTTTCATATAATAATTTATATCTCAACTTTGGACAGACGAATAACATTAATATTTGGTAAACCTCTAGCTATTAAAGTTTTGAAATTTGCAAAAAATCAGCCGCCATGATTATTTTTCAATCCGTTATATTTCCATAAATATTGGTTTTACCAACATTTGTTATTTACTAAAATATTAAGCCTTTTATTGTGAACAAAATGACTATTTTTTTAAAGGTGTTTACAAATAGTCGAATTATGGCAGAAAATTGATGTTGTAATTGTGTGTCTGTTTTCACATCTTTCACTTTACGTTTAATTTGATGAAATTTTAATTGTTTTTATTTATTGTTAATTCTAGTATTGTAAATTAGTATTTAATTAAATTAGTAATAATTTTCACACAATAATAGATCTAATTATGAAACAAAATTACATCAATTTTCTTCCATAATTGGACTACTTTGTTAACCGATTTAAAAAAAATAAAATGTCATTTGCTTCAAAATATAATTATTATTAATATATTTGATTAATTTATTATTTGTAGTATATTCAGGTGTTATGTTAATTCTTTTTTACAACTTTTCAATTCCTAGACTAAATGGAGCGTATTCATTTATCTGGTAAAATAATTTTATACTGTTATTTGTATTAATTTTATCATTTAATTTATTGTATAATTTATGTTTAGTATTAATACTACATCCATTAACAATAGAAATATTTTACTATTTCTTTGTTTAAAGAAACTTTATGGTTTTTGAGATAATTAAAAACAGCCATCTTTTGGGGCCATGGGTGAAATGAAATTAATTATTGTATCATTTGAAGAAGGTTTACGATATATAAATTTCGATATCTAAATTTATTTTGTTATTTATTTTATTGTTATATATTTTTATATCTAAAAAATTTAAACAGTCATTTTCTATCTCCATGGTAAATTTTACGTCTTTATCAATTTTATTATATTTATCTAATATTATATCCGATTCATATGATTATGGTGTCATCAATATAACAATACGATGCTGGGTTAGAATTTTTTAATATCAGTATCTTCTAAAAATTGTAGTTGTATTTCCGATAACGGTTCACCCGACGCCAAACCGAACGGTTGTTACAATCACAACATAATCTTATCGTGTCAATTAATTCGTTTAAAGATCGTTAGAGTTTTATTTACATATATATTGGAGTATATGTATTGCAAATATCTAAAGATATGAATTTTGAATAATTATTTATGTAAAAGATCTATAATATTATAACCATTTTTTAACATGTTTAATTTAATTACATTTTTTTAAATAACTGCTAAAAAATTTGCTTAAAAATATGTTGGTGAACGGGTAAAATAAATTAATGGTCTTATTGGTGTATTAATTTCATGTATTTTTGGTAAAGCTTACATGCATGGTGCGTATGTACTCCGGTATTACATAATTCGTACAACGTGGTTTCCGGTGATTTTATAATGTTCCACCAGATTACACTGTAAATTTCTATCGGTATACTGACTAATAGCTTAGACTGATAACTAGCAATCAGTCATGACTACTTTCTAAGGAGTGAAAGATCTTGAAAAGCTCAAATTTAATTGCCGGTAAGGTGGATTTATACTCTTCATCAGCGGTGTATTTGAGAAATTACTTTATTAGAAGTTTAAATTACAATTATAAATATACTCAATTATAAATATGCTTTAAAGAGCTGTGAGTTTATCTGTTTTTAAGTCTATTTCATTTATTTTCATTGTGTTATACTGCCCGATATTAAAAATTAGTTTTTATGTTTTAAAATTATTATTATTAATACAATACTATATAACAATTTTTTTTTAATATCGTACCTCATCAATACGGGTTTGAATATCATTAAGTCAAAACATAATCACATCTTATTTATAGCTACTCGCGTAGAGAGAGTACTACGCGAGTAGCTATAAATAAGGATGTGATTATGTTTTGACTTAATGATATTCAAACCCGTATTGATGGGGTACGATATTAAAAAAACTCTCCAAGCTTCAGAAGTTTTGTATTCTAGACATCCTATCGTCACCACAAGTGAGTTTCTGCTGGATCCCTAGCCATGTGGGAATCCCAGGTAACGAACGTGCGGATTCTGCTGCTAAAGATGCACGTCCATCGTTCACCACTCGATTTACAACGACCGATTTTATTAAACAAATTCTTCGAACAAGTTGGCAAGGTGACTGTAGATAATAAATAAAGATACGGTGTTGCCACGAGACTCTTCACTCTTCCTGCGTAAAAATTCGCCGAGAGAAAGCGTGGTCCTCCGCCGACTGCGACTACGATGCACCAGAGCTACTCACAGGTACCTGATGTCAGCAGAAACGTACCGCTGTTCGTACGACGCCACTGTCGTTTGACTGTGCGCCACGTCATTGTGGATTGCGTATGTTCGAAGGACATTTGCCGCAGCTAGGCAATAAGTACCATACGCTTCATAAATTTAAATGAAACCAACTTGTTATTCGTGTTATATATTTGGATCTTTTTTCATTCCCTCGTTTGCCTGTCGCTATCGATTTCCATACGCGCTTGCGCATGAACGCTAAATAAAAATATTTTTCAATAAAAATTGCGTTCAATACCATATGCGTTTAAATGTTTTTAAAAACTTTAAAATTACGTAAGCATGTTAAGGTTAATATTTTCATTTAAAGGTTTACGTACAAATATAGTTTTTTCCCCAAAATGTAATTAAATCAACCTGAAAAGTTTCTGGTCTATCTGTTGCTTAAAGAAAAAATTATGAATTTTTTCTTAAAAATTAAAGCAGTGTTCAATCTCTGTCGTCCTTAAAATAATTCAATTAAAAAAAATCACATGTGTATATAAATTAATTACGAATCGTCGATTAGATCGCAAATTATATTTATTATAAAATCAACCACATCTAGTTTTGGTTTTAGAATCGACCGACCTTTGCTAGTTGCCTTTGGCCAACCTAGACTACGTCAGCAACCCCAAATGGGCTGTTACGCCTGAAGGTTTCCTTGCTTCAAATTACCTCCTTGTTTGCCCCCAATAATTTACCTCACACCTTACTTACTCTCGTTCCATTCTGTCTTCTCTTCAACCCCTAAAACCCATCCCGCAGAACTTCGGCTAACCCTTTTTGGATGTAGCGAACTTAAACATTTAATACGATAAGTTACGAGAAGACGTTTAAACTAACAGATCAAAGAAGTTTACGGTATGAATAAATCAAATCGTACTTGTTTATGGAATGAATGACTAAAATTCTTTTTTTTTTTAAATCAAAAATCTATTCATTTAGTTTAATAATTTTAAAAGTATTCTACCATACCGATTAACGTTTCATATATTTCATAACTATTATGTGTTTATTATTCGTTTATCCCAGTCTTTTGTTTTTTACCATATATTTCTGAAAATCAAACCTATATGACCTATTCTTTTCATCTTCA
The DNA here is from genome assembly GCF_047948215.1 of Lycorma delicatula. Classification (NCBI taxonomy): domain Eukaryota; kingdom Metazoa; phylum Arthropoda; class Insecta; order Hemiptera; family Fulgoridae; genus Lycorma; species Lycorma delicatula. The sequence continues at coordinate 137,860,574 of NC_134462.1, read as the reverse complement.
GATAAAATTTCATATAAAACCGCTAAATAAATTCCTTAAGTTGGGTGCCAAAAATTACAGTCTGGCTTAATTTTATAGAAAGGGCAGAAATCAAAAGACAATCGTTAACAAAGCTTTACGACCCTATGCTTATCTGAACTTCTTTTGTGCTGGTGAAAATAAAGAAGTTCAGATAAGCATAGGGTCGTAAAGCTTTGTTAACGATTGTCTTTGAATCGTTATTGAATAAAAACTTGTGTTTGAATCGCTATGTACATATTTCTAAATATGTTTAGAGATTAGTACTGATCTAAGATGTCATTAATGATCTTTACGTTTCCAAAGTTACCTTACATTACCTATGATAAATTTAATCTTACCTCATACGTAAAAGTTGTGTGAAGATATTAATAATTAATATCATAGATAGCTTCAGTTAATTTCTTCAAATAATTTTTTAACGGTTTCAGATTTGAATTCTTAAATAATTCAAAGTTTTCATATTAAAAAGCAGAATAAAATCTAATTAAATATTTTAAAATAAATTGCTTTTTTTATTAATTTTCATTCGTTTTGATTTTCATTCATTTGATTTTCTATAAAATCAAATGAATTATAAACAGACAATAATTTAGTAATTTGGAATATTTTTTAATAATTAAAACGAAAAATAAATTTTTAAATTGTACTAAATTACAATACAAATTACATTCCTGTAATTTGTACTAAATTACAGGTAAGATCAATAAAATATAAATAAAATAAGTCTTGAATACTTTTAGGGTTGATTTCCTTCATTATCTTTCCAAAAGTAATAATCGGCTATAATTATTTCGTATTGCAATTGTCTTTTAGGGTTGATTTCCTTCATTATCTTTCCAAAAGTAATAAATCGGCTATAATTATTTCGTATTGCAATTGTCTTTTAGGGTTGATTTCCTTCATTATCTTTCCAAAAGTAATAAATCGGCTATAATTATTTCGTATTGCAATTGTAATAGCCTATAAAATTAGGATTGTTATTTTCCCATCTACATAGCAGAGCTATAGCTCTAGAAGGGAAAGTATTGTAATCGGTCAGGTTTGGGCGGGGTTTTAACTGGATCTAGAATTTTTAACACCTAAGGAACCCTAAAAACCGGATAAAAATTTTCCGGCTGTTGCGTTTTTCGTGTGTGCATGCACGTCCGCGCGGGTGTGTTTGGTGTTTGAACTACTGCGCCGATTTTGATCAAACTTGTTCAGATTACTTCTATGTGTGGTGCATTGATGCCATTGTATTTTCAACTTAAAACCTCAAGGGGATGAAGCTATAGAGTAAGGTCACCATCAGTATCTCGATATTTCCCCTAATTAAGATCATGTCTTTCTTAGGCACATCTGTTAATCAAAAAATAACGGTATTTACAAAATGCAAAATCGCACACTAACCCCCAAAAATGCTATTTATCTTCTGCTATGTTGTGATGTCACAGATGAGCGGTAAAATTAAATGAATAATATTTAAAGTGTAGAAAAGTCGGTCTGGTTGGGTCTCAAACCGGTCGCCCGAACGACTCAAGTTCTACAACTGTTGTCAGCTTTTTCAACATAAAATGTAGCAAAAATGAACGTACCGATTTTTCAGTTTTTTTTTTTTAATTTTACGTAAAATAACTTTAGCAAGTTCATAAAACAAAAACATTCTTGCGCAGTTCTGCGCAAGAATGGTACTTTGATGAAATAATTAAAAATCACGAGTAATCCTACACACAAGCATCAAGTTTAAACTCACTCACTACTGCGACTCGCTGCACAAGCGCGTATGATTAGTACACAAATACAACCTCGAATTGAGGTAATGTTGCCTGTGATCGACCTTAAATTGAGTGTAACTGAAGAACTACTGGATCAAATTTTCACAAGCACAACTTCAGATACACTATTACAGCATATATAAATTTTCATGGAATTGATCTAGTAGTTAGCAATATTTTCGAGCCACAACTTTCATTCAAAGGCATATGAGTATATATATATATATGTAAAGTATATTTTCGTTTCCTCATACCTCATAACGTAAGGGAAATTCAATTTCACTCCCTAATCCTACCGAGCGACCGAAAGTAATATTGTACTTTTTTAAAAAGGCAGTAAAAACGTAGGCTTTACTATTATTTTAAATAATATCATAATAGTAATGTAAAAACACTAACCATATTGAAAATTCGTGGTCGCAGTAAAAGAACAGAAAAGATATTATGTACTCACTCCTCTTACTGTGGGGAGCAAATATATAAATATAAATATACACAAGTGCTCTACCCCGGTTCTTACTATGCATACAAAATCTTTGCTCCTATCATTGTCTTACCCTATGGAATGAAAACACAAATTTTTACTTTTAAAAATTCATTTTAATTTTATAAATGTGGATGTGGAGTTAGTAATTAATACTTCATATATTATCAAAATTATAGAAGATGATGAACAGGTAAATTTTGATAAATTAATACTTCATATATTATCAAAATTATAGAAGATGATGAACAGGTAAATTTTGATAATATATGAAGTATTAATTACTAACTCCACATCCACATTTATAAAATTAAAATGAATTTTTAAAAGTAAAAATTTGTGTTTTCATTCCATAGGGTAAGACCTGTTCATCATCTTCTATAACAAACGACACATTCCTAATGAATGATCAGGTAAATAAATATATTAATTTACGAGGGATATCTCTAAAGTAAACATCGCTGGAAAATTTCTCTCCTTAAGGTTGGCGAACCTGTGTCGTTCATGGCCACGCTAGTAATGTACACACTGTGTAGTGTTGTATTATCTTTGATTACGTGTGAGTTATTACGTCATAAAATGAATAGAAAAATCGATGTTGCGCCGACTGTGAAATATTTGGAGTCATACACGTTTTTTAAACATCAAAAAGTCGGCTGAAATTCATAGGCAGTTGGTTGCTGTGAACAGCGATAATGCAATGAATGAAAGGAACATCCTCAATCACCAACCAGACCAACAAAGGTCAAGCCACAGCCATTTGGACGCATTTTTTTCACATTAAGTGCCCTTACACACAATTCTGTTTCTCAGAATAAGATTTTATATGTGTACTAGCATCCCCCCACTTCTCTCTCCAATGGTTATGAGGAATATTTGCAGCCATAAAAGTATGTAGTACTTTCGTCGCGGCTTCGCCCCCGCTATCTGGTTACCTGCGTTTTCCATCGCGGTCAGGAGAAACTTAGACGTTCACGGCTTGCTTCGCTCGCCCTTCCCTTCTAGCCAAAGAACTCTGTCATTTGGATTCAGCTGTGTTATTAAACTCATGCTTATGAGAATATTAATGATATTAAGATATCAGTGTAGTATAATTTTTCAGATCAGCAGTTTGGTCAGTACAGGACCTGAAACTCTGATTGATCTAACGATGTGGCTTTCAAAAAACAGTCGGCCTCCATCTTAAAAATATTTCTTATAGCTAATTACCCGTACGAATATATTTCGTCCGGTTCTTAACGGTAATCGACAAACACCAGTAGGAGGTGAGACCGTACTTCTAAAAAACGGGGACATGCGGCCAGTCGCGTCGCACATATAGTAACAATGGTTATGTTCGTTGAATCACCACGCCCGTCGTCGTCACAACTTTTAAAAAATCTTAATTCAAAAAACTCGAAAATTATTTTTAGATATTTATCTGAATAGTATTTGCAAGCCCCAATCGAGTGAATACATCGTTAGTATAGTCGGAAATGGGAAACATTTGCAATCATTGTTCGCATTTTTTTATAACCTTTTTCACCTCTTTCAAGGTTGAATTCTGAAAAATCTACAAATTTTTATTTATTTACATGAAAACTACACACACATACACACACCTAAAATCAAGTTTATATTTTCATTTGTTACCGAGAAATTAACAAAAAAAATAGTAAATCTCATTGTATTTACCCTTTAAACTCGGAATTTCAAAAATTCCTTTCTTAGTGTGCACTTACACCGTAAGATGAACATTCATACAAATCTTCATCAACCTTTCTTCAGTCGTTTTTGCTAGGCGTTGATGAATCAATCATCAGTCAGTCAGCACAATTTGCTTTATAGTTACAAGGAGATTGTATATGTATATATATATATATATATATATATATATATATATATATATACATATATATTTTGAAAAGAATAAAAAGAGATGGCATGTTTATCATCTTTTTCCTGAATATATTTTTTTATATATTTATGTTTTAATTGTGTAATATTATCACTTCTCATTTTATTTTTCCTTCTTTATATATTTGTATTTATCTGCCCCGACAAAGATTTTCTCGCGGTGTCTTTTGATCTTTTGAGGAAAAGGCTGAAGGGGTATTTATTGTTTTTATATAAGAACAATCTTAGGCGGCAATCTAATTAAAATAACTATTTTTTAGGAAATCAAATTTTTTGTACTCTTAGCATAAATGTAAAATAATTTAGCAAAATTAAATGTAAGGGTTTAATTTAAATTTTAAACTAACCATTTTAAAATAGATAAATTGTAAGCAACCAAATAAGCCTAACAAGGGATAATTTCACTAGCACAGTTGCAAATACAGTAGCAGCAACAACAACCGCTTCAGTTTACGGGCATACTTCTTACGTCTAAATAATTCAGCAGGCCTTTGTATTTTACCTGGTCGGATGCCTTTGTTCCCCGCTAATACGGTTGGAAATACAGCTTGGACCTACGCTCAATTAAATTTGTGTTTTCATCGATTCACGACTCTATCCTTATAGAAATTACAACGCGATACGGTTCAGTTTTCGTTGTAACGCAATTAACGGATAACTTCACCGATTCTCTTCTGCATTTCGAAAATTACGTACCACTAGTAACAGAATATTGCGGTCGTTTATAAACTTAACAGCTAATTCTAAATTACTGTATTTATACGCAACTGAACGAAATTTTATCTAACCGAAGCATAGAACTTTCTAAAATTAACAGATTTAAACTATAATTTTAACTTAATTTATTCTGGATTTGAACGTTTAACGCGTTAAAAGATCAAATTCAGCCAAAAGGAACACAAATTAAAAATTAGTTGACGATCTGTTATTTCCAAATATCATATTAAAGGAAATATAAAACCTAACACTTAGAAAAAAACTGTTTAACTGAAAATCTATTCTCAATTAAGGGAATTAGTATTTACAATAATTTAATTAGAAAACTTAATGTCAGTACATTAATAGTGTTAATAGAATAATTTATGTTAATATTTAGTTTATGTGATACGTAAAAATAATCATTGTAATAGTTTTTTTTTTTTACAATCGGTTACATTTTCGCTAACCTTGATGTAAATTTAAGCATACTCGCAATCACAAGATAAGGATTTCCTAGCAAAACTCCTCAAAAATTATACGCTAATATTATAAAGACCTTTTGTGACAAGCAACACATACATACACTATGGAATAATGAACAACATTTAAAACCTAACAGTTTCCTATTTATTGCACAAAAAACTCCAAAAGCTACAACGTAAGATCTTGGACAACTCGAGCAGGAGAATTCGTTTCTGGATCAGCACTCGTTTTAGTATCTAATGAAGGGAGGGTTGCATTATCCAGATTAAAGGAAGTAGCCTGCCTATCTTGATCTCCAATACAAGTTTGTCTCCTAGTCGATGTAACTCTCTGCAGAGCAGAGAGTTACAAAGCTGATCCATATTCAAAGTCCTTACCGAAGGTATTAGGTTAACCGAAAGATCGATTATTCCCTTATAACTAGTGTTGTTCAAAACTTGGACGCACTAGAATAATACATTAAAAAAAAAAAAAAAAAAAAAAAAAAAAAAACATAACATTATACACGATATAGTAAAACTTTTCTTTGTAAATCCACCAACTAACAAACGTAATTAATAAAAAACTGAACTGTAAAGAATCTTAATAATATTCCGCGATAGTAATATTTAATCCTTTCTGCAACGATATTATTTATTAATAGAACCTGTAATATATTTAACCCCGTGGTTTTTTTTGTTTTATTTTTATAATATAAGATTAATCTATATATATAATATACTTAATTCATTCGTATAAATTACGGGAGAAAATGTAAGTAAATGGCTATAGACGACCGCACGAAATTGTTAAAAACTGTAATGAAACTAGCCGATATCTTTTACCGGCTATATAGATTAAATATTTGGTTAGACTTAACTTACTTACATTAATAGAACTTGCAGCGCTACCGTTATTAGAAACAAACCAGCATCGCCATTCTTTCAGTACCGTACAGTCAGCATTGTTCCTTCCAGCCGCTTTCAGACAATGATCTTATTGTGTCAAACACAAAGGAAATCTCAGCAGCAACATCAATAATTCAACTTATGAGCTTACCTGAAATGAAGGGAACAAATATAAACCTAATTTGCATTCTAAATATTTATGTAATATTTTCAGCGGTATATAAGCTCCTTATTTAATCTTAATTGTAGAAAAACCGATCGTGATGTTTAATTAAATTTATCTCTAAACTTCTGCACGATTATTTAGTTTTAAACGCTAAATAAAGCGATTAAAAATGCTAATAAAGCTATAGAATAGGCTTTAAAATATCATTTTATTTAAGGTCAAAGTTACAAAAAATTGTGCCTCAGTCAGCGGCAGCTTTTGTTGATAGAAAGCAGCTGGGATAGTTTAATGATGTTCCGTTGGATGTGTACAATATTTTAAAGGATTTGTCGATATATTCGAGGAGAGTATATTTCCAGATTTTTCTAGTGTATTTAGTTTTCGTCCTTGAGCAACTAAAATATTAAAATGTACAAAATACATTTCATATGCCCTTACGCAGGGAGTCTCAAAGCGGTCTACTAGTTATTTTTAATTTTTTCATCAAATTACAGTTAAAATAATTCAATTTTCTTATATAAAATAACGAAAAGTCACTGCGCAAAAATATTTCAAAAAATGATTATTATTACCTCAGTCGTACTTCTTCAGACTTTTTTACAAGAAAGCATTAAAGGAACAGTAAACACATTTACCAGGAATCGACCCAATGTCAGCTGATATATAAGTCGACATCCTAATCACTACACCAACTGGTCAAATAATGTTTAAGATAAATTTCCTAAGCAGCTGAATCTGTGTGTGTGTGTGTGTGTGTGTGTGTGTGTGTGTGTGTGTGTGTGTGTGTGTGTGTGTGTGTGTGTGCAAAGATCGTATGTAAATAAAATAAATTTGTTGTAACTGATATTATTAAAACTGGTTTCGGGCATGTGATGATGGCTTCAAAAATTAATATATTTATCAATAAAGAATAATATTTTGTTCAAGTCAAACAACGGTTTAATATTTTTAGAAAATAATCCAGTTGTGCACTCCGTGCACAACTGGATCGATAAATAAATCAAGTAAAATATTCTTAGCTGTTATTTAAACTGAAAACAAACAAGAAGGTCGTTTGAAAGTATGTTCACAATAAAAATAAATTCTAGTAATAAAAACGTTCTTATTAATCATGTATATTGTATATTAGACGGACACTTAGAGACTAGGCTTGGCAACTAGTAAAAGAATATTATTTGTTTTCTACATCATAAAATATAAATGCGATTCAAAGTGTCTTTTAACAAATAAAAAATGATATCTTATTCTTATCAAAATTGAAGAAATTTAACAAACGATATTCAAAAACTAGAATCCAAAATTATAGTTTTTAAATACATAACATTCAAATAAACTAAAATTTTCAGAATATTATGCTAGATTTATTGGTAAAAAAAATGTACACTCGGCTGAGGAAACTGCACGCCACGCCCACTCATTTTTATTCACCTGTATAATACGCGAATACGTTTACATTATAAACGTCCATGATTGTAAATATATAACGTTCGTAAAAAACGAACGATGCATTTGTGTTAAAAAATTTTATTTATTTTTTGTAAAAGTCCTAAAACAATAGTTTTTAAATTTTAGGAACCGTATTATCACGTCAAATTTGAACACAAATTTACATGAATTTGAATAGAGATAAAAATTTAGCGATTTCTCCAGTGTTAAAAGTGAAAATTCATTTAGAAATTAAAAAAAAAAAAAAATTAAATCGATATGTAAAAAAGATTAAAGGAAAAATCATAATGAATCAAACATAAAAAGACTCTATAAATACAACCACAAAATTCCTTTAACACGGTTTTGTATTTTTAAACTCAGACGTCAAAGGTAGAAAAATACAGCAGTCGAAAATAGGAGGTTATATTTTTATCCAGAGAACTACTTCTGAAATATAATATTACATAAAGTAAAAAAATAATATTAAAATTAGACATTTTCATAATGTATTAACTAAAAAATTCAAGGATTATAACTTTTACGTAACAGAAATATTAATTTAAATTTTAAGATAAAATTAAGTAAAATATTATACTTGCAATTAATTTTACCGTGGCGGTAAATGGACAATTAAATCAAATGTATACAAAAGGACAGACGTATTTCATTAGTTAAAATTAAATTAAAATAAGTATAAAAGACCCAGTTAAAAGCAAGGGCTTCTCAATGACTGTCAAGTAGAAAAGTCAAATAGAAAAGAGAATTTTCTCCATAGTAAAACACACCTTTAAATTCGGCAGCGTGTCCTGTGGAATTTATCAATGTCGCAGCGGTTGGCTTTTCCTCTTTTTATGCCACTTGTTACGCCGGCTGGATTTTACTTGGAAAACGCTTTGAAAATCTGTTCGTACCGCCACTATTCACTTCTTTCCCCTAGACAGATGGAGATGGCAATTGATGGTATCCCTGCATCCCTACATTCCTCTTTCCCTATCTTTCCCTCACTTCATCCATCCATATACATCCGATCCTACTTCATCACTAATAACACGCACATAACTTTGAATTTCAAAACTTTATTCCGTAAACTTTGTACTACCTTATTACATTTTCTTTTATATTTTTTACCATATAGTTAATGACAACCCATTTTACAATATTCCATCCAATTACCCAGCTATCCAATTTACACGATTAAATTAAATTCTTTTAATGCATTAAAAATTTTTTTTTTACGGAAAAAATTGACATTTATTTATAGATTTTTTGATTTTTCGTAGTTGGGAGTTTATCTATACGGAGTTAGAGTTTTTCGTTCTTTTGTAACCTTCAACCCTCCTTCATCATTTTCCGTGGTCCGAGTACCATTCTTAATATTTTCCTTTCAGTGAATTCCAATTTAACAATCTCCCGTTGGTTCAGAATCACACACTATAGCATACAACACTGCAGACTATCTACTGTGGCGTAATGTCAAATCTTTGCCATCTTTGGAATTCTCTTTTTGTTATATATATATTTTTTGTAAAGGCAGTTTTTTATTCTAGCTTTATTTGCTTCTACATCTAATCCATTTGGGTTGTGTTACTTCGCACAGGTATGAATTAGAACAGAACAGAACAGAACAGTCAATGAATTAGGAAAGGCCACCACGGAAACCTGAAAGGGCATAGTTGCATACAGATGAAACGATCAAGTACATCCTTACTCTATATTTGGCAACACTGATCCGCTGCATTGACAAAACCAGAATCGATGCCTCTCTATTCCTCTGCGTTTTACATCCACCATATCGGACATTTTCGCGGCTTCGCAAGAAGTTCCGATTTGTCTCGAACATTTTGGAACGTCTGCGCGAACGTGTATAAATGCTGCTCCTCGTTCGATTCCAACCAGTCTCAGTCGAGTCGATCCTTCTATCGCTACGCTATCGAATCTATCGTGAATGCGTATACTTTAATTCGCGTGTTAATTGCAGTTCACGGTATTAAATATTCACGGCAGTAGATTTATACAGGCCAGCCTCTGTGGTGCAAGTGATAGCGTCTCGTACTTTCATCCGCTAAAAATCATGCTCATTTCATTGCCTATGTTCGATTTTGTGATGGTATGTCAGCAGTAGAAGGGCTACTTTTATGCAAACGAATAGACCTCAAAAGCAACAGCACTCGCATTAATTGCTACTTTAAATGATTTTGTAAGCAAGGAAAACAGGGTAGAAAAAGGCACCGGTGGTGCTCGTTCAATGTCTGGAAGATTCCAAAGTATACAATCTTTTGTGAAACAAAACTCTGTACGCCATGACTGGACACATTGCATGATCCACAGAGAAGCTCTGGTTCCAAAGAAACGAGTCCTGGTCTGAATATTGTGCAAACGACAGTTGTAATTGTAGTAAATTATATAAAAATGAGACCTCTAAAATCAAGAATCTTGTCTGCACTTTGTAAAGACATGGGTGCGATTCATTCAACTTTAACGTATTTATGAATATTGCCACTTTTCTAGAACAGGAAAACCGATCGGAAGCCGAGAAGTTTATATATGGTTTATTTGTGATGGAATTCAGCTACTCGGTCGAGAAATTAAATACTTTGAATCTTTAACTCCAAGGAGCAAATACGCGATAAAGTTAATGTTTTTTGTAGAAAATTGGAATTGTGGAGCAGAAATATAAAACACAAAAAAAACCTACAGATGTTTGCAAATGTGGATGAATGTGTTAAAGCTTACAAGGCTGAAGAATATGTGAAAGTTGTTATAGTAACCGCTAAAAAAACATTTAGCCGTGTCGGCAAAGAATTTAAAAAAGTATTTTCTTGTTGACGAGCGGGGTTAGGGATCAGTTTCAAAATACTCTCGAAGAGCTTTCGACTCCCGAAGAAAAAAACTTCATAGACTTCACGGCAAGTGGCGAAATAAGACAATTTAGTAATAAATCGCTCTTTGAATTTTGGGCAGGGGTGGATGATGAGTTTTCTGCACTGAAAACAAGAGCGTTTGGTATACTATTACCTATTTCAATATCCTACATCTGCAAAACCGGAGTTTCTGAGGTGGCTGCTTTGAATACAAAATATAATCTCAGGTAAATATAAAAAAAGAACTCAGAGTGTCTATTTCTATTATTAAACCTATCAAAAAAGGTGGCTGCTTTGAATACAAAATATAATCTCAGGTAAATATAAAAAAAGAACTCAGAGTGTCTATTTCTATTATTAAACCTATCAAAAAACAATGCAAGACAGGCCCAAGAGACTCACTAATAATTATTAAATCTTGTTTTTAATTTAGTATCGATAAGTTAAGTATTAAATACATTGTGCAGTACTGATGCAATCCTATTTATAAGAGTATTATATCAGTGTAAATGTGTATTTTATTATTTATTACGTAAGAATGTATTTTGTTTTGTTTTCCATGCTCGCGCCCCACAGGCTGAGAAACACTGATTTAATCGTTTGTGCTTAAGAATAATTTAGAAGAATAAAATTAATAAATGAGTTACAAGTTTCTTTCAGCAGTTATTTTAAGAAAAATGTTTGTTTTACGAAAACTTAATTATTTTAAAATAATTATTAATTGTTCGAATAATCTAATTCCGATGTTTTTTTTTTTTAAATACTTAAATTTAATAAGTAAATTCGCATCAAAGGAAAGTTATAAGAAGAGTACGATAAGAGCACTAAATTTAGGTTAAACTAATGAAAAAAAAAAGTGAAAGAAGTAAAGAAGGCTCATCGTGAATAGGAATTGTAAAATTTAGATAACGTAGTCATAATTTATGTTAGAAGAGATGGTGGTAGTACAACGGCAAGAAATCTCATGAAGCGTAAGAGGTAAAATGGGAAGCTAAATTAAAACATATATGAAATTGGTTGGAAGGCCTGATATATGCAGATAGAGGGTCGGTTCATCGTGCGGGTACGGTTTCATGTACAAGAAGGTAATATAGGGCCGGTCTGTTCGGTATCGGTTGCTATGCGAGACGCGGTGCGAAGACTCGGCGAGCTGTGAGAACACCTATACCCCTGATCGCATCAGGTTTCACATAAACATGCCGCTCGCACTGCACCTATCAACCGGAGATTGCTTTTGACATGGATAAACCTTTTCTTCTTTTACGCTTTTCTCTTTTCTTCTCCTTAAAACCGGGAGCGAACAAAAGGAGAAGTTATTAATAAGGCGGGTCAATGTTCCGTGCTTATACGCTTCGATAGACCGATCGCTATTTTTTCCGGTTATTGGACCTCGGGTTTTCTATCACTACTGACCAATAAATGCGGTCCACTTCTATTAGTTATTTTCTTCCACAGTTGTCTGTACTTGACAGCTTGCAGTATTTTTATAGTTCGTTTGTTTTATAAATAATTTCTTGAAGAAAATACAAAACTAAAGGAACCTATAAACGGTATTTATAAAATTGGATATCAGAAATAATACAAAATAATTCCTAATAAATCTTCCACCTCTTTTACTTTTTCGTCTAATATGCAATAATTTTTTTTTTTTAATTATGTTTAAAAGGTAAATTTATAAAATTACTAAATGTATTGCAAATTATTGAAGTATACTTAATTTTTAAGGAGAAACAAAATTTAATTGCTTTGTGGTTCATTTTAAGTTTTTTTTTTTTTTTTTATTTATTTCAATTTATAATAAAAAGATTTAAAAAAAAGAAAATTTTGTGACGAAAGAATATTCATTCTTTCGGCTGTTGGAAAGATCAAATAGAAGCATTTTGATAATGTTAATAATTTACGAAGATTCTAAAATAATTTTTCTACTGTTTAGTTAGTTCATTAAAGAAGAGAATACCGGTAGTTAAAACGGGACAGACATCATCCCGGTGGACAGCATCGGGTTTGAAGACGACAGCGTAACGAGAAATATATTGAAATGCGAGTGGGATTAAGATCATGTTTATGAGAAAGCCTGTCTAACAAAAAATACTAAACATTCTTATTAACATGGGCCTCAGTGATTTTTGTTAACACTGGACGTAATCCTATTTTGATCTCATCTCTTAGGGTGTTTCATTTTAATCGCCCCAGGCGATTTTCTCGTAAACTAAGCACAGTACTAAAAAAAAACCTTAAAATTTACTCAAATTGAAGAGGCAACTTCATGGTGACCATTTATTCGACCTTGAATTTGACCTTAACCTTATTTCAAGGTTAACACGATTTAAAAAAAATAGAATTGCCTATTTTTGATCCCACCAATGAAAAGAGCAGAAAATTTTATATCGGAATATGTGGTCAGTGGTCACGGATATGACCTTGAAACCTTTTTGGTGAAAATCAATAAATTGGGATAAAATTGTGGTTTTATGTTTGATGTAAAATAACATTGTTAAATGGGTAATAAACATATAAAACTTTTAAACGAAACTTTAGGGTAAGATAAGCTGAATAAAACAAAGATTTGGAAAAATCTGAATGTTACGTAGGAACGGTGGACACTAGAACAAAGTACATTACACATGCACTTTATCAAAAATGTTCAAAAATGATCCCACCATTTTCAACACATTTTTTGTGTTTTCCCTTTATGTTTGTTTTTTTCCCTTTTTTTAGTTCTTCAGGGCTATCCTTAAGTTGCTCAGCCACATCCACAATGCGGACATTTTAATTTCTCACAAGAATGTATTATTGTTTTTATGCAATATTTTTCTTCCATCCGCAGACGAAAAAATGTTAGATCAGGCGATCTTGGTGGCCACGAATGTGTACCTCCACGACTGATCCATTTCTCAGGGAAATGATGATTTCTTTCTTTTTCCTGTTTAGCGTCTGGTAAGTTATGACTAACCACTTCTTTGCAGAGAATTTATTCTTTTAAAAATCGTGCTTAATTAGTAATTTCGATCTCTAATTAGACAAATAATTGTTCTATAGAAATTTATGGCAATCACTGATGTTTTCATAAAACCCAGATAATGAATGACCTAAACCTGACAACATTTTGTAACCTCTTTCTTTGCAGAGAATTATTTCTTTTAAAAATCGTGCTTAATTTATTAATTTCGATCTCTAATTAGACAAATAATTGTTATGAACAATGTTCTATAGAAATTTATGGCAATCACCATAAATTTCTGTCTATTAAATATGACCAAAGTAATGTTACTGAATAAATTTTACCGCTACAGATTTAATAAATATTACCGCTACACATTTTCGTAGTCGGTAAGTAAATGATCGTGGAGGAGATGTTTCCGGCATTGTCATCGCTACTGACAGACTGAACACAAAATCGCACTCCACTTCGGACGTAGCCTCACTATCGCGAACCTTTCCTTGAGCAGTATCGAAACGCTCAGGGCTCTTTTCAGGATATAGTGCAAAATGATGTAGCGGCTCACAAATTTACTTGTAAACGGAAACAGATTAGATCAATGTCAATACTGATAAGGCGTGCGATTCCTTACGGCATATTCATCAAAGATTTACCTATATATATATATATATATATATATATATATATATATATACGCGGATTTTTAAATAAAGTAATGAGAGTTCAGAAAAACGTTTTATTTGCAATCCAGTTACAAATGGACTATCACCTTCGAAGTAGTGCCCTTGGGAAGCCACGCAACGCTTCAATCTTCATAGCAGCGTTGGAACTCAGAAACCGGAATACCCTTCAGATGGTCGGTTACATTTCTATTTTGTTTTCTGCTGTTCTAAAATGGTGTCTTTTGAGGTGATTTTTTAAAGTCGGGAACAGAAAAACGTCGCAGGAACTGAACTCACTCTTCTTTTGAGGATCAGTTTACACGTGGACCGTATCAGTTAACACCGTACTAAGGTGTACCTGCAATTTATTTTTGGCAATTTGCAAATTTGTAAAATTTAAATATGACAAATGTAATCAAAAAAGAGGGATAAAATAATAATATCACTCCGATTGTTCTACTATTATTTTAAAACTACTATTATTAAAATCGGTATGAATTATTTGTAAAACAGTATGAAATATTCAAATTATTATTATTATGAATTTTGAAAAACAAAATTTAAAACTTTTATCGTCTGACTAATCTATATTTCCCTCTATAGAAAGAAAAGTGTTAAAATTTATACAATAAAATGTTAAAAAGTGTGATAACATATATATGATATTTAATGATATGTAAAAATTATATAACATAATGGAAGCTCACAGACAGGTCGTTTTTGTAATGAAATCAGTAGGTCAATTGTTAGGAAGCATAAAGCATTCATTGTATTATAACATTACCGTTGTTATCTTCGGTTTATTTCCGCCCCAACGGTGTGCGATGAGTAAGGTTAGGGGTGTATAACGGTAGCACGGTGAAAATTCTGGATGGTGTAAGGGGTTTCAGCCTGATAGCTCAAAACTGCCGGTGACAGGAGACATTTCCATAAATTGCGCAGTTGTTTATCATACACAGCAACAGAATGTATCGACAGAGTCTAACAGGAGAACGATTCCCCACACTGGCTGCTGTCGCTCTTTTCTTTTCTTGTTGTTCTTCTTTCTGTTCTCTCCGCTTCCACTCGATAACTCTTATCCATTTAACGCCCATTTATCCACCCATTATGTCGAAATAGACCTACCCCTGCTTCCTGTACCGAGGCGACCTCTCTTCTCTCACTTTTTCCTTAGCGTTGCTCGCGGTAATCGATTTCTTCCTCGGTTCTACTTCTTAAAATCGTTTTGTTCTCCGGCGCGCGAGAATTATTGCTCCAATTGGTTCGCCCTTCTTTTTTCATTTGATTCGTTGCTCGACTACTTTTTTATATAGATTTCTCTTTTATTAATACGCTTCGGTATTCTTTCTTTTTGATTTTTTCTTAATTTAAGCCTCATTCATCCTTTTTCCAATAAACCTTTTTTTACCCTAGTCTAAATTAAAATTGCTCCCTGTAAAAACCTAATAAATTTAACCCACTTCATAAACCTTCATATAGATGGAGTGGAATATGAATTTTTTTTTTTTAATTTCAGTACTCTTCATTTCTTGTCAACATGAAATTTCTTGTAAAGAAAATTGTAAGTTTTTCAAGCACGTTATTGTAAGAAGAAAAAAAGAAAATTCTTGAGATATTTAACTAAAAAAATTTTATAAAAATATTTCTTATGTTGTTAATTATTATATTACAGGAAGTAAAAATTTAATCGATCCTAAAATTCCTACGTTTATGTTAATCGATACATCGATTAACATAATTGTCGATATCGTACATGACTCCGTAAATTCATTTATTTTTTTTTTGTAATGTATTTAAATATTTAAAAAAAACTTATAAACAAACAAAACTGTATAACGTAGTTTAGAAAATATCAAAATACACAAGAAAAAAATTCAATTAATAATAACAGTAATGATTATAAACAGTCGGGCAACGTTTTTCAATAATAGGCTATTCATATAGACGAAATATTTACCGAATGATCATTTGAAAAGTTTTCACAAAAATAAAAATCTTAAATGGCAATGGTAAAATTTAATTACATTGACAACCTGAAAGAAATAATGAATTTTGGTGAAAAGAAAATTAAAATCCGCCTACCCCTTCCCTCGGTAGATGTGAAAAACCATTTGGGGTAGTAGTTTTTACTTCCTGTAACGAAGTAAAGGATGTATTGTGATCGCGAAAATTTTCGGTTTTCAAATTTCAACGGAAGTATTCATTTTGATCATCCCTGAATTCATTTTGACTAGTTTCGGCGTGACGTCTTTACGTACATATGTATCTCGCATAACTCAAAAACTATTAGCCGTAAGATGTTGAACATTTTGGATTTAAGACTGTTGTAACATCTAGTTGTGCACTTTCCCTTATGATTGCAATCGACTGGACCAAAAGTGTCCAAAGAGTTGAATTTTTTACTTTTTTCTTAACTGCTTTCATTCAGAGCTTTTCAAAGATATATCGTAAGTGGTACTTATTTTCATCGGTTCCAGAGTTACAGCCGAATAAATATTTGTAAGATCAAATATTTGGATCTTACAAGGGGAAGGCATATCGGTTCGAATCCTACCTCTTCACCATTTTTTTAACTTTTTTTTTTAAATTTAAATATATTGATTTATTAATAATTATTAACCTCTAATTGTAATCGTTTTACAATAAATAGTAATTCAATAATAACAACAAAAAAAAAAAGAAAAACTATCGAAAGTTAAAACTATCAGATTTTTTAAATTCAGTTCAACAAAAATAACTATAAAATTATGTATATCACTTCTTAAACCGTTTGAAATAATCATAATCTGTGTATTAAAACTCTCAACATTATTTTCTAAATTATCAACGCAACATTTTGCCCTTAAATGTTTTTTCTAAACGTTTTTTATTTTGCAAATGAGACGATACAGCATGCAACAACACCTCATTAGAAGGCTGTTTGAATGACAAGTAATTTGGTACAAATAAAATAAAAACTGGTTTAATGGTATTGAATATGTTGGGATGCAGTGTTACTGACCCGAAGCATTAGGTCTGCAATCGTCCGTTCTTCTCAAAAAATCTGGGTTTTAGGTTTCTCCAGCATTGAAAAAACGTTTCAGTAGAAACAGCATTATAACATACGAAAACCCAATAATAAGGTACCTACTTCTTTGCTAGCAACAGGTTGAAAAATTGATTACCTTGTTAAAACAGCTTTTTCTGCCAATCGTTAAGATCTTAGTTTCTATGGTAATTTTTTTTCTTTTATATCGTATGTAATTAACGGCAAAAAGTATTTATTTCATCATATTTAAATTTTTGTGTTCTTTAGTTAAAATTGGCATTTGGTCTGTCTTATTGTTCTATTATTTTGTCTTTTGTAAACTTGTCTCTCTAAAATGACTTAACTAAGTTTTACATACGGACAACAAAATAAGTGAGCTAGAAGAACCGCCCAAGCGTTTAATGAACGGCATCCATATATAAAATTTTTCACACTCTTACATTGCAAATCTTGTAAAAATATTCCAAGAAACGGGATCTGTCACGAATAAGAAACGAGCAGGGCAAAAGGTTTTACACAAACTAACTACGGTTGAAATTTTGGGAACTGTACTGGCAAATCCCAGAGCTCAATTCGTAAAATATCCCGTGAAACTGGGGCTTCTTACGGTTCTGTTCTCCCTACATTAAAATTGAATAAATATTTTTTCTATAAAATTAAACTCGTCAAGAATTGAATGAGAATGATGCTGACAGAAGGATTGAATTCTGTGAAGAAATGATTTCAATTAATGATGCCAATCATCCGATGTTTACGAAAAATATTTGCTTTTCTTAAAAAGAAAAGCAAATATTTAAAAACTACCAGAGTTTATAATTGATTTTTCGTATTTTTAACTGATTCATCAGTTAAACATACTGCAGTGTTTATTGGTAGATTTATTGGCAGTGTTGGAGAAACCTAAAACCCGTCTTTTTAAGGTGAACGGACGAAATCAGAACTAATGCTTTGGGTCACTAACACTGTATCTTTACATAACCTAAATAAACATATTTTTAATCGTACTTCAATACCAGAGAACTAATTTTTATCTTCTTTGTACCAAATTACTTGTCAAAGGGCTTTCCAATGATCTGTCACATGCGATGTCATCTCATTTAAAAAAAATAAGTTTTCAACCCTTAACGGCGAAATTTTGTGTTGATAATTTAAAAAATAATTTCCAGAGTTTTAATCCACAGATTATGACTATTCAACTAGAAGACTAGATGAATCGATCTTTCTCATTTTAATTCTATAACCAACCAAAGTGCCTTTCGCGAATTATATTTTTACACTTTTAATTCCGTGTCGTTAATATTCATATTTTTATAATTGTAACAGAGATGTAAATAAACAATCTATTGCTGATTTTTTTTTTTTTTTTTAACTTTCACAGTAGTAATATTATAGTATTGTTAAATATTACTGGATCAGTTTTGGTACTTAATACAAAATTTCTAGAAAATATTGAATTTATTTTTCATTCTTGAATAATCCATTCGCTCCTCAAAATCATTAAATTTAAGTTCATAATTATTTGTTACAATTTATTAACCAAACATTATGTAATTACATATATAGATCGTATCGCGAAATTCTACCGAGACTTTCATAACCTATTCTAATCGTGAAAATAATGAAAAAAGCTCATAAAACATATTTCCTATCGTTTGCCAGTTACGATTAGTGAAATATTCGCTGGGATTCCAGGCAATTCGGTGAAATGAGGTCATACTAAAATTTCAGGACGTTAATTAAAAAGTGAAAAATTAGTCATTTCTTATGGTGTTTGACCTTAAAAATTGAATAAAATAGGTTCCAAAACCGTAGCTACAGTTATTTTTTCGGAAACCTCCAATGGGTAATATAAATATAAAATTATTAAACAAAACGTTTAGAGAATTAAATTCTAAACGTAAATTTTACTTATTTAGATTTTTCCATCGCTAAAAATAGAATTTGGTTTTTGTTAACGTTATATAAGCACTTTTCTGGCAAATGTAGTAATGAATAATGAACTGTTTCTAAATGAAATTCAAATTTTTCTATTAACTGAAAAATTACTTCAAAATTGGGCAATATAATTTGCTAATTAACATACATTAGTGTTTAAATCATTCTGTAAGTTACATTAAATATTTCAGGTACTGTGAACTGTGCTGTCGTTAGCGAAGGTTTTCTGTGAATTTTAGTTTGAACGGGATCAGTTTACCATTGTAACGCCGTTACCAAGTAACGCCGTTCTTATTTACAACAAAAGAAATACGCTGATCCATCTTGCTTGTGTAATGGTAAATCTACAGCTGCTGCAGTAGAATATGAAATACATTTTCCGAATCGCAGGATTCCGAATCCCAAAACAATTAGCGCGAATTTTCGTTATTAGCGTGACTTTTCGGGAAACAGGTTCACTGCCGTGTATTCATACCAGCTACAAACCATCTGACCAACACGACGCTGTTATTGATGAAATTATTATCGATGCAATTCGGTACAGTTCAGGCGTTATACATGACGTCTAACCGGATCGCAGTTTTGAATTCGATGGTTTGGAAGACACTTAAACAAACAAATTTATCCTTATCATAAACAACCTGTTCAAAATCTACACTAAGCAGATAGTCCGCTTCGCTTGGAGATCTGCAGTCGGTGGAATTTTAATCGACCACTCTACAAGCATTTTTTGTTTACCGACAAGGCAAATTTCACTCGAGATGGCATCAACAATTTACGCAATGAAAATACATGGACAGAAGAAAATCTTCATGAAACTGTGGATGGAAATTTTTAGCACCATTTTAGCGCAATGAATTGTATAACGCTCTTCACAGTCGGCTGTTCGGACCGTTCATATTATCTGACTGCTTAACTGCCGAGGTCTACTTACTATTTCTTCAAAAAGAATTGCTGCAGCTGCTTGAAGATGTTCCCCTAGCGCCGAGACGCAAAGTATACTTCCAGCATACTCCCCACTTCATTCCTCCCCGCTTTCTTTGCCCCGTTTCCTCTCATTTAATGATACCAAGATCGCCTGATCCAAATATTAAAAAATTGCAGAGAAGATAAAGTCATTAGCTATTAGTAATCATTCTTTAATTAACGGACTACCAAAATACTCTCCGAAATGTTCGTCTGTGTTCTTTAGTAATTACTGATATTAACTGCATTTCATTTTTTGGGTTGTTTGCTAAACCACAGTATTGTGATCGCAAAAAATTTTGGTTTTCAGATTTCAACGGAAATAAGCATTTTGACCATCCCTGAATCCATTTTGACTAGTTTCGGCGTGTCGTTTGTAGTACGTATATACCTCGCACAACTCTTAGTCGTAGGATGTTGAAATTTTTTATTTAGGACAATTGTAGCATCTAGTGCACCTCCCCTGTTTATTGCAATCGACTGAACCAAATGTCCCAAAAAATACCCAAAATCCAAAAATATTTGGATTTTTAACTTTTACTTAAGTGCCCTCATTGAGAGATTTTCAACGATATATCATAAGTGATACTCTTTTTCATTGTTTCCATAGTTACAGCGAAAAGAAATTTTAATTATTGAAATATTTAGATCTTACAAGGGTAAGGCACATCCGTTTGAATCAGATATCAGCTCCTCTTTTTTTTAAATTTAAATATATTGATTTATTAATAATTGCTAACCTGTGATTGCAAAAAAAATTACGATAAATAATATTCAATAATAACAATAAATAATTTAAAAAAATATGAAAAAAATATCAGAAGTTATTAATGCAATAAAATTTTATGTACTTTTCATTTCATCGGTTCGAATCAGACTTAATATTTTTTTTTTTTAATTTAAATATACTGATTAATAACAACATACTTCGGAAGTAACATGTTACTTCCGAAATATTTTAAGTTAAACTTTAAGCCTGTAAGTTTATAAATCGCATTCCCGTTGTTACAATTACTACGTATTTAATAATCATCATTACTATATAAAGAGATCTTTTTCGTTTGCCCCAGATAACCGTAAAAACTACAGATCTGTCGTTACAAAATTTTAACTGTAGATTTCTTTTGACCCACTTTAGACTATGAAATTTTCTAAACTTACGTCATCGTCTAAAAAGATCGATTTGTATAATTATCGTAAAATACGTAAATTACGACTATTAACAGATGTAACAACTGAGAAGCTGTTATTAATCCAAATTAATCTATTTTAACCGTTAATTTGTGATTAACGATAACTCAGAGCAACAGCCTAAACATAATTACAAAAAAACTATTTCCAGTTTTTGAAGTTTACACGAAACCGCTACGGTGAACGTAAATATATTATAAATCGAATAACCTAAATTTACAGTTTGAAATAACTTATACGAGCCAATATTAGCCAGTATTAGTCCTCAAACGTTAGTTGTAATGTAATAAATTGAGACCGATAAATTGTTCCTAGTAACATTAACGTACACTTTAAAAATGTACCAAGTTACCATATTTTTTTTTTGGCGTATAAATTTCCCGATATTTTAACAACTTCTGGCTAAACAATATTTTACGTATCAATGGAAAATATACAAAAGAGCATTTCTGTTTTTAGAGTATTGTTTTGTTTCATATTCATTTTTCGTGAAATATCGATTACGTGTAATTTGTGACATTCCTTCTATTAAAAATAGAAAAAAATTCCTTCTATTAAAAATAAAAAGTTTGCGAAAGGATGCGGATAAACAATAGATACTATTATGGATGTCTTTCTTGGAAAATATATTAATGAATTATATGACCGTGGCGTAATTCTGAGAAAGAAATGCCGAAATTTAATAGCGTTAACACCACTGATATCACACAAACGTAACCTTTGCTAAAACATTTTCCCAAGGAATATGTAGATTTAATTTCTTAAATTAACAAATATAATATTGATTTATAAGAGTAATAGTATGTTTAGATTACAAGACATCACTTTTTTTTAAATAATTCAGGTATATAAAAGGAAACTAATTATTCCGAAACGTGTAGGAATTTTTTGAATATTTTAATGAACTTCTGCAACTTAACGAAGTGCACTTTGAAAAATAAAACGTTTGAAAAATCACATTAATACACGACGTAATTATAAATATGTTTTTCCTAAATTGATGTTACCTTTTTAACATAGGTAATTTTTACCTCTGAAGCAAAAAAAAATACATTTATTGATTAGAAAAGCGTATTTTTCAAGTTAATAAATTATACTGATAAAAGGTTTCTAACTGAAATTAGATTTTCCATGTGAAGTGTCTAAAGTATAATGAAGTACGTATAATAATAATAATTATTACGAATAATTAGTAAGTACTAGTAATAATAATAAAACTACAACGAGGCGCTTAAGTAAGGTTTAATTTTCGGTGCTTGAAATTCTGTCTTTCAGAATCTATTGCAAAAAGAAATGTTAGCTGTTTCCGATATTTTTTATTTTTTTATTACATTGAATATAACACATCTTATCAAAGCCTTTCTCATTATGTTTTTTAAACTTCTTTTAAGGAAAGGACACCATTTTGGAAGTGATTCTGCGAATAAAAATAAAAAATACGTAAACGTCGGTTTGGAAATCCTCTGTTTTTGAGTTACTACGGCTGTTGAAAGATTCTATCTTGCTCTTTGCTCCGTAAGTAATGTATACACGACAAATTTTTTTGAAAATTTATGCTCAGTATATTAATACGAGTATGTTTTTTATGGTAAAAAGTTAGTGTATTTTTAAATTGGCCTGAAAATTACAAAAAAAATCTTCCCAATGTTTATCTCTAATTTTATTTTGTGAAACGTCATGTAAAACTGAAAAAAATAAGACCAAAAAATTATGTTTTAGGTTTGGTGTAAAATAGTTTTTTTTTAAATTTCCAATTAATAAATAAAATGTGTAAAAAAGATTTTAATTCTGAGAAAATTAATTTAAATAAAATTAATAAACAGCAAATACCGAAATGAGAAACTGAATTATTTTCACCGCCCAAAACAGTAATTTTTACAGAGTTGAATTCTCTACAAGTTTTTTTACTAAATCTCCGCGTTTATTAGTCATTTAACAAAGTTATTCTACTACAAACCTAAAAAAAAACTCCTTTTCCGTCATAGAATTTTGTATTTTATGTCGGATACCTTAAAAACTACTGCAGTTACAGTTCAGAAACTTGTTTTATCCTATTTCCCAGGTTAAATTACATAAGAAACTACCAAATTTATTGCTTAATTTGGGTCCCAAAAATTGCAGCAGGGCTTCTTTTTATTAGAAGAGCTGAAATCCGAGCGAAATCTTTCGCTAGCCGTAACTCGAAAACAAAGCGTTTCCAAACCTATATTTATATGAACTTTTTTCATTATTTTCACCTGTAGAATATGTCCTGAGTTTCTCCGCTCCTTCGTGGAACACTGTATAATCGAAATATTATTTACACCGAATAATTAATTGAAATATAGTAAACAGATGTGACGAATAAAAAAATATGCCAACGTTGTTTTTCAAATATAATTGGATTTTCTTCCCTATAATTTTTATTCAGTATTCTAAAAAGAAACATTTCATCTATATCGCCTTATTTCTTTATAAATAATATAAGAATTACTTACAATAAGAGTAATCATAATAAACTGAACAGATGTAGACCTTAACAGGAAACGTTGTCCTTTACGAGATTCTTATCTCTAAGTCTTATTTTTTTCCATTAATGTTTATTAATATTATTATATAATTAATAAATTATATTATTATATAATGTGAAAATAGGAGAAGAAAGGATTATGGAGGTAGAAGAATTTTGTTATTTGGGAAGTAGAATTACTAAAGATGGACGAAGCAGGAGCGATATAAAATGCCCAATAGCACAAGCTAAACGAGCCTTCAGTAAGAAATATAATTTGTTTACATGAAAAATTAATTTAAATGTCAGGAAAAGATTTTTGAAAGTGTATGTTTGGAGTGTCGCTTTATATGGAAGTGAAACTTGGACAATCGGAGTATCTGAGAAGAAAAGATTAGAAGCTTTTGAAATGCGGTGCTATAGGAGAATGTTAAAAATCAGACGGGTGGATAAAGCGACAAATGAAGAGGTATTGCGGCAAATAGATGAAGAAAGAAGCGTTTGGAAAAATATAGTTAAAAGAAGAGACAGACTTATAGGCCACATAGTAAGGCATCCTGGAATAGTCGCTTTAATATTGGAAGGACAGGTAGAAGGGAAAAATTGTGTAGGCAGGCCACGTTTGGAGTATGTAAAACAAATTGTTGGGGATGTAGGATGTAGAGGGTATACTGAAATGAAACGACTAGCACTAGATAGGGAATCTTGGAGAGCTGCATCAAACCAGTCAAATGACTGAAGACAAAAAAAAAAAAAAAATTATATAATTACTGAAAATTAATTTCATTTCGGTTAAACAGTTAAAAGTGTGCGATTTTGTTTTGGGGATAATAATATCGGATAATCATCAGTCGAAAACTAATATGTATGTAACAGAGCTATTTAAAAAATGAAACCGTAGTAATATTTATTCGTTAGAGGATTAATTTTTACATTGTTATTTTTTAACATCGTTCAATACTTTTAATTTTATAAAATTTTGTTTCTTTTCCGGCTTCTGTGGCGCGAGTGGTAGCGGCTCGGCTTTTCATCCGGAGATCCCCGGTTCGAATCCCGGTCAGGCACGGCATTTTCACACGCTACAAAAATTCTCGTTCATCTCATCCTCTGAAATAATACATAATGGTGGTCCCGGAGGTTAAAAAAAGTTTAACTTTTTAAATTTACGATTAATTAAAAATTATTTACGAAGAGAGAGTTATACGCGCTGAATTAATTATTTTATATAGACCGACTGATAGACGGTAAAGAGTTGATGTTTGAAGACAGCAAACAAGATGTGTCAGCGGGTAGGCGGTTTCGGTTGAGATATAGAGCCACTCAACAAGTCAGAGCGAAAGGGGAATAAAGCGAGCGAGATAGGAATAAAGCGAGGTGGAAACTGTTTGCGTGATGAAGAGCGCGGTATGTGAGAGAAAGAGAACTATCGAGCGAGTAAGGAAGTGTGAGAGTGATGATCAACAGGTGATCAGTTGAACGCGAATTCATCGATCACAAAACTTGTACTGCTATCGTTTGTTTGACAGTACCCTTGGAACAAATCGGTTCTAAACAGTCATAAATATCAATAAACGCTAAATATATGTATATCACAACACGCTTATAATTTCAACGAAGGTATAAAAATCTTACGTTAAAGAATAAAGAAGTTAAAATAAGAAATTTATTATACATTTATTTTGTTACGTATCAAATTTTATTATATCTTTTAAGCGGAAAGATTATTATTCATAAATTATAAAAGAAAACGTTGAATTAAATCCTCTTATTTTGTAAATATGCACGATAAAATGAACGCAAACACAGTTATGAATTTATTGGTATCGATACGAAATTGTTTTAATTACTAACTAAATTTTAGTTAGACAACTAGCAATTATATATTTAATATATCTACCAGCAACTTTAAAGGCTAATAAATCGTTTCAAAAATAAGATTTTTACAAAAGCAGAGGTTGGCTTTACACAACCACTCGGTCTTTATTAACTTATTTTTATTTATTACAAAAAGTGATTCTTCATTTAATTAGAAAATCATTAAAGAAAATTACTCTTTTACTTTCCCGCCTAGATAGCGCTCTAGCAGAGCTAACAATAGCTCTAAAAAACCAGATGGAAATTTTCCGGATGTTAATGTTCGTATGTACGTTTTTTTGGAGTCGGCCTCTAAATCACTTTATATCTCCAGAACTTCTGGACCGATTTTGTTCACTTGTAAACGATTGAAAAATAAATGATTTTTTCAAAATCGCACCTCCACCCCAACAACGCTCTAAACTAGCAGCTAAGTGGGCATATTGCGTCAATAGTAACCCGTGTCACCGTGGCGATTCCGTGGTGTTGGACCCGTAAATATGAAATTCCGCAGGGTTGCCGACCAAATTATTTTTTACATATTAAACATTAATTCCTTATTTTATATTTTTTACGCGTTAAATATTAATTACTTATTTTATTTAGTTAATATTTCAAAGGTCGATAGCACTGACGTACAGCTGTTGTGGTCGACTGCAATGTTGTGACGTTACAGGCGAGCGGTAGAAATAAATAGATGGATAATATGAAAAGTTTAAGAAAGTAATTTGGTCTGGCTGGATCTCGAACTCGATCCCCGGTCTATTCGGTACCTGATGAGTTAAGCCTCGCGGCTACACCGGTATGACGACATTACAAACGAAATTTAGTGTATATAAGTTGTGAAATTACATTACTTTAGTTAGTGCCGACCGTCGCCATTAGTACCGCCACACCCGTGCGAAATAAATACGTTATACGGGTGCGCTTTAGTTAGAATCATTGAATTAAATAAACAAAAAAATATTATATTTAAATAAAATGATTTTTAAATTAGTTGTGTGTGTAAGCATGCAACAGAGACTACTACTCATGGTTATAGGACTTACTGGAACGCGTCTATAGCCGCGTGACTGATAAGTTCTATAACTGTGTTTTCAGAATTTCTTGGCTACTTATTAGCCTAAAAGGATTATACATTTTAATAAAAAAGAAAAAATTCTCTATTGACTACCTAGTAAAAAATATTTTATTATATTTCTCACGAGATTTAAAGGTTTTTGAACGGTTTTTCTCAAGTCATTGGTCGTGTTTAAGCAGTAATGACCTTAATCACAAAATAGAATTTTTAAAAATTAAAAAAATAGCCCGTTCTGATCCAGGGAATAATAATAACAAAAAACTCCCTTTCAGCATGTCGGCAGGCGGAGGTAGATTTCACCGTTGCTAAGTAAGGGATAAAAAAGGTTTCCACCTTAAAGTTAAGAAAAAACTTCAAACTTACTCAATACGACAACGGTTGCATGTGAAAAAAGTTTCACATGGTTAGCATACGACAAGCCCCATCTTCTTACAATTCCAGCAACATTTTGATCACCCCTTGTCGTAAGGGTTGGAGTATATAAAAAAGTATATAAAAAATTGTTGCAGACAAATGTTTTAGGTAATGTTTAAAGGATTAACGACCACTTTAAACCGATTCGATATTGTGCGTATTAAGGGAGGTATGATTTTTTTTTATCTTCGAAACCCAATTTTTCCCATCTCCTGAGCCAATAGTTGTCGATATCAAAAAATTTTACTTAAATAAGTTTTAGGTCCTTATTCAATGAATAGTAGGGAAAGTTTAAACGAATTCGATATTTTACGTAATAAGAAACTCTCTCTCGCTACTAGCGTATAGAGAGAGAGAGTGAGAGAGAGTTTTTTATATGTAATATACATAAACTTTTGAACTGACGGTGGTTTTGGGGTCTGGAGGATGTATCTGGAGGACACATATCAAATATGTCGTTAAACGACTAAAATATTTGCTTATTCGGATCTTTGTCGGTATATGTCGTCAAACACAGATAAGCTCTGGCGAGGATCAAAATGATAAGTACAAATTTTAAAAAATCCATCAGATACCAATCTCTAAGGTAAATAGATTACGAGAAACCCTGGTAAAAAAAGAAATTTTTAATTTAAACCAAACATAACCTACGCTCGCTAATCTTGTCTAATTAACGTTATATGATATATATTATTCTCCAACATTGGAGGCGATTAATCAAATTTACCGCATTTATAAAAAATTTAATCATATTTTCAGTATTATATAAATTGAAAGGGATGATCAGGATATACAGAATATGTTAACTGCACGGATGAACAATAACATTACAAATAAATCGTCAGATTATTTCCCCTTTGTTCAATTTTTTTATAAAAATATTTTTATTCATCTTTCACCATCAGCGGGTGCTGAATTCGGTGAATTTTGAATTGAAAGCGGGTAATCGCGCTTTCAATTTTGGAGAATAGCATATATATAGTTTGTATAATTAAAATTAATTAGACGAGGTTAGCGAGCGAAGCGAGCGTACATTTACCTTACCTTAGGGATTGGTATCGAATGATTTTTGTTTTGATTTCTATTTATCGATTCGACCACCCACTAGAGCTTATCTGTGTTTGTCGACATATACCGACAAAGGTCCGAATAAGCAAACACTTTGGTCTTTCACCGATTTATTTAGTATGTGACGACATTCACCGGAGAATACTGACATTTTCTAATTTCGGTATACATATACACCGTGGATTAAAGTTACAATTGCCGGATACAATTTTTTTTGAGATTACTTTTATTTGCTCAATTTTCAAAACTTAGGTAAAATACTCTTTTTATTTAAAAAGTATATTTCAGATTAATATTCTTTTTGAAAAACGGTCGACACATAAAAACCCATTTTCATTCCAAAATTCCCAAATCTGTCGAAGAGAACGTGAAAACATAGAATTAATTATTAGGCGCTTATCGATTTAGTAGTGAACTCGTCATCGTAAATCAGCTGATTTCGAAGTTGAGAGTTCTAAAGTTCAAATCCTAGTAAAGGCAGTTACTTTTATACCGATTAATACTGACGATGTCTTAAAACCTTCCTGGGATAACACGATTGTGTCCTGCAAATTTGAAAATAATCGGTCGGTCGGTTCTCGAGTGATGCGATAGCAAACAACCAGACAAGCTTTATATATGCATATACATTTTCGAATAAGCTGATCTGCTAGATCGAGAGTGCACTTGATGTATACAAAAGTTAGCCTTCAACCTACTAATAAATACCCCGTTTGAATTTTAAAAATTGGACGATTGTTTTCAGAGATATTATAAGATCACCCTATTTCACCTACCAAAACAGCGTCCCAGGGGCATCCCGTTTGTTACCGGTTGATAATGATGACGGTCTAGCTTCCCACGAGGTGCTCGCGTATCTCACCGCTGTAGCCTCATACGCAGCCCCAGAGGAACCCCATTATTTTTAAACAGAATTTTTTAAAAAATTTATCTATTATTATTTTATTTAACGTAAATTAAATTCTATTATTTTTGTAAAATTATTTTTTCGATTGATTCGAATCATTCAATTCAACCCCCCACCTCACACAATCTTTCTCTCTCTTTCTTTTTCTGTTTAAACTCCGGAACCGCCGTAAGGTATTCAGAGGGTAAATGAGGATAACCATCGTGTTGGTGTAGTGAATATCGGTCTAATTGTGAACTCCTCATCGCAAGTCAGCTGATTTCGAAGCAAAGAGTGTTAAGGTTCAAATTCTAGTGAAGTTACTTTTATACGGATTTGAAAATTCGGTGTTCTTTGGCGGTTGGTTTTCAATTAACCACACATCTTAGGAACGGTCGACCTGAGACTGTAAAAGACTACACTTCATTTACATTCATACATATCATCCTCATTCACCCTCTGAAGTAATATCTTACGGTGATTCCCGAGGCTAAAAAGAAAAAAAAATGCACCTAATCGGGCATTTTTTTTATTGTTTCAATCTATCGGCCTGAAAGTTAAACAACAATTAAAAAATTACATAAAATTTAATTTATTTAACTTTTATTTGAAGTGTTAGGAGAAGACCAATTTGGTTTCAGAAAAAGTATAGGGACAAGGGAAGTAATTTTAGGCCTCAGATTAATAGTAGAAGGAAGATTAAAGAAAAACAAACCAACATACTTGGCGTTTATAGACCTAGAAAAGGCTTTCGATAACGTAGATTGGAATATAATGTTCAGCGTTTTAAAAAAATTAGGGTTCAAATACAGAGATAGAAGAACAATTGCTAACATGTACAGGAACCAAACAGCAACAATAACAATTGAAGAACATAAGAAAGAAGCCCTAATAAGAAAGGGAGTCCGACAAGGATGTTCCCTATCTCCGTTACTTTTTAATCTTTACATACAACTAGCAGTTAATGATGTTAAAGAACAATTTAGATTCGGAGTAACAGTACAAGGTGAAAAGATAAAGATGCTACGATTTGCTGATGATATAGTAATTCTAGCCGAGAGTAAAAAGGATTTAGAAGAAACAATGATCGGCATAGATGAAGTCCTACGCAAGAACTATCGCATGAAAATAAACAAGAACAAAACAAAAGTAATGAAATGTAGTAGAAATAACAAAGATGGACCGCTGAATGTGAAAATAGGAGGAGAAAAGATTATGGAGGTAGAAGAATTTTGTTATTTGGGAAGTAAAATTACTAAAGATGGACGAAGCAGGAGCGATATAAAATGCCGAATAGCACAAGCTAAACGAGCCTTCAGTAAGAAATATAATTTGTTTACATCAAAAATTAATTTAAATGTCAGGAAAAGATTTTTGAAAGTGTATGTTTGGAGTGTCGCTTTATATGGAAGCGAAACTTGGACGATCGGAATATCTGAGAAGAAAAGAATAGAAGCTTTTGAAATGCGGTGCTATAGGAGAATGTTAAAAATCAGATGGGTGGATAAAGTGACAAATGAAGAGGTATTGCGGCAAATAGATGAAGAAAGAAGCATTTGGAAAAATATAGTTAAAAGAAGAGACAGACTTATAGGCCACATACTAAGGCATCCTGGAATAGTCGCTTTAATATTGGAAGGACAGGTAGAAGGGAAAAATTGTGTAGGCAGGCCACGTTTGGAGTATGTAAAATAAATTGTTGGGGATGTAGGATGTAGAGGGTATACTGAAATGAAACTACTAGCACTAGACTTTTATTTTGCATTAAATTTTGATAACGAAATGGAATAAAATTACATTGGCTATCAGAAAATTAATTGAGTAGTAAATTAATCTCCAACAATTTTTTACCACCAAAGTGACGATATTAAGTTTCAAACTAATCTATAAAAAAATTGAGCGACAAATATAGCAGATGTTTCGAATTACAATTCTTTTTTTGTTTAATCCTACACGTAATGTAAATGATATATTTTAAAAATTGTCATGAAAATTATAATTAGGAATAAAATAATACATTTTGATATAGATATACTTGTATTTTATATAACGGTTTAATTTTTAAAACGGTTAACGTAATTACGAAATTAAGTGTAAAATAATATTGCTAATTTTTCTTTACCTTAAGCTATTTCTTCTTCAACTGACAACGAAAGTGAACTTAATGCAAAAAAAAATTAATGTAATTTAAAATATATTACAACTTAATTTTAAACTAAAAAGTACCATAATTATAAAAAATAAATAAAATAAAATAATTAAATCGTAAAAAATAGACATTAAAACATCCAAGCATTTCACGATTTTTGTGTATCTGTTGTCGTCTGAATATTAAATATTAAATACCTACCGAAGAATAAATTCGAAATATAAGTATATTTTAAAACTTATGACAAATGTCGCACTAAAATTATTTTTTTTCTTTTTTTTTGTTTAAAATTTTTATTTGGTTATATTTCTGTAGGAACCTTAAATAAATTATATAACAGTACTACATAGAAGGTACTGTGGGTAGAACGTAGTATACACACAACGTAGTTTTGAAGATCTGGTGTATGAGTAGAATAGTAGAAAACCATAACAAGAATTAAAAAATTGTTTTTAGATTGATGAAACACTTAGACAAGAAAAATCTGATGTGGACACCACATCACTTCCTTGACGCCTATTAAATTATATATACACATTTTTGCTGCACTCCTTTAAACTTATTTCATTTGAAAGTGAGATACAATCCTCTAATTCTTTAATAAATTGATTATTAATACGATTATTATTTCAACAATCTTATCTGAAATATTAGGATAGAGTAAAAGTCCTTTTATTACTCTTTAAATAAATTTAAGTCTTGTATCTATCTAATACTATGTTTTTAAACTATTGTGATGTAACCATCAACAAAATGAAAACAAAAACGAAACAGGAGAATGTTACTAATTGTATAGCGATATTTATTATCAAGTAGACCGAAACAAATGCATAAATAAAAATAAAATTGTTTTTAAATTAATTTTTAATTAATATTAAATAATCAGATGTTTCACCAAATCTTATGTGGACACCACATGATTTCCTTGTACGCCTATTAAATTACATATACACACTTTTAAATTACTTAAAATTTTATTTCAATAATAACTTCTGTTTCTTTTTCATTTAATTTTTTTTTTTTTTTATTGTTAATATTGAATTATTTACTATAATTTTGTTTTACAATTAGAAGTTAATAATTATTAATAAATCAATATCTTTAAATTAAAAAATAAAAGTTAAAAAAAAGGAAATAGAACTGATGTGCCTGCTAGACTAGTTAAAAGTGATAGAAATATATTCTCAGCTATCGGTAGCTTGTGGCGATGCTGATTGTACGGTTACTGGTGTAACAAAGAGCTATTATAGTAGCTTAGAAGATATTATGAAGGTAGCGGAAGCAAAAAGAAAATAACAGAATTTTAGGTTATTCCATTCTGATTGCCAAGGAACATAATATAATTATTGCTGATAATAGTGTGGCTGAACTGCCAAATCAGCAAGATCTTGTCGAAATAATCTTGCACTTGTAAGATCCAAATGTTTCATTAATTAAAATTTTATTTGGCTACAACTCTGGAACCGATGAAAATAAGTACCTCTTATGATATATTTTCCTTGAAAAGCTCTCGATGAGGGCTTTATTACTGCAGTTAAGAAAAAGTCCAAAACCAAAACGTTTTGTATTTCGGTTTTTTTGGACATTGTTGATCAAGTCGATTCGAATCAAAAGGGGAAGTGCACAACTAGCTGTTACAACAGCCCTAAATCCGAAATTTCAACATTCTACGGATGATCATTTTTTAATTATGCGAGATACATATGTACGAGTAAATATTTACGTACAGACGTCAAGCCAAAACTAGTCAAAATGGATATTTCTGTTGAAAACTGAAAACCGAAATTTTTCGCGATTAGAATATTCTTTACGTCGTAAAAGGAAGTAAAAATTAAAAATGAAACGAAAAACAGAAAAAGAGAGGAAAGGTTTGATTAATGTAGAACACTTAGCTGGTATAATTACACTATAGTGTTACTAAGGTCCAGAACGTGTAGCCGCTTAAGTCTTCTAAAAATTAAATGATAAAGTAACTACTGTCGTTAATGTTTTATTTAAATCCCAACTTTATAACGTCGGCTGTATAATAATATTAAAGGAATATTAAATTACTAAAATCCTAAATTAGTACAAAATAACGTTAATATTTAAAGAATTGAAAAAGCGCTACTTTTTTACGTTTTAGGGTAGTTTTATAAAGTCGAATTTAATTTTTACTGTTTATTTTTATTTAAAATATAAAAAAATACTTAAAATATTTTTCTTATTAACAAAAATCTGTTCCAAAGAAGCGCAAAGACGAGATACCTAAAATACGCTAAAAAGTTAAAACTTTCGAGTGTGAACTCGAGATATTTTGGAAGGTGTAAATTATTCAGTCTTAAGTTTATACACCTTCACTGATATACGTAAAGTGAAGTTATATCGATGAACCTTCTTTGAGTCAATTTTGAAATTACGTTTTAAATATGTTCAGAGCGGTTGCTTAACGAAATTTTTTAACCAATTTTTTTTTAATTTTCCTGGATAAAATTAAAATTTAAATATTAAAAAAATATCGCGATACATGTGCGTGTCGTTATAGGGTGGGTTTGATGTTATAGTTAGATAGATTAGCAACCCGAGTGGCTAGCGGCTCGCCTGGGTACTAACTTCGCCAAGACAGTCGTTTTGGCATCGAGTCCCGGTAGGCTGAGATGTTTGTTGTTAGAATGAGAATGAATGTTTCTAGAAGTCTATGATGGAGCTGTGGTTTAGAAGGGTGTAAGCATCGACCTCGCTCCCGAAAGCAGACCACAGCAGAGAGATAGGGTATGTTTTTATTAGAGGCTTATTAAATTTGTGAATCTGTTTTTTTTTTTTTTATTTTTAGGTAATTCAAGAGAACTTTGAATAAATTTAACTGTAGGAGAAAATTATCGTTGTTGCGATCAACTAGCCGTGAGGTGTAGCACCGTTTTGACGAGGGCAGTTTTTGAATGAACAAACGTCACTGTTGGCGGGATGGCGACCGCATTGCTGAGGACATGGTTCCCATTCAGCCGTGAGGTGTAGCGGCAACTCGACGATGGAAGTAGATGAAGCAAATGTCACGCGGGACTCTGCGATGAAGCTGAGTGGGAGTAGGAGTTCTGTCCGCCTCTCCCTTGTAGACCAGACCGGAGTCCATAAATTAACCAAGTCAGGGGCATGAACTGAATTTGAGTTCAATAAGAGACTAGGACTAAATTTTTGTTGTTGTGAACAACATTTTTGGTGGTATGTAATTTTTCAATTACATACCACCAAAAAGTTTCGAATCTATGAGCCATTTACAAGAAAGTGACTGTAAAAGTAGAACTAGGAGCGGGGTTCGTGCTTCCGCAAACTCGGTTAGCTAGTTGAGAGGGAAACGATGTAGGACATTCAAGATGTCCGGATGAGTCCTACAGCGAAGGCAAAAGCTGAGTTTAAAATCACCGATGTTAATTTCTACCGAGGCATACGCATAGGTGGCAACCTGATAGAGGCCAAAATGATGATGCCTGTGTTGTATTATCAAGTTTAGACCTCCGGTAAAGCCCATCAGCACTATGAACGGAGGGGGTGGTGTGGTGATAGGGATCGTCACAACGCGGATGTCTTCCCCTACGGGGGTGTGGATGATGTGAGTTGTTATAATATCCTATTCTAAAATAAAAGATGATAAAAAATAAAAATAAAATAGTTTGAAATCTTCAATAAAGACGAAGTAATTTTTTGTTTCATAGTTTTTTTTAAGAATATTCACTTAAATTTTTTGAAAAAAAAATTTGTCAAGGAAGTACCATATATACTCCTTTAATAAAGTATACAAAAAAGTGGTAAGTATTTGCACGAGTTTCCCGGTTACGCCGATCAAAAAGTAGTAATGTAAAATTGTAAAAATTCTACAAATTTCTAAAAAAAATAGTAAAATAAACTGTAAAAAATAAAAACGTAAAACAATTTTACGAAATTATAAAACAAAATATTCTTAAAAACTGATTATATCTTCTTTCACAATTTTTCCGTATAAAAAGATTTTTTTAATAACTCTAATAACAAAATCTGAAGTCACTACATGACTTCCTTGAACGTCTATTAGATTACATATACACATTTTTTTTTTAAATGAAAAGTACATAAAATTTTATTTCATTAATAACTTCTGATATTTTTTCATATTTTTTTTTTTTTTTTTTATTGTTATTATTGAATAATATATATCGTAAATTTTTTTGCAATCACAGGTTAGCAATTATTAATAAATCAATATATTTAAATTTTAAAAAAAGAGGAGCTGATATCTGATTCAGACGGATGTGCCTTCTCCTTGTAACATCCAAGCATTTCGATAATTAAAATTTCATTTGGTTATAACTCTGGAACCAATGAAAACAAGTGCCACATGATATATTGTTCTAAAGCTCTCAATGAATGCTTATTATTGCAGTTAAGAAAAAGTCCAAAATCTATTATTTTTTTTGGAGTTTGGGCTTTTTTGGACTATTTTGGTTCAGTCGATTGGAATCAAAAGGAAAGATGCACAGTAGATGTTATAACAGCCCTAAATTAAAAATTTCAACATTCTACGGCTAATCGTTTTTGAGTTATGCGAGATACATACGTACGTTCGGATGTCACGCGGAAACTGGTCAAAATAGATTCAAGGATGGTCAAAATGGATATTTCCGTTGAAATCTGAAATTTTTCGCGACTGCAACTTCTTTTCGTACAAGGAAGTAAAAAAACACAGAACATATTTCAATTTTAAGAGGAGGAGATTTATGTAAGAAAAAAAACCTTTTATGGATTGTTTATATATGGGTTATAGATAACAAATTTGCTTTAATAACTTTTTCTCTAACACGCCTGTGAAGAAAATCGAAGTTGGTTTTCTCTCGATATTCCCCCACGACCTTAATGAATTTTTTTTAACTTAATAAGATCAATGACTCATAAATATAAAAATGTTTGAGTCAAATTTGAAGAAAATCGGTTTGGTCATTCCTGATATATAAGGCCAAACAGTTCAATACTCATACGTACGTCTATCACACATACATATTTTTTTTTTTGTTTAGATGAATTAGCTGGACCCTAAAACGTTAAGATTTTCAACAAGCCCGATTTCCCATTTTTGACACGGTCATCATATTTCCCTTTTATTATTCGCCGGGAAATAAAATTAACTATTAAATCAGTTCGTTCATAATGAAAGATATATCTTTGAAAATTCTGGAAAAATAAACAAATACATCGAACTGAAGTCCCTTTTCCCCTGTTTTGAAGTCGTTATAACAGTAAATTTAAGAAACTTTATTTAAAAAAAACTTTATTTAAAACTTTAAAGTAGAAATAAATTTCTACTTTAGATAAAAATAGTAATAACATTATCTATCGTCATTCAAATCTTTTCATACTTGATAAGTTTTAATAACGTAGAGAACTTTTTTAATTTTTAATAAAACTTTGGGAAAAAACTTTAATTTTAATTACCGTATAAAAAACAAGTTACAACTTCCAATATAATGAAGTGATAGTACTGTACATACATGATCGTAATATAATCTGTTGTTCAGTGTCATTATACAGCCATCCCCGGCATCATTTTAATAGCATAATAAAATAACGTTAGAATCAAGAAATTCAGAACTTTAAAGCTCTTTGCCAACAGTATTTCTCCTTTAAACAAGAAACTTTCAAGTTGTAATTGTTTCTCTTAAGATTTCAAATGTTTGTTTTGCAAAGTTAAAAGGTCCCGAATTGTGTAGTTAACTCTAAATTCCAACAAAATTTAAGTATCTCAGAATAATACAGCCATTTTCAATGTTTAACGCTGATAATAGTATCACTTATGTAATGAAAAATATTTCACTTACGTTTATTCTTTATATTTAATCGTTTAAAATTTAAAGAGATAGAATTATTCTCATTGTCAATACTATAAATGTTTACTCTATCTCAAAATATTAAAAATCTTACGATAATAAGGAAAGACGAAGCCCTCTTTCAAAAGTTTAAATTATATTTTAGAAAAATGTCGTTTTTTTTGTTTTTTTTTTTAAATATCAACAAACCAATTTTTTTTTTCAATTCCTGATAAAATTAATATTTTTTTTTTATACAAATACTTGCAAATAGAAATACCACTGAAAAGTTCGAAAAAAAAGGTTAAAATAGTATAAAACTATTTAAAAATACTTTAAAAAAGATTTTGTATAAACAGAATGTTTAAATATTATTTAGGTAGAGCGATAAATGAAGTAATCACGAAAATTATACTCCGTATTTTTTTATGTTTAATATCTTTCGTAATGTTAGAATAATAACATCTACCGACCACATAAATGACATAAAGTGTAATTTCTTTCGGTCAAATGTTGTATCGATTTTTTATTCGTGATATACATCGTTGAAAAATTCATCTGTTGAACGGTTGCAAAACACCAATATTAGAAGAAAAGGTTTCTCGTTTTATTTTTTGTTGTCCCAATACGAGCTGTTCATGACAATTTATGCAGAGGTTCTCCGTACTCTAATTTTTTTTATACGGGTCATCGAAAAAATAATTGCATCAATTTAAAAATCTCAGAAATTATTAGAAAATTAGAGTATTTTATTTTTTAAATTCACCGACTCAAAAGATTTTTACATACCTTAGAACGTATCATTTTGAGCACCGTTGGTCGCTCTACAAACATTCAGCCGACAATGGACTTCTAAGTCCGCTGGATCATCTCAGGCGTAACTGTAGCAATAGCATCGGTGATCCATTGTCCGTGTTAAATGTTGTATAGCTATATTTTTTCACTGTAGACAACATTTTTAACATATTCCCGTAGAAAAAAGTCCAGGGGGTTTCAAATCTGGGCTCCTAGGAGGGCAAAGCACAACTCCTGGCCCTACTAGTCCAACGACTAAGGAATCTTTCATTGACAGTGCGTCGAACGCTTAGGTTAAAGTGAAGGAGAGGGCAATCTTGTCGAAACGTTTCTCGTTCGATTTGCTCAACTTGCGGGAAAACGTAAAGTCGTAGCAGGCCTAAATAAACATTCCCTGTAATATTGGGCTCATGAAGTGCCAATGCACCGACTGATAGTGGCGTAGAGGTGTTGTGCGTTGTGCCGTTGTGTGCATCTGCTCAAGGTCACGACCGGTCACGTCTAAAAAAAACTTTTTGATATCCCGATTATTTTGCAGTTGCAATTAATACTTTATTTCAGTTACTTTTTTTTTTTTTTGTCTTCAGTCATTTGACTGGTTTGATGCAGCTCTCCAAGATTCCCTATCTAGTGCTAGTCGTTTCATTTCAGTATACCCTCTACATCCTACATCCCCAACAATTTGTTTTACATACTCCAAACGTGGCCTGCCTACACAATTTTTCCCTTCTACCTGTCCTTCCAATATTAAAGCGACTATTCCAGGATGCCTTAGTATGTGGCCTATAAGTCTGTCTCTTCTTTTAACTATATTTTTCCAAACGCTACTTTCTTCATCTATTTGCCGCAATACCTCTTCATTTGTCACTTTATCCACCCATCTGATTTTTAACATTCTCCTATAGCACCGCATTTCAAAAGCTTCTAATCTTTTCTTCTCAGATACTCCGATCGTCCAAGTTTCACTTCCATCTAAAGCGACACTCCAAACATACACTTTCAAAAATCTTTTCCTGACATTTAAATTCATTTTTGATGTAAACAAATTATATTTCTTACTGAAGGCTCGTTTAGCTTGTGCTATTCGGCATTTTATATCGCTCCTGCTTCGTCCATCTTTAGTAATTTTACTTCCCAAATAACAAAATTCTTCTACCTCCATAATCTTTTCTCCTCCTATTTTCACATTCAGCGGTCCATCTTTGTTATTTCTACTGCATTTCATTACTTTTGTTTTGTTCTTGTTTATTTTCACGCGATAGTTTTTGCGTAGGACTTCATCTATGCCGTTCATTGTTTCTTCTAAATCCTTTTTACTCTCGGCTAGAATTACTATATCATCAGCAAATCGTATCATCTTTATCTTTTCACCTTGTACTGTTACTCCGAATCTAAATCGTTCTTTAACATCATTAACTGCTAGTTCCATGTAAAGATTAAAAAGTAACGGCGATAGGGAACATCCTTGTCGGACTCCCTTTCTTATTAGGGCTTCTTTCTTATGTTCTTCAATTGTTATTGTTGCTGTTTGGTTCCTGTACATGTTAGCAATTGTTCTTCTATCTCTGTATTTGAACCGTAATTTTTTTAAAATGCTGAACATTTTATTCCAGTCTACGTTATCGAAAGCCTTTTTTAGGTCTATAAACGCAAAATTCAGTTACATAGGAGATATACTAGCAATCACAATCGTCGTATTTCAGGTGATTATGTAGCCAAAATTTACAATTTTTTTTAATCTGTTAGGATTTGCCGTAAATTTATGTATATTCTTTTTATTATTTTACAACTGTAATGGAAGTCTTTTATATTTCCTTTCCGATTTCTTGCATTCTCTGCTTTACTTACAAGAATTATTTTATTTTTATTAATTATTTTTTACTTTACTTGCAAGAAACTGCAAGAAAGTTTTTTAAACTTCCGATTTTGTTTAATATACTACAAGTATATACAGAATGATTCATGAAGAATGTAACAAACTTTTGGGACAATATAATTTGGGACAATTTCAATATAAAGTGAAAATAGAGAAGAAAGTTCATCCAAATATACGTTTCGGAACACTTATCAGCGAGGTCGGCTGGCAAAAGATTTATTCCTGATTTACGTGCCTTCAATAAAATTAAACCAGAATGTAATTCTGAATACTAGATTGTGGATACCGGTAGTCTTTGGTGGTTGTTGGATTTCAATTAACCACACATCTCAGGAACGATTGACCTGAGACTACAAGACGACACCTTTATTTATATTCATACAATCGTCTTCTAAAGTATGCCTTACGGTGGTTCCGAAGGCTAAACAGGAAAAAAGACTGTAATTCTTGAGACCAAAGTTAATCGTTAAGTTTTGTAATTTTATATGAAATCTGACCTGAAAATTAAGGTAAATAAGTCCCA
This sequence comes from Lycorma delicatula, assembly GCF_047948215.1. Lineage (NCBI taxonomy): Eukaryota > Metazoa > Arthropoda > Insecta > Hemiptera > Fulgoridae > Lycorma > Lycorma delicatula. The sequence goes on along the minus strand of NC_134462.1, from coordinate 137,820,228 downwards.
GAGCTGAATTTTTAGTAGTTTTTAAAAATCTGGGTTAAGAAACAAAATATTGAGGATGAAGAACACACTACTTCTGTTTGCAAAATAATTTTGTTAAACGGGTAATAAACACACAAACACGTTTTAAGTGAAGCTTGTAGAAAATTCTATTCTGAGTAAAATGATATGAAGTCTTCAGTAGAGCGTATCCTGAGAGTTTCTTAAACTCCTCGTGAATCACTCTGTACATACGAGTATGCTAATTTATTTTAAATATAGTTGTTATTTTACACTTTTTATTCAAACTTTTTTACTAGTCTAATTAGCCGAATTATAGCTTTTTGCATTGCGTATTTCTTTTTATTTTTGTTCGTTTTGTAAGGTCCTTTACAATCTGTTAATGCTTGTTTTTGTTTTTTTGAATCGTTCGAATTAGAAAAACTTATTTTGCGTAAGCCAATTCTTATTCCGTTTAAAATCATTTAATTATTTTTTTTAAATTAGGTGTTTTTTTATTTCGTCGGAGTTAATTATTGTTTGTTATTGATGATTTCCTGTTTAACATTAACTTCTCCGATTATTTGCCTCTGTAACTTAAATAGAAACCTGTAATACCGACTAAAGTTCCTGTATGTAAAAGATATCGTGACGGTTCATTTTTCAAGAAAGACGATATAAAAATTTTAAGCTCGATTCCTCCGTTCATTATTATCACATCGTAGCACGAATATTTGATTTTTCCGTTATTTCAAGAAACAACAAATAAAGATAAAAAGAAAGAAAAATGTGGAAAGAGTGAAGCCGAATCGCACCCTATGTTATAAAACTTATTGTGGTTTGTGAAAATTGTGGTGGCTATAAAGAACGCAAAAGAATGGAAAAAGATTCCGAGAATGGTTTAACGAAATAAATATAGGGAAATAATTTGGTGAAGAAGATATTCGGGTTGAAGGTGATTTGACCAGGAATGCGAGGTTAGGAAGGAACGGTATGAAACTGCATACCGCAAGTACGCGACGACGAAGTTGTGGTTTAAAGAGATAGATAAAGGGGGTTACGGGGAAAATGGAGCTTTCATCAGAAATAGAGGCGCATTTTACAGTAGCGTCGTTTAATATTGTTTTTGTAATTAACCTTTGTTTCTGAAATAGTGTAATGAACCTGTGTTCATTATCTAAGGTTCTAAAAGTGTTTTATCTTATTAGTACATAAATTAATTTTATAATTTATTTTTAAACGTAGAATATCATGCGTGATGTTCTCTCATTTGAATATTATCTTTGTGTTTTTCTTAATATTAATTAATTTAAACTAAATATTATTCGATCATTTGCGGTATTTTATAGAATTTATAATTAACTATTTTCTTCGCTTACAATCAATATTTATTTTATATATAAATATATATATTTTGTTAAAGAGGGATTATTATGGAAGAATGATGTAGGACGTTACCACCCGAAAATCACTAGAACAAATGCCGTACTGCATACATTATGTCATAAGTAACCAATGATACTGATTAAAAGAATTAAATTTTCTCTTGGAATAAACATACCCGAATAATGTTTTGTTTTTCAATTTAATTTTTAACCGAAAATTCAATCCAAACATAAATCTAGTTGATTGACGCATGTTAATTAAGGTTTAATGAGGTGTAGCGTAATACGGTATATTTATTTTACTTGGCCAGTTAGTTAAAAAGTTGTAAACATATGTTTATAGAAGGCTAAAGAATATATTAACCACAAAAAATTTATAGAAAGATATTTTCTTTACTGCTGATACACATTTTTTTAAACGCTATATTCATGCTGCTAAGATTTGTTGTTATCAGTGCCCGGCAAACAGTATATTACTGCAGCAAACAATATAGACAAACAAATCAAACTTAAACCTTTAAATAACAATATAAAACGATTAAAAGGCGCAATATCATTAAAAAATATTCGTTATAAAGTACAGAATAGATATAATGTAAAGTGCCTATGCCGTATGCTAAAGAAAAAATAAAACCCTTCTTCGAAATTCATTAACTGCCTATAAGTACAGACTTAACAAACTGTGGAAAACTCCCTTTAAGGAAAAATCTTCCATTTGCTACAAGAAATGTCGATGAGCTGAATATTTCTTTACATCGAAAGAGATTCTGCACATCTTTTGTATTTTTGTCACGACAGGTTTTTCGTTTTAGTTTTTTAGGATTTTTTTTGGAATCTGTATTGTCAACTAACGACGTATTTTTTTGTAGCTCGACCTTATTTTAAATAAAAATGAAACTAAATAATTTAAAAAAACTTTAAATGAAACGAATTTTAATTTTAAACAAATTAAAAAACTGTATACTGTAAAAAAAAAAGTAAATAGCATTCGTCGTCAACGTTATCAGTTTGTTTGTAGTTTGTAATTAATTGCTCTTCGACACCAAAAAAAAATTAAATAAAATTGAACAGTATTTTCTTTTGTTAGAACGTTTTAAAAGTAACTATAATTATTTTATTTTTTAAGTTTATTCTATTAAAACTCTAGTACTAAAAGGAAAAAAACGCATAAATTATGACTAACTTTTATAAAAAATTTTAATCATGACGCTATTAAAATGAGTTTACAACAATGTATCAAGGATCATTTAATTTTTACAGTAATCTAAAGCTGCATTAAAATAACAGTATTTGTGATAGGAGGTAAGATGTAAAGATTTTACGAATAATTTTGTGAAAATATATATTAATATAATTAAATTATTTAGCCGAAAAATAAGTAAAACCAATTTGTCATTACCTAAGGTTAAAATTTACAATTAGTTAAAAAAATTAACCGATTTGTTTTTAAAATTTTAAATTAATAAATATTGCAAAACTAATTCATTCTTTATAAACAGAGATATTATTTCGATATCAACATTTTAGACTGATCTTCTTAAGATACGTTTTTATTAATTTAGATTGAAAAAATAGAAAAACGTTTTCTGGGAACGTCAGGTATAATATGATTTAATTAAGCGATTATTTTGTCTTTAAAAGAGGATATCTTCATGTAGAAAAAATAGCATACTGAAGATTAGCTGATTAATTTCTCTTACTTTTTTTGTATCTAAATTATATTTACAATCGGTTTTGTACATTTGAAACCGTAAATAAATTTCATGACAATAATGAAGTTGTCATGCGGTTCCCTTGAAACACCAAAATTATATTCTAGACATCAGTAGTTAATAAAAGGCAGAGAGCGTAAGAATTGATAAAAGTTAGCCGGTAACGTACTAGAAATCATAGTGATATCTAGTACTACGAATAAAACCAGAAAAATAACGAATAGTAGTAACATAAGAATCATAAATGATAATAAACATGAATACTTTGATGATACAAAACTTAAGAAAAGAGGCCTCGTTCTGAGTATCACAGTTAGGGTTCCTAGGTTCATTACATGTATCCGCTATAATCTCCTTACATCTTCCGTATTGTCTAAGAGGTTAACAGTCAGATTGACTACGTGGTCATTAAATCCTATTTTTTACTTGGTTGGAACTCGATTGATTTCCTCTCGAACACAAACCTAAATACTCAGGAATTTTGTTGTTCCGCAAGAATCATGGCGCCTGTGTAATGCATATCACAAATTTATTCTGGAAACGCTGAATAATCATTATATTGCTGGTATTCGTCTTACATCAGAGTTGAATTCTGTACGTTCAAACCCGTGTTTTGTATTTTATATTGTGTTTATTTTATATTGTTTTATAATTGCTTTGTGCAGACGTAGCTTGTTAGATAGAGATAGTTGTGTGATTTCCAGCCTAATAACTGGTATATTTCCTTTAATTTGATATCTAGCTGTTTCCTTTTTTCCTTATTGTAAATCTTCCATGTAAGACGGTTATCTAGGCGAATATTTAAATACCGTACAGTTTTAGCTTGCGGGATGTAACCTCTATCTAACTGGATTCCTGGGTAGTCATCTCTTCTCATCGCGAATGTCATGCGAGTCGATTTCCTTGATTGACATATATATTTTCCATTTCTTTAACCTCTTGACTAGAAGGTCTAATCCAGATTGCAACTTAGACGATGCTCTAGTGTTGGACCATCATCGACAGCCACAACTGCCATGTCGTCGACAAACGATGGGATAGTAGTTATGACTGTGACGAAGGTCCGCATTGAAGATGGAATAGAAATAGGATAGGCGCCAACAATGAGCCCTGAGGAACACCTGGAATTTGTTCAGATTCATTTGTTTTCTTTGTCCTCTTGCTTAATGTAAACATCTTCTGTCATCTTCTTTTTTCTTTTTATTTGCTAATGAACCGGCTGATCTTAATTATTGTTAGAATTTATTATATGAATTTATTGTCCTTTAAGATAATTAACAAAATCACTAAATTGTTATTGTACTAAATAGACATATTTAATATATATTTAAAATGTGAAATTAACTAAAAACATAAATTATTATAACTCGATGCAATGTTTAATTAATGAAGTGTAAATTTTAAAAGTAAATAAAAGAAGTGATTATTAATAATCGGTTATCCGGCATTACTTAATGTATACAGTTTACAACACAACGAATTGCTCAGCGTCTGAAATTGTTGTACAGAATTATCAAAGAATTCAGATAACGCCTTGTATTTAATCTGGGAGAAGTGTCCGTCCAAGTAACTATGCAATATTAAATAAAAAGTTTGAGGTAAATTTGTTTTTAGTTTTTATAGCAAACCGACCAGCCAGATCTTATTGAATGTTTGCTGTATATTTAGAAAGGCAGCCGAGCGAAAATTTTACTCCTCCAAGCAGTTGGTGACAACACAAATGATCCTGTATGTCTGAATGGTGGAATGACAACCTCGGAAACATAACTGACGATCAGGAATAATTTGTCCCTCCTCTAATGCAGGCCAAAATCTCCTAAGGAATAGCCTCTTTCGAATACCTTAGACATAGTAGGTAGTAGGCTGATTGGTTTGTATGAGGACACGCCATGCAGTTTCCCGGTTTAGTTACCGTCACTACTTGAGATACCTTCCACTCCAACGGTTAATGCGTCGTTTGAACGATACAATTGAAGAGTTCAATCATATAAATTACGGCCTTAGATCAGAGCATAGCAAGCATTTTGTCGGTTACCGAGTTAATTTCTCATAATGAAAAACTTAGATGAATCCGAGAAAAATTCCTAAAAACCTAAATGACAAATTCTTAGTAAAAATACTTGGTCGGTAGGTTTACATATTACGGCGGTCGGGTTTAATTAATTTTGTAATAAAAAGTAATGAAGGAAGTTAAAATAACAGTGGGCGACAAATTACAAAATAAATCGACGATAATGTATATTGTTACCGAATACCGTGCTTATTCTCGATGAGCGCGACGCTAGCCGGTAGATGTCGGAAGAACTTGTAGTTCACCTACAAGTTCTTCCGACTTTTTATAGGCGCCTGCGCCTATAAAAAGACAATACCAGCACGGTGAAAAAAACTTATTCCATCACCGACTTACTTGAAGCAGAAGAAGATCACGTGGCCGGTCCAGCTAGAGACATCTCGGCGAATACCAGTATCCCCGCTGGAACAGCAGGCCTAGCCGGCCCGCAAGAAGCCCGGCGGCACCAGGAGGCCTAGCAGTGAAGACGAAGCCGGACGAGCACCGTTCGGAGAGAGTCGCCTCTGTGGAAGACGCTCGAACGGGGCTCTGGGGCTCCGATCCGAATGATGCTGCGGGGCTCTGAGAGCCACCACTACAGCGGACGCTGTAGTGGGACCAAACTCCCGCTGAGGAAAAGGTCGTTCCGATTCAATAGTAGAGCCGCAACTCACCGACTACCACCCGAAGGATCGAGCCGATTTCGCCGAGACTAGCTTTCGGACCCAACAGCCCTTCTCAGGGCTCCCTTACAACGTACAAAGGCCCTTTCAGGGCCATCACTCCAAAATTCCAAACAGCCCTTTTCAGGGCTACCATATGATTTTTAGAACCACGTACCGTGGAAGCCATTCGGTGACAATATACCAATATATATATATATATATATATATATATATATATATTAAAAACTATTATAAAAACTATTATAAAAAAAACTATTAATATATATATATATATATATATATTAATAGTTTTTTCAATAATCAACTAAATATAATATAAAATAAACAAAAATCTAGATCAAAGTTTTTAATGATATTACACAAAGTAATTTTTGTTTGTAAATTATGATTTAAATTAAAACTCTCTTTCTTTGATGCTAGGATATTTTTTCAGCTGTAGAAGTAAGATTATTTTCTGTCTTTATGTAATTATCTTACGTTTACGTTATTTTCTTTTCAAATTTCATAATAATCATTAAGATATAAAAATAGAATACTGATAAGTAGCATTACTACCGATTAGAATGTACATACTAGTAGAAAGATAAAAGTTAAAAACTATAAAAAACGAAAAAAAAAATAAATAGACAGTATTATTCTTATTTACATAAAAAAGATAATAATAATAATGAAGTAGAAAACTTAAAACCAGCAGTTAAACTTGATTAAAACAGCTTAGCTTGCTAATAGTTTTAAATCGTAATAAAGAAAAATAAAATTAAAATAAATTCAAACATTAAATTTAGTTTTAAAAACTTATGTAATTATAAATACTAATAATTCTAGTAGTATTCTATCATCATAAATTAAAGCAGCTATAATATCAACAACGAACATTACGAAAACAATAAATTGTATTTTTTTAATTATCCGTCACAAAATTCATATAACTTGTTAATTTATTCACTTAGAAATGAAATTACAACTCCTTTTTTTAATTATTATTCTTTTTAACTAATATAGTTTTATTTGCTTGTTTACTAAGTATACACATGGCATATATAATTATAAATTTTGCTTATTCTAAAATAACAGATTTTAATTCTGTAGCTTTTGAAAAATGCCAAGACAAACCGGGAATTGAACCCAGAATGTTTTGGATGAAAAATAGGACACTAAAACAAATTGGTACTGTTAGTGTTATTAATGTAATTTAGTGTTATTAGACATTATAACTCTAACAAAATTTAGATCAGATGTTATTGTACGGAAGAGAAGAAAGTATTGCAAATTTTCAAAATACTATTCTTGAGTCAAAAAATCTGATGTGGATTTCCTTGTACGCCTATTAAATTACATATACACTTTTTTTTTTTAAACTGAAAATTACATAAAATTCTATTTCACTAATAACTTCTGGATTTTTCTTTTTTTTTTCATTGGTATTATTGAATTACTATTTATTGTAATTTTTCTTTTACAATCAGAGGATAAAAATTATTAATAAATCAATAAATTTAAATTGAAAAAACTTAAAAGAAAAGAGAAATGAAGCCGAATTCGAACCGATGTGTCTTTCCCGTGTAAGATCCAAAAATTTCATTAATTAAAATTTTATTTGGCTATAACTCTGGAACCGATGAAAATAAGCACCAATTACATATTATATATCGTTTAAAAGCTCTCAATGAGAACTTATTACTCCAGTTAAGAAAGAGTCTAAAATCCAATTTTGTTTTGGATTTTGGGCTTTTTTAAACACTTTTGGTTCAGTCGATTGTAATCAAAAGAAGAGGTGCACAACTAGATGTTACAACAGTCCTAAATCAAAAATGTCAAAATCCTACAGCTAATTGTTTTTCAGTTATGCGAGATACATACATGCATACGTAGGTACAGACCTCACGCCGAAACTAGTAAAAATGGATTTAGGGATGGTCAAAATGGATACTTCCTTTGAAATCTGGAAAACGAAATTTTTGGCAAACCGACATTTTTTTTTCGAAATTTTTCCTTTACTTCGTACAAAGAAGTAATAAAATAGATTATCAATTTATCTATAAACTTCGTTTTTACAAATCACTACCGACTACAAAATTAATCAATCTCCTTAACTTTTTGAAATTTGTTATAGTTTACTGTAAAAAGTGATTTGATTATTTGAAATTTTAATACAATGTGTAAAGCATTTTCTTTAATTAATGTTCAATTCATTACAAAATGCCAAAATATTTATTTGGAAATTCGGTAAAGTAAATGATGTTGTACGGATGCCTCTAAAACGTTAATTCTGTTGGATGTGCTTTTGTGGTAGACAACAGAACATACTTGATATTTGGCGTACGCAGCATCGTCAGTATTTTCGTTGCGGAGCTGTTTGCTATTAATAAGAAGGCCTTAGGTGTAATTAGCCCAGAATTTCGATATGTACCTTTTTGCTCGGATTTCTTGAGTATCTTACAGGCGATTAGTGACGTGCATTCCAGACATCCTATTGTTTGCGAGATTCAGTGTTTTTTTTCGCAAATGGCTAGACGTAATATAACAGTGAGCTTTTGCTGGATTGGAAATTCAGGCACGCGCAGATAGTGAGGCTTGTTTCCAGCTTAGTTCTGCCGATTGCGTTGCTTGTAATGATCTTGTCTATTTCCTGAAATGGTAGTTCACGAAGAGAATGGCAAACTGAATGCGTAGCTACTATTAACATTAAATTTCATCCAATTAAACACATTGCGTCACCGTGGAGCTCTTCGTGCAGAAATAACCGTCGAAAAGAAGTTATTATTTATCGTATACGAATAGTGTACAATAGGCTCACTCATGGATGTCTGATGATCCAAACAGATGCACCCCTTTGTGCTCGATGCGACTGCCAACTAACAGTGCACCGCATCCTTGTGGATTGTATCTCTTATGCGATATTGCGTCGCAAGTTTAAACTAGGAGCTGACATGCGAAATATGTTGGAGAACAATGCAATGATGTTATCGACTGTCTTGCGATTTATAAAGGCCGTACATCTTGAGTCAAGAATTTAATTTTTTATACGGTCCTTGTCGGCTGTGCGTCATTTTTATTCTTTAGATGTATTTTTATGTTGTTAGGATTTAGTTTCTAATTAATTGTGAATTGTCATTCTTTAATTATTATTTTTAAGTACAACAAATATATCGTGTCCGTGCGATGATATCGCAAAAGCGTTTTTTACTCAAAAAAACAAAAACAGAAAAAGGTAACGTAAATTTTATGGATATAAAAAATTACAAGGATTTAAATAGAATTTCCAACTCGTAAATAAACATTAAATGGAATACCAGACTACTTTTGGTTATAAAATGATCATTTATTTGAATATTTGTTTTAACCTGTACGGAAATTAAATTAATTTAAATATTTTGTCTCTTTAAGTACACGAAAATATTTTAAATTGATTTATTTTTTACAATTGTAACAGACAAACAACTATAAATCAGAGATGTTTTTTTGTAGTATTACTTATTTGCGTTATTAATTTTTATTATTCTTTTTTTTTTTTACTACATTAACATGAAAATTTGAGGGAAAAGATTTTTAAATTTTTAACCTAGAGTGACAATTGTTACATTTTAAGTTCTGTGCAAATACAGTGAAAGTTGAACCAACGTTATTGGAAGCTTTTTTCTAATCGCATTATAATTTTTGTTATTTAAAGGTTACGGTACTGAATGTTCTTTAGATGAGTTTGTATTTATGTAAATTTGTTTATACGAGTACATTTAAAAATTATTTTATTTTAAAGAGATCCCGTACAAAATATTTTTTGGAATAATAATAAATTTGGTGGGGTTCGATGTTTCGATTAAATATTTTCTTCTAAGATCCGTCCTGAGCAAGTCAATAAGAGCTGTATCAACACGAATGGACAGCAATCGACGTGTTTCGGTAGCGTAACGGGTAAGGGAAAAGGTTTACACTACCACATGTTTTATACAAGGGTGCATATTATATAAGGAAAGTAATAAATAAAACGTATTTCATCAAAATGTGAACAGAGATCTTACACGAAAACAGACTTCGTCGAAAAATTTTTCTATCTAAAAATATTTCCTCAATTTAACACAAAACTCGTTTTGAAAAATTTAAATACACATTTTAATTTTCATAACAGAAAATCCGCTCGATAATTAATTTTAAACTTCCTATTTTATAGAAAACTTCAATAACATTAAGCATATATATTTATGCTTAATACAACCATTTAATAACGTACGATGAACTACAAAATAAATGAAATTTCTTAAGATTGCTGGGTGTAGCAGCAGTTTGTCAGTACTGTGAGAAGAGAGGCAAACACTTTGTCCAGAAAGGAGTTGCAATATCCGGTGTACTGTTATTTTGGTAGGTTCAACCACTACTACACTACACTAGGGAACTGCTTGGACAAACGCAGCATAATTCACCCCATCAGTGAACTATATTAAACTCAATAAATCCTCATTTCACATTCGTCAAGCTATCACATTTAGTGAACAAAAGATGTAATTACTTAATCAAAAGAAACAGAACAAACGAAAATTAAATTGTAGGATTTAGTAATAAATAAATATAACTTCCTATTTATAGATAAAATAATTAAACGAATTAATTAAACCAAAAATGCTACGTATACCCTGTTAAACAGAATTGCCTGCGTAAGTTTTAATTTGAAAAGATCATTAAACATTTTACAGGAGAGAGATGGAAAGTTTCCGATTCTATAAATTTCTTATCATGTAATTTAAAAACTTCCGGTTTTTTTTTAATCTTCGTGCAATAGCGATACTGATAAAACTAATTTTGTTATATAATATACTGTAAAACCATCTTTATGTGCTTTTTTTATAATTTATGGACTGGATCACGATCGTTCTTATAAATTTAAAATTTAATTTCTAGATACGTATCACGTCAACTTTGGTTAAAATATTACTTATTTCAAGTTTACTTAATTAATAAAATTACAATTTATTAAAAAATAATAGTAATATTACGAAAATCGTTACGTTTTAAACTAAACTTTCATGTTTAGAATGGGCAGTGAGTGAATTTCATTTTTTTTATCCTAATAAATTCAAACAAAATAAAGAATAAACTAATTTTTTACCAACAAAAATAAAACAAAGCAATTAAATAACTAAAATTTCAGCCTAAAAACCCGAAATTTTGAAGTTTTTGTTAAAATTTGATCACTACTTTTAAAAAACGTCTTCCAGGTTCAGCGGGACATTAACTGATATAAAAGTGATTGTTGATTCTGACAATTCGTTAAAGAAGTCTTGTGTCTAAGGACCACAGAATTTCTTGAAATGCTGAATATCTCTATACTTTCTTGCCGACATTAGTAGTCAGTCGATCAATATACACGGCTAATGACGAGTCTAGAGCAAATAACTTTTCGCATTTCTGAAGCTTTTCCCTTATAATTCTGTAATCATTTTGTTCAAAAAAGGGAAAATTATATATAGTAAGGACTTAACGTTCTCACAATAATAGTCTTAACATCAAGGACTACTATAAATAGTCCTAACATCTAGTGTTCTCTTCCTCCAAAAGTTACAATGATCCCGTTAAAATGCTGTTTTAAAATACAGCTGTTAATTAAATACTTAATATTCGTGATAATTATTTTTTCTTCACACGAATCACAAAATATGAACAATTTAACAACAGCGGGATCCGAGAAATTAGAAATTAAATTTTTAAGCGTAGATATAATCTAATCTGAACTTATTTTTAGCAATTGTTTGTTGTAAGTGTAAAATTATAATATTTTGATGAAATATGTATACTAGAGGTGGAAAGTGAAAGTTGTCACTAGTAATATAAATCATTACCGTTAATGTTTGGTATTGATAATTTTTTTTTTTACAACCCGTGGGCTTTTTGACTTCGGTGAAGATTTTTCAACATTATTTGGCGTGAAACTCATTTTCACATTTTTACTTCCTTATACGAAGTAAAGGAAATATTGTGATTGCCAAAAATTTCGGTTTTCAGATTTCAACGGAAATATCCATTTTGACCGTCACTAAATCCATTTTGACTAGTTTCGGCGTGACGTATGTACGTATTAATCTCTCATAACTCAAAAACTATTATCGGTAGCAGTTGAAATTTTATATTTAGGACTGTTGTAACATATAGTTGTGCCGCTCCCCTTTTGATTGCGATCAACTGAACCAAACGTGTAAAAAAAATCAAAAAATCCAAAAAAAAATTGGATTTTGGACTTTTTCTTAACTGCACTAATAAGCCCTCATTGAGAGCGTTTCAACGAAATAACGTAAGTGGTACTTATTTTCATCGGTTCCAGAGTTATAGCCAAATAAAATTTTAATTAATGAAATATTTGGATGTTACAAGGGTAAGGCACATCGGTTCGAATCGGACTTCATCTCCTTTTTGTTTTTTTAACTTGTTTTTTTTTTTTAAGTTTCAAAGCTTTGTAATATTCTGCTTGTAACACAAAGATAGGTTAAATATAGCAAATATCATTCATCAACACAAATTTACTTCCCCTTCCACTTTGTTCTTATCCCTTCAACTTTGATCTTACTCATACATAAAACGTTTTGTGTCTTTTTCAACTAATAACGTTTTAATATTTTTATCTTTTAAATTTAAGGGAGTAACGCACAAAATACTTAATATAATTTCTCTTTCAAACTGTTAGTTCAGTCTATTTTACCCTTATATATCATAATTTGCTTTTTTGGTTAAAACCCTGGAAAGAGTTAAGCGCAAATAAAAGATTTTGTAATTCTGTTTGCATAATTAATTCTTTAAGGCGTCAGCAATAATACACAATACGGTATTTAATTATTGTTTTTATACCTATAACAACAGTAATAATCAATCCTACTAATCCTTCAGTGCAAAGTGCAACTTGGAATTATAATAGTTAATGATTAGTTTTCACACAGACACCTAGAAGGCGTCACACACTTCTTGCAGTACATTACTTGTTTGCTGATTTTATAACTACTTTATCAAGGCGTCAAATTCAACTTGTAATACTTAAAAATAAAGAATGTTTTGGAAAACTATAAATTCCCGATATTTATGAAAAAAAAATGCGGTATAAATTCTATTATTCTCCAACTTTCATATCAGATTCTCTACTTTTCATACGGAACGTTCTGGGTGCGAATCCCGATCGGTCATGTCAAATTACACTCGCTATTAAATGAATCGCACCCGTTAAATCAATAATACAGAAATTTAAAGAATATACATATTTAAAGTAAAAACGACGCGGTAAAATATTTAAATAATATATATCTACGTTTATATAATTACAATAAATTGTACGTATGAAGTAAAACATGTTGACGAAATCACTGCCATCTGTTGGAAGTAACGGTATTTTAACTAAAAGACCTTAATAGTTATTCCATTGTATTCGTGGACAATGATGCTGATTCTTTTGTTTTCATCGTTTTAATAAAAGCTTAATAGCTTGGAATATTATTTCGTCTATTACACAAGGTGGTATAAGTTTACTGATATTTCATTAATTTTAAAGGTAGCTGTCTTGAAAAATATCAGATACTTTTACCAGCAAAAAAAAAAAAAATTAAAAATCAGAAGTTAAAAACTGTTTGAGATAACTTCCTTTAGAAGTTATTCTTAGGAAAAATACCCAACAATATTTTATACGCGTGTACAAAAATATTTGTATACTTTTTCTAAATTCCTCTTTTGAATGTGCCAAAATTTTACTGCCTTTACAAAAGTTTTTCCTTAAAGAAAAATAAAAGAATTAATAAATTAGTTGAAATATAACTTATGTTATTGTGGATAGTGCTTGATTGCGTCTGAGAAGCAGCAGCGGTAAGCGGTATGTCCGGTGAGTTGACTTCGAGAAATTGAACAACATGGCAATGCCTTGTGGAGGCCAGATGGGATGACAGATGGTGGGCGTTATGCGCATGATTTCTCCCCAAATGTTGGTTTGCGGGACGCCTCTTGGGTGCACCCTAATAAATATGCAACGCAATTTGTTCCGGCTATTACGCTTTTAAGGACAGACTGCAGAAATTCGGCCTGGTAGATTCTGGAATGTGTTCGGTGTGGACAATTCGACACCTACCGTGTTCTTTATGAGTGCTTGAAATACTAGTTAATGCGTACGGAGACCATCTGTCGGCTTGATCGTATCGGATCGGCGTTGGATGTCCGTGTAAACTGGAGGAGCCAGGCCGAATGGGCAATAATGGAGAGTTTTTTAGCGTACTTAGCATAGGAAAGGATTGCTGAGAGGATCTAGAGCTCTGCTTGGATTTCTCTTTTATTCTATTTTTGTTGATGTTTAGTTTTATAAATTATTTTTTTGTTGTTTTTTTCCTTGTTTTGTTTTGTTTTAATGTTACCGTGTTGTTATTGTTCCGTGTAATATTTTTATGCTTCGTGTTGCGTGTTGACCTCACGTTTACCTTCTACGATAGGTGATTCAATTCAAATAATTTTATTTAAAAAATTCTTTCTAGATCATAATCTGAAACAATACTTGCATTTGTAAGACAGTCATCAAATAACATTTTTTTAAGTGCTATTTACTATTTAACCAAAGGTTAATTATGGGTTTTTGTATACAGCTAGAGGAGCAACAACAAATTCGATCTCCTACCTCAGTAATATAATTAGCTGCATCAATGTTTTGATTACCTGTTTCATCTCTTTAAAACCTGTCTTTACTATCATTAAATAATATTAGCAGAACGTTTTTTTAGAAGTCTTGTATCAAAACGTTGTTCTGAGGTAAAAATAATGTTTTTTTAAATATTTTAATTAATATTATTATTTTACTTTGTGCTTAAATTGATATTAAACTTGTTTTAATTATTGAAAAAACGATTGAGTACAACAACATTTAGATTCATTTTAGAAAATATGCTAGATTCAATAATAATATTCGATTTCCACCACAGATCTAAGATTTTATCCTAAAATTGTGACTCATTACTTCTAAGAAATGGTGTAACCAAAATAGTATAGAGAGTGTATCATTAAGTTCTCCCGGGACCTTTACTACTAATGAAAATAATGGAAAACCTACATATAAATGTAAGTCCTAAAATGCTTCGTTTACAAGTTACGGCTATTGTAAGACGTTGTTTGGATTTCTGCTACGCCGACGAAAAGAGGTCGTACCGAACTTTTTAGGACATTAAAGAAGGAGCAAAATTAGTGATTACCTATGATTTTTTAGACGGACTGAAGGTGCAATCATTTCGTAGCGGTATTAATAGAGAACCAGGCTAAGGAATGGTTCCTGAAAGAGGGCAGCAGCTCTTTCAGTAGCTGTTAACAGGCGTAGGTCAGGATGACTTAAACGACCATATCAACATCACTCAATCTTCTGGTACTGCGCAGCGAAAAGCGGTGGAAAACTACAGCTGTTTTTTCCAAGAAAATGTAGCTCTTTGCACCTTTATACAACAAAGATGGAGGCGCCTTTCTTGGTAAAATATTCCGCAGGTAAACTAGTCCCCCGTTCGGATCTCCGTGTGGTGACTTCTAAGGAACGAGTCACCAGAAATTAAAAAAATAACATTCTACGAGTCGGAGCATGGAATGTTAGAAATCTAAGAAAAGGTTGATAGGTTAAAAAATTTAAAGAGGAGAATGGGTAGGTTAGATGTAGATGTAGTAGGAATTAGCGAGGCTTGGTGAGAAGATGAAAACGATTCTTGGTCAGGTGCTTTTTAGAATAATTAACTCAACGTCAAGGCCAGGCAGTCTGTTTCGTAATGAAGAACTTGGGGAAGAGAGTAGAATATTTCAAAAGGCATAGCGAAAATCATTGTAATCAGGATAAAATCAAAACCTTAGCCGACAATGATTGTTAACGTCTATATACCTACAACTGCCCATGATGATGATGAGGAGGTAGAATATGTGACCAACATGGGTAGAAGTAAGTCTTCATGAAACGGTGCCAAGAAACTTGTTGAAAATGGCGGGCTCATTTTTGAACATTTATTATGAACCACGACGCATAATACATTTTGGTCTAGTGTACTGTTTTAAATAAAATTCTAATTTTTATAATATTTCTTTGTTATATTCAACTTATTTTACATGACTGTTTAGAATTAAATTCTCTACAAGATTTATTAAAAGTTTTACGTGTTCATTACCCTTTTAAGAAAATTATTGTGCGTCAAACATAAAAACAGGGTGTTTTACACCAATTTATTTTTTTTCACCCCAGATTTCTCAAAAAATACTGAAGATATGGTACTGAGACTTACTTTATTCGATTTTGCGGATCAAAAACCATAAGAAGTTACTAATTCTGCCTCTTAATTAACGTCCTAAAAATTTCAGTACGACCTCATTTCACCGGGTTAACTGAAATCTGAACGGTATCTTTTACTAGACGTAATTCGAAAACGAAGCATATTAGGAATATGGTTATATAAATTTTTACATTATTTTTACCAGCAGAGTAGGTTATGACAGACCTAGGAGAACCTCGTGATACACTGTGAATCGGTAACTAACTGTATTAATCCAAATTATCCTTTTTTTTTTTTTTTGTCTTCAGTCATTTGACTGGTTTGATGCAGCTCTCCAAGATTCCCTATCTAGTGCTAGTCGTTTCATTTCAGTATACCCTCTACATCCTACATCCCTAACAATTTGTTTTACATATTCCAAACGTGGCCTGCCTACACAATTTTTCCCTTCTACCTGTCCTTCCAAAATTAAAGCGACTATTCCAGGATGCCTTAGTATGTGGCCTATAAGTCTGTCTCTTCTTTTAAGTATATTTTTCCAAATGCTTCTTTCTTCATCTATTTGCCGCAATACCTCCTCATTTGTCACTTTATCCACCCATCTGATTTTTAACATTCTCCTATAACACCGCATTTCAAAAGCTTCTAACCTTTTCTTCTCAGATACTCCGATTGTCCAAGTTTCACTTCCATATAAAGCGACACTCCAAACATATACTTTCAAAAATCTTTTCCTGACATTTAAATTAATTTTTGATGTAAACAAATTATATTTCTTACTGAAGGCTCGTTTAGCTAGTGCTATTCGGCATTTTATATCGCTCCTGCTTCGTCCATCTTTAGTAATTCTACTTCCCAAATAACAAAATTCTTCTACCTCCATAATCTTTTCTCCTCCTATTTTCACATTCAGCGGTCCATCTTTGTTATTTCTACTACATTTCATTACTTTTGTTTTGTTCTTGTTTATTTTCATGCGATAGTTCTTGCGTAGGACTTCATCTATGCCGTTCATTGTTTCTTCTAAATCCTTTTTACTCTCGGCTAGAATTACTATATCATCGGCAAATCGTAGCATCTTTATCTTTTCACCTTGTACTGTTACTCCGAATCTAAATTGTTCTTTAACTTCATTAACTGCTAGTTCCATGTAAAGATTAAAAAATTAACCAAAATTATCCAAATTATCCGTGAATTCTTAAATAGGGACATCTATTGACTGTTTAAAACTGCCTCGTGATGTTTTATGATTTAACACTATTAATTAGAGAAGTTTATAAATACCGATAACACATAATTTAATTAACAGTTGCAAATTTTCTTAACTGCAGTAATAAGCCCTCATTGGGTGCTTTTCAACGATATACCATAAATGATACTTATTTTCATTGGTTCCAGAGTTATAGCCAAAAGAAACTCTAATTCATGAAATATTAGTGAAATCTTACGAGGGGAAGGCACATCAGTTCAAATCCGACTCCATCTCCTTTTCTTTTTTATTAACTTTTTTTTTATTTAATAATAATTATAACCTTTGATTGTAAAGAAAACTTTACAATAATTAATAATTCAATAATAACAATAAAAAAATATATGGAGAAATATCAGAAGTAATTAGTGAAATCAAATTTTATGTACTTTCCATTGTAAAAAAAAAAAAAATGTGTAATGTAATTTAACAGGCGACAAGAAAGTCATGTGATGTCCATATCAGATTTTTAAATTCATAAAATTTCGAATGTTTTTTCAATTAGGAATGATAGTATGTTTTATAGAATTAGGCAATATTTCAACAGTCATATGATATTTAAAATCAATTCAATGCAACACTAGAAATGAACGCCATAATATAAGGAAAATACTTTTAACGAACTATATCATACATTTTATACGACTTAATAAATCTAATACGTGTTGAATTTTTTTTTTATATAATAATTATATTTAAAAATAAATGTACGAAAACTAATATTTTAATTAAACCAGGCAAATGAAGCAGATCTTAGAAAAATATTTAACAAACACATAATTTATAATACGTATGCATAAACTTGTCAAGTAAACATTTTTATTAGAAGCAGATGAATATTATTTGTTTTCAGTTTTACAAATGTTACAGTGTAATAAAACTGTTTAACTTGTTTCTACATTTCACATTTTCATCACCAGTAACAAATAAAATGTATTTCTTCTGAAAGGAAACTTGTAAATTGTAAAAATGTCGGAACTAATATCATTTAAATAAATTTCTTTTAATTTAACATAATGTAATTTCTAAGTTATTATTTTTTTTTTTATCTATGTTTTGTGATTCTTTAATAAAAATTTTAAAATGCTGACAACAAAGTTATAACGCTATCCTGTCATCAGTTATTTATTGTTATACAATGGGAAATAATACATGAAAATAAACCGAAAAAAAAAATTCAAACATTCAAAAATCGATATTTTATACTTCGATCGGTTCCCTCGTAATATTGGGGAATATTATCATCCCAAAGTATATTTTGGGTCGCTTCCAGTACTACTACGCCTAAGAAGACGTTAAAAAAAATCGGTTAAAAAATATGCAATAAATACCCAGAAAGGTAGATTTTTGGGAAGGAAAACTTTTGGGACAATTTTTTTTTAAAGTTAAGATAATTATTTACGCATGTGAGTTTAAAATATAAAGTGGGGTTATGTTTGCAAAATTTTGAGAAGATTGATCCCAAAAAGCTATCTACCCCACCCGCGGGAGATCCCAAAATTTTACCGACAAAGTATCTCATGTACACGAGTCTCTGTGCCAAATTTAATCAATATCAGTCCACTCAAAAGTTATTAAACATCCAACATGCCAAACATGTACATGTATGAACATTATCCCTGACTTGTTTTCTTTTTTTTAATCTCTGTGTCATGTAACGTCAAGAAATGCAAAAAGAAACCCGTACCCCAATTTCTGGCTGGTTACCATAATTCCTTTTTGTAGCATAGCTCTCGAGCTATGATGCCAGCAAAGTAAAAATTAACACTATTATCCGTAAAAAAAATAATTTACCCGTATTTATAGAGTACATGGAAAATATCATCGTCCCCCTCTATTGGCATATCTTTGAATTGCTGTTCATAGTATTTTTTTTTTTTTCATACAGAGGAAGGATACAAAAATACTATCTCTCTGAAAAGTAAGAAATCCTGGGGAAATGTAAATAAAAATATAAAATAATTCTGCAATTGTATAATAAAGTAATGAACAATTAAAACAATTACGTAAGTGTAAACTCATTAATTACAGAAAATTATTTTTTTTTATATTACTTTACTTTTATATTTTCTGTATAAATAGATATATTTAATATTTTTATTCAAAATACTTCTAAATGTCAAAAATAAATAAAAACATCAAGATTTTTCTTAGCAACATTAAACCTATTCAAAAAAAAATTGCTCTTTTCAACTACAATATTTCGTTCTTAAATTGTGATATTTATATAAAAATGAGTTTTACTGTCTATTAGGTACATAAATTATATATAGGTATGTTTTTACCCCATAGTTTAATGTTTACTTGTTCACTCTATTCTTTCCACTATATTTTATTATTTTAGTTTATGATAATATAGTATATAAATAAATTAACAATACATTTTCAATGAACAGTGAATTTGTGTACGAATTCCAAAATTAAGACGTGTTTATTCAGTAATAAAATATCAAGCGGTAATTTTAAGAATATCTAGTGTTAGTGAAATATTATTTTTTATTTATCAACCTGTAAAATTGAAAAAAAAATTCTTTAAAGAAAAAAGAGATTTTCCTGTAAAGTTAAAAATAAAATTATTTTCGTTTTAAAAAAAATTTCCATTTCGGGATTTAACGTTTCTCAGAAATCATAACTTTAGATCAAGCCAATTTTTTTTTGTAATTACTAAAATTTCATTATTTAGAGCATCTGCTGCTTGAAATATTTAAAAAATATTTTATTTGTTTCACAACCATAAGAATTTAAAAAATCTCTTTCGGCAGGTCGGAAAGCGGAGGTAGATTTTACCGGTGGTAAGTAGGAGATAAAAATATTTGCCGGCCTCCGTGGCGCGAGTGTAGCATCTCGGTCTTTCATCTGCTGGTCCCGGATTCGAATCCCGGTCCAAAAATCATCATTTATCTCATCCTCTGAAGAAATATCAACGGTGGTCCCGGAGGTTAAAAAAAAAGTAGGGGATAAAAAAGATTTCCACCTTAAAGTTAAGAAAAATTTCAAATTTACTCAGTACAATGATGGTCGCATATGAAAAAACGTTTCACATGTTTAGCATACGACAAGCCCTATCTTCTTACAATTCCAGCAACATTTTGGTCATCCCTTGCCGTATGGGTTGGTCATATCAAAAATTGTTACAGATAAAAGTTTTACGTAATGTTTAGAGGATTAACGACCACTTTAAACGGATTCGTATTTGTGCCTGTTAAGGGAGGTATGAATTTTTTGTCATCGAAACCCCAGTTTTTTCCACCCGCTGGGCCAATGGTTGATGATATCAAAAACATTTAATAAATTTTAGGCTCTTATCCAAAGAATAGTAGGAGCGTTAAATGAATTCGATATTTTACTTAATAAGAAAGTTATAGCGATATTTTTTTCGATAAATCCCCCATTCCACCCCCAGGCCCGATTTTTTCCATTAACTCGACCGAGATTTTGGGTCGTTATATTTTATGTATCAATTAGAACTTGAATGGCGCAAAATTACGGCAGCTATGGTGTCCACAAGAAAGTGAAATATATATATAGATGTACATACAAACTTTCCAACTGACGGTGGTTTTAGGGTCTGGGAATGTGAAACGTGAAGATATGTCGAAACTTTCCGGAGTCGAATCACGGTAGCCATTACAATAGGTAGATTTCGTAAGAAAGCTACCTAAACCTACCTAATTTAAAAGAAGAGTATTTTTTCTTTAAATCGAGTCTTAATTGTACTTAATAATATCAAGTACAACAGGGTTACGATTCATGAAAGAATGCGCTCTGTTTCCATTCTTTATCCTGATTTTAAAGGATTAGAATTAATTTTTACTTTCCCGCCTACATAGCGCTGTAGCTCTAGAAGGGAAAATATTGTAATCGGACGAATTTGGGAAAATACTTTTTTAACCGGATCTTGATGTTTTGACATCTAAGGAACCCAAAAAATCGAATGAAAATTTTCCGGATGTTAATCTTCGTATGTATGTATGTATGTGTGTTGTGTGTGTGTGTGTGTGTGTGTGTGTGTAATATATATATATATATATATATATATATATATATATATATATATATATATATATATATATATATATATATGTGTGTGTGTGTGTGTGTGTGTGTGTGTGTGTGTGTGTGTGTGTGTGTGTGTGTGTGTGTGTGTTCGGTGTTAGCCTTTAAATCACTTATTTCTCCAGTATTAATGGACCGATTTTGACCAAACTTGGTCAGATTAGTTCTATATATGCGGCATTAACGCCATTCAATTTTCAATTTAAAAGGTCAAGGAAGTGAGGTCGTAGAGCAAGGACTCCCTACCCTTACGTACATCAAAACTCAAAAGAACAACAGCTGGATCGACGATATCCCTAAAGATACGCACGAAATAAAATTCACCGATGAAGAAACTCAAGATCGGAACACATTTGAGACAAAGTCAGGAATTTCAACGGGTTTCAAGCAAGAAAATAACCATGTCAACAATATCATGGCATGGTCTTAACAGAGAAAACAGCTCCATTCTCACAAAATGAAAAATGACTAGAGTAAAAAGATTAAAAACCATACAAAAAGTTGTTCACGCAATCCATAAATGACGTTGCCAGGTTCAAATTACGGTGAACTGTAATTACTAATTCGATCCAGATACCAAAATATAATACAATAATTCATGTGGAACGTTCTCATGCTAGATTTATAAAGTGTAAATAACACTGGGAAACAAAAAAGAATTTTTTTGTCTCAGGAAGAAAAGTATTTGGTTCTGATAGTATTTTTTCTACTGAATTCAAATATCATTACGGTTTTACCATCACGCAAAGTTTACGAGGGACAGGCATTTATAATTTCAAATATTTTTATACTTTATGCATTCTTAACTACACAAAATTCAAACATTTGTGTCACCTAGAAAGTAAGTAATGATGATTTTCTGCTATATTTCGCCTGTGAAGCATCCCTCTTGAAGGTCCAACAATAATCGACCGGTATTTAGAATAACCCATTTGCCTTATTTTTTTTTCCTTAGCTGAAATCTCCTGATGAAAGTGTTCCACGTGCTCATCCCTCACTGCGCCAAGATTTTCCGGGAAGAAATCCAGGTGCGAGAGAAAAAGCCTACTTTTAAGGACATATTACAACCAAATTTTTTTAAGGTGTTATAAGATCGTTGACAATATCACGTTAATTTTCCGCCTTTCGATTTTCCAAAAACCTCTGAGTAAAAGTTTTGAATTTCCTGCCCAGCTGCTTTCTTCAGTGGATTCAAAACTTCCTCAAACTTTTCATCGTGCATTAGTAATCGTATTTGTGGACCCACAAATATTCCTTCTTTAATTTTTGCATCGCTAATTTTAGGAAACTTCTGTTTTAAGTACATGAAACCAGGAATGTTGTCCAAGGCCTTTACAAAATTCTTCATTAATCCTAGTTTGATATGTAACGGAGGTAGATACACATTTTTAGGATTTCACAACGGGTCATGTTTCACATTTCTCTGTTCAAGAATGAGTGATTCGCATTTAGGCCATTCTTTTCTAATGAAAATTTTGTTCTGTCTCTACTATTCCGTTCATACAAAAGCAACGATACTTTGTATAACCAAGCTGCAGACCAAGAATTACCTTTTGCAATTATGTTCAAATCACCTCAAATATTCCATTCTCATACTACATATTGAAGCTTTTCCGATATAAATTTAAAGTTTTCATATATTTCTTTCATACTAGCAGAGTAAGCCATAGGTACTGCTGGGAATTTATTGCCGTTATGCAGAAGCACAGCTTTCAAACTAACTTTAGAGGAATCAATGAACAAGCCCCATTCTGTTGGTTATGTTCATTACAAAGCGTCTCCATAAGAGAAGAAACGTCGTTATAAAACACTAAGCCATTTTCATCAGAAAAAGTCTTTAAATTCAGAATGACCATTACGATAAGTACATATCTTTGTTTGTATTCTTTTGAAGAAAATTTCATCCTCTTAGCCGGAAAGTAAGCATTTCACACTGTTTTTTGATAACTTTAAATCTCGTATGAGATCATTAAGATTCTCTTGAGTCAGTAAATGAGGCTCAGATGAACTCCTTTCTCCAAAAGTTGTATCACCAGAATCTGTTTCTTTTTCTTCCTTACTTCCATCAGACTTTGGGCTCTCTTCATCTAATATCACATGTTCTAGAGGCTTTTTATGGGAAATTGTTTGCAGTGTGGAACTAGTCTTATTGCAGATTGAAAGTTAGGGTACACCGCTGTATGTTTTGATTTTGAAGTAATCCCTTTAATATTTGTTAAGCAGAAATAACAGTCAGAAGAGTGATTTTTGTGTTCCTCCAAATAATAGGGATAGCAAATGACATTTTTCCATGCAGTAAGAAGCCTAGCACACGATAAACAACAGATATGTGGGGCCCAGGCCCTTGTTTGGTCCTCGACGTTACACCCAAAATAAAGTTCATAACACTTTTTTACTAATGGAGAAAGGTTTTGCCTTTGAAACTTGAGCGATTTAAACAAACTCTAGGTATTTTGTAACTAACAACTAATTAAAAGAAATAAAATTGTAAATATGTAATACACAAAAAATCAGACACGCAAAGCACTCACAATGACGTGTTTACTCGTTAACTACTATGTTACAACTGCCATCGTTCTGATGAATGTCTGCTACAGTAGGTCACGTTTGTAGATAGATGTACACATCTGAATCTCTGAACCCGTACCACAGTAGCAACGTTACCTTTTTAGTTAGCTCATTTGGTTCCATCACATTTAAAATTGTTTAAGCGCTTTTACTTGACAATGGACAAACGGACGAAAAAACGTTTTAAAATATTAAAATAACAAAGCAACTGTGTGCGGGTGATGGAGAAATATGTTGACCCGTGTAATTTAACAAATTTCTTTGTGAAAGTGTTCTACTAAAGTATTCCATAACTATAAGTATTTTAAATTCTGAAAGTAAATGTTTACTCTACCAAGCTATTATATGAATGTATCTACTGGTTGAGCCGCTATTTCTAAACTCATTCTTATTTCTTATTCCAGACTCAATTAAAAAAAAATCATGAATTGTTTACGATTACAGAAAATACTAAAAACATTGCACATGGACAATTATTAGACTTCATTAAATATTAAATCAAAGTTCAAAATATAAATTCGCTTGTTTATTATAATTTCACATATACAGTGAGGTAAATTAAAGGCTAATAATATTGATAAGACATTTTCTAAATTTTACAGAGATTTAATGAAATGAAATCAGAGAAGTTATTAAAAAAGTTTTACATATATCGCGATAATTTTATGAAGTGTTCTTTACATACTACATTAAAAGAAATTCTTCGATAAATATAAAATTTTTATAATTCTTAGATCAAAATCCATAAGGAAAGACCAAACTTACCCTTCGATTTATACCCCAAGAATCTTTGTAAGGTTTAATTTCACAGAAGAATCAGAAAGCAGGTCTAAATGTTTTGCGAGCCGAAACTCGCTAACGAACCGTTTTTTGACCTATGTTTAACGAATAAACTTTTTTTATTAATTTTGGCTAGAATCATCTTCAGAGAGATTGCCGTGAAATTTCGAATCACTCTGCATACAGAATGTACCACAAAGTTCTCCCGCGACTTTCATAACCTACTTTACTCGTGAAAATAACGAAAAAAGTTCATATTAACGTGTCCTAAAATGTTTCGTTTGCGAGTTATGGCTAGTGAAAGATTTTGATCGGATTCAGCTACCCCGGTGAAATGAGGTCGTACTGAAATTTTTAGGACGTTAATTAAGGAGCAAAATTAGTGATTCCTTATGCTTTTCGACCTGAAAAATCGATTAAAATAAATCTCAGAGCCATTCCTGCAATATGTTTATATCCCGGGAAAACTTCGTGACTCACTCTGTATATATATATATATATATATACATAAATTTAATAAAAAATGGACATTACCACAGCTGAAAGAACTATCCAAAGAGGGTGAAACCAAAATAAGCAAACTGACTAGTAATATATCATCTATATCCTTTCTAATTTATTTTTCATATCATTAATTATACTGTAAGTTTAATTAATGATAAATAAATGTATACTTACATCATTGCTTTAAAGATTTTGTCTTTTTAACAAACGCACACACACATTATAAATATATAACAAAGACGCTAACCAAAATGCATCCAAGTAAATGATATGAAAAAGAATATTATTTCTTTATATATATATATATATATATCGATACCATTCACAGAAAAGCAGAAAACATGTTTCCTTATTCCATTTCCACAATTCAAAAGATCATTTCACCAACTAAGTTAAAGTGAAAAACTTTTCTATCGAAGTTCTTCCTTTGTATTATTCTATATAACTTTTGTGAACTTCCATTTCACGTGTCGTTCTCCCACAGCAAACAAGATATTATAAGTAATAATTTATAAACAAATCTTTTAAAAAAATTTAACGGTTATATTATTCAACAAATAAAAACCGGTTTCCAAATATTTAATTGAAAAATCTAAGATATTTGTGAATTTGCGCACACAATTGATAAAATTAATGCTACAAAATAATTTTAAAACTCTTATTAAAACTACAGCCTTCGGTAATTCTGGTAAATCTGTTACAAAGAGATAAAAAATATCATTTTAATTAATCTACTACCTAGTTTTTACAAACCCGACAAAATCTAATCTTTCTGAAAAACTTTTTCCCGTTTTCTTTTCAATTTGTTTTTCAGGAGAAACTAGTAAACGTTTCAGAAATTATTATTCTATATAAAAACGGTCGCAGACTTCCTGTTGTTTCTTAGCGTAGTCGCTTCACTTTCTTGTTCTACTGGTCGTTTTATGTTTTCCGTTTATCTTTAAATTTTAACGTATTTGCAGTATCCTGCGTTTACCGTGATTTATTTATTGTATTTTTGTAATGTTTGTTTTCCGATATTTACTTTTAACTCCTGTTTTCTTAATTCCATTATCAAATATTACGAAACTTATTTCTTCTACGAAGACTTTTCACGATCGTCTGTTTTCTACAGTTAGGATTAGGATAAATTCATTTCGTTTAATTTTATAATAAACCCATAATTTTAAGCATTTTCTGAAATACTTATTCATGAACTTATGATTTTCTATTTTTCTTGCTTTTCTATAATCATACCTTGACACTCGTAAATATAGTACAAATCTATTTTTTTTTTTTCAGAATATTAACTGTATCTCACGAATAGTTTTACGTCTCGTATATAACGTTAATATCTCGTATTTAACGTATTTACTTAAAAACCGATTTAGCATAAAGGCTCCTGGAATAGACGGAATACCTGTAGAATTACTGCGCAGTGCAGGGGAGGAGGCGATTGATAGATTATACAAACTGGTGTGTAATATTTATGAAAAAGGGGAATTTCCGTCAGACTTCAAAAAAAGTGTTATAGTTATGATACCAAAGAAATCAGGGGCAGATAAATGTGAAGAATACAGAACAATTAGTTTAACTAGTCATGCATCAAAAATCTGAACTAGAATTCTATACAGAAGAATTGAGAGGAGAGTGGATGAAGTGTTAGGAGAAGACCAATTTGGTTTCAGGAAAAGTATAGGGACAAGGGAAGCAATTTTAGGCCTCAGATTAATAGTAGAAGGAAGATTAAAGAAAAACAAACCGACATACTTGGCGTTTATAGACCTAGAAAAGGCATTCGATAACGTAGACTGGAATAAAATGTTCAGCATTTAAAAAAAATTAGGGTTCAAATACAGACATAGAAGAACAATCGCTAACATGTACAGGAACCAAACAGCAACAGTAGCAATTGAGGAACATAAGAAAGAAGCCGTAATAAGAAAGGGAGTCCGACAAGGATGTTCTCTATCCCCGTTACTTTTTAATCTTTACGTGGAACTAGCAGTTAATGATGTTAAAGAACAATTTAGATTCGGAGTAACAGTACAAGGTGAAAAGATAAAGATGCTACGATTTGCTGATGATATAGTAATTCTAGCCGAGAATAAAAAGGATTTAGAAGAAACAATGAACGGCATAGATGAAGTCCTACGCAAGAACTATCGCATGAAAATAAACAAGAACAAAACAAAAGTAATGAAATGTAGTAGAAATAACAAAGATGGACCGCTGAATGTGAAAATAGGAGGAGAAAAGATTATGGAGGTAGAAGAATTTTGTTATTTGGGAAGTAGAATTACTAAAGATGGACGAAGCAGGAGCGATATAAAATGCCGAATAGCACAAGCTAAACGAGCCTTCAGTAAGAAATATAAGTTGTTTACATCAAAAATTAATTTAAATGTCAGGAAAAGATTTTTGAAAGTGTATGTTTGGAGTGTTGCTTTATATGGAAGTGAAACTTGGACAATCGGAGTATCTGAGAATAAAAGGTTAGAAGCTTTTGAAATGCGGTGCTATAGGAGAATGTTAAAAATCAGATGGGTGGATAAAGTGACAAATGAGGAGGTATTGCGGCAAATAGATGAAGAAAGAAGCATTTGGAAAAATATAGTTAAAAGAAGAGACAGACTTATAGGCCACATACTAAGGCATCCTGGAATAGTCGCTTTAATTTTGGAAGGACCGGTAGAAGGGAAAAATTGTGTAGGCAGGCCACGTTTGGAGTATGTAAAACAAATTGTTAGGGATGTAGGATGTAGAGGGTATACTGAAATGAAACGACTAGCACTAGACAGGGAATCTTGGAGAGCTGCATCAAACCAGTCAAATGACTGAAGACAAAAAAAAAATTAGCATAAATTTCATATACACTACAAAATAAACAAAAAAAATTGGTGTAATACAGTATAAGTATTGATTTTTGTTTTACTTCACATAAAAAAGTCCATCTTTCAAATTAAAACTTGAATGTTAAAAGAATAATTTTTTTTACTTTCGATTTAAAGTATTAAAACAGTTTTCCAAGTAAGAAAAGAAAAAAACAATTGCTTATAAATACAAGTTACAAATCTGTTAAAATTAAAAAACAGGACTGTAAGACAAAAATAAAAAAATAGAATGTTCGGCCAGTGCAGATCATTACACGACACTGTAATACAGAAGTGCGGACCCCCTAAATTTTGGACCGTTACCGTTAGATCCGTGAAGGCTTTATGCCGATATGAGTAAACCCTTCGAATATAACGCATCACAAGGTGAACGTTTTGTACAACATTATTAGGCTCAAATCCATTTTGGCGTTCACAAAAAAACATTTTGCTGAGTTTTATGTAACTCTACAGTTTAGGAGGCGTAAACAGACATTCGTCGATTTGTAATCTCCTTTCGTTAGTCGATACCCTTGATTAAAAGTAGTCAAGCGGAGTTACGGGCGCTAACCGATATTCTCTAAAACCGTTCCTAGTCTGGAAACAGTTTGACCCGTGCCGATTCCTTTCTCCTTTGTTCCTTCATAACGATGATGGAAGGAGGTGTTCGAAGGAGGTATTCTAAGCTTTAAGTGATAAATAGATATCAGATGGTCGTCGGTAACATCAGCTAAAATAGAGTTCATATTTGGCATATCGGCGTCAGTTAGCGTTATTCTAGTGGTAATGATTTTATCGTCATACGTATTATAAATAAATCGCCACATTCATTGTTATAAACGTCATCATTTGTAACAACTTCCACTAGCGTTTATACAGTGAACAGGGATATTTGCAGTCACCAACGGAACAGGCACTACACCGATGGAAAATTGCAGTTCTCTTGCGATTCGCACTTGTAAGACGATCAGCAGGTTTGGAACAACTTTAAAAGCATATAAAAATCTATTTAGATAACTTACAGATTCGGTTGGGGTCTCATTTCATAGGAAAACACATCAAGTTTTGACTCAAGTAGTTCATTAGTACCGAATTTGGCCACCAGCGCTGTCATCGGTGTCGTTAAAAATGTGCTCACAGTGTGTTTTGGTTTTACGATTTGCAGTTCAACGTAATTTAGAAAGTACGGTAGGGAGCCTCCTAGTAGGGATACGATTTATTCTTGGCACTAAATCTTCGTCGAAACAGATTGTTCTGTTAAACATACAAAATCACCAGGACGCCCACGCGTCGCTGAAGCTGCTGTGGAACAACACAGAGAAAGCTTTGAACGTACTCCGAAAAAATAAACTTGACGTGCGTCACGTAAGAGTGTTATTCCACAAACTACCGCACTTGAAGCCGTACAAAATAACCGCGGTTCAACGCCTTACAGCAGATCACGACAAATTTGCTCTCCTGTAGTTTTGCGCGGAAGTGATGGGTAGAATTGCAGATAACGATACATTTTTAGACGATTTAATTTTTAGTGACGAGTCGAACATTTCAAATCAGCGGCTAGGTGAACAACCATAACTGCAGAATGCGGGTAACAAAAATGCTCGTGAAACTTTGCAACGCATTCGTGATAGCCGTAATGTCAATGTTTTTTTGTCCCTAAGCAAAGACTTTACATACCGTTCTTCTTCCCGGAGGCAACCGTAAATGGTGTCTATGTGGACGTGTTTCAAAATTTTATAGTTCCTCAGTCAGACGATGATGATCTCAAGTCGGACTCCATTACTGTTATCAAGTCGAGGCACCACCTCACTACCGCTTAAAAATCCGAAATTTTCTTTATACTCGATTCCCAGATCAGTAGATCGGTCGTGAAAGTCCATTTGCATGGCGCATGGCCCCCTTGCTCCTAAGATTTCAGGAGCTCCCTTGTGGACTCATTAAAGATGGGATTTATATACCACCTTTGCCGGCCGATCTTGTTGAGCTAAGACTTCGAATTAATGCCGCAGCTGCAGAGGCAGCGCCCGACTCGCTGGTTGCAGTCTGGAATGAAATCGACTTCAGATGAGATGCCATATTTTACCAAAATGAATGTTGGATGACAAATTTGATGTGATTTTCTATGAAATAAGACTTCAACCGAATCTGTTAGTTATCTAAATAAATTTGTATGTTCTTTTAAAGTCGTGAAGTAATTTTTGAATCGCCTGGTGTAAAGTAGATTTGAAGAAATAGTTAGAGAAGAGAACTTGTGAAAGGACAGAAGATATCGATTTAATCTATCGCCAAGGATACCGGGTTAGAAGAAAAATACTTACTCGAACGAAATAATTCAGGATATAGATGAAAGTAAATCTGTATTACATTTTTTAATATTTAAGTTATCAAAAAATATTCATAAATAACACAAACAAGTTTTTATGCGGTGACGATCGAGTTAAAAATTTAATCGTATAAAATCATTTTTAAGATTTTTTAAAATCGTTATTTTTCATCGTTATAAAAATATGAATTTGATTAAAACGGTAATCGTAAACAAATTCGTAAACCACGGATATGATTTATAACGTTTGAAAGATTTTATACACAAAGAGGAATTTTCAAGTACGGACCGAACAGTGTACTACAGTATATCCCAAGTGTAACGTTGAGCTAATCTTTAAAGTTTATTTCTACCAGTAAAGAACAACATGGGAACGTCGTAAGAAGACACAACTTTACTTGTAAAGTTTCTCTAAGCTTTCCATTTGTCTTTAGCCGCGAGTTGGAGACAAATCGTGTCTAAGTTACCGCTTTAGACATACTCGTTAATCTTAAGCCTGTCATCTACAGTTCTCCATCTATCAATGCCAATTAGTTCAAACATAATTGCTAACCGACTTTTATAACGCTTTTCTTTCATACATTCTGAACTAACCGTTCGCTCATCCGTAACGAAAAACATTAATATAAACTTAGACTCGATTTATTTTCTGCCAGTTCTTTCCGCTTTTATATTCACTTGTGTTTCATCTTCACTACCATATTTAATACAACGCGCTTACTTATAAAAGAATAAAACTGGAAAAAAAGTAGGGCGCAATTAAACTTTAATTTAGGATATATGTAAATTTAAATTTTTATTAAAAAAGTTCAAAATTGTTTCTAATTTTGTAAACTTCTTATTAATTTAATTGCCGACTTCATGACAGAGTGATCGTGACTCTGCCTTTCATCCGGAAGGTTCTGAATTCGAATCTCGGTCATGGTTGGCATTTTTCATCCGCTACAAGCTTTAGGATTCATAATTAATTGTTGGTAACGTAATATATGATTAACAGGCGGTTGGTCTGTAGTTACCAAAATAAAATATAAAAATAAATTGATATATTTAAAAAAACTTTTTTTATTATATTATTTGTAATATATTTCGTATACGAGTATATATAGCTACTTATATAGACATTTAAAAACTCGCCTTAATGATTCTTTTCGTCGCCTTTGTTTTATCTATAAGGTATTTAGAATTTAGATATATTTTAGCGCACCAAAATTAATATTTAAATTCACTTTTAAGTTAATATCTTTTGCATTCTTTTTTAGAAACGTTTCCGTATAATGAATTTACACCTTTCATTTACGTAATATCCTAGTCAATAACGATTAAAAAACATTAAAAGTATAATTATAAATCCACATTTTTACTGTTAAACAATCATCATCAGCTGATACGAGATAAATATATAAATAAGATTGATAATAAACAAAAAGAAATGTAAAAATAAAATTGGCAAAAATCAAATATTTAAAAAAAAACAGCAAAAAGAATTGTTTATCACCGGTTTTAATTATAAAACTAAAACAAACTGTTAACCAAAATGTTGTTCGGTGTAAGGCGATGAAAAAAAAGTGAAAAATTTGATAATACTATAAACCACTTCAAACTGGCCTTACCGGCAGTTAGTTATAGTTGATCTTAGATGTTACTATCGTATGATTTTAAATTATACGCGCGAATACCACCGTTTGTAAAGAGCGAAGTATATTACAAATTATATTTTTTATTTTTATTTTTAAATTACGATTTGAATTGTACATTTAAAAATATACGTATATTTTATATATGATTTAAACAAAAAGAGAATATTTTTCACAAACAAATTATAATTCAAAACAAACTCATCCGGTTTTCTCTTCCTGTCTCAGAAAAAAAGATCGCTTAGGTTTTTAATCGATTAATAGAAAAATATATACAGAAATCGTTGAATAAAAAAGAGATTTATTTAATATCAGACTTAGCCATGATAAACTACTATCATATAGTAGTTAATTGACTAAGGATAAACAATAAACGGATGGATAATCGCTCGTATACATCATGTTCTATTAATATAGCGTCCGGAAGATCACAAAGCTAAAATAATCTCACGAAACTCATTAAACTTAACTTCAGAAATCGAGTAAAACAAGCAAAAGTATGTAAAAAAAGCTGGCAAAATATTGCATCCTTTGCCAGCTATAAATAATAAAAAGAGTGAAGAGATAATACACAAAAACCAGAATATATATTTTTTATGTATATATTATATATTTTAAATTTATATATATTTTAAGGTTGAGAATAAATTTTAAGAAACGTTTTTCTAAATTATTGATATATAAGTTAAGCCTAACAAATTTTCTTTAGAAAAGTTTTCTGTACGTTTCTAAATACATTAAATACTTTTCTAAAGCGTTTTAGGTCTGGACTATAATTTTAAAAAATTGTTAATATTTCTTGATAGCTGTGTATAGATATGAAATATAAACTTTCAAAAGTTTTCTGAAAAATATTTAAACCGAAGCGAAGGGCGATAAAGAAAAAGAGCAAAGAAATATATATATTTCATTTTGTTGGGGGGTTGATTTTTAAAAATTTTTTTTGGATTATTTATATGTGCATTGTAGGTAAAAATGTTTTTAATAAAGTTTTCTCTGAAATGCCTCTGAAGAAAATCAAAATTTTTTTGTTCGCGTTATCTCCCACCCTCTTAAAAAATTTCGAAAAACAATTAATACGATCAATTCCCCATATATACAAATATTTCAGCCAAATTTGAAGAAAATTTTTTCGGTTAATCCTGAGATATAAGGCCAAAAAAGTGTCACAAGCATACCTACAATAGTACACTCATATGAGTACATACATACTCGTACATATTTTTTTTTTGTCAACATGAACTAGTTGGACCTTACAAAATAAAGATTTTCAAAAACACATTTCCTGATACCACATTTTTGAGATAATCATCATAATTTCCCTTTTAATACAGCTATTCTAGTTATATTACTCGGGAAAGTAAAATTTAACATATTTTTTTTTCATGATTTGTTATCTCCTCTCCCGATTGATAAATCTATTCATTATTCTTCTGATCGCAACGCTCTTCTAAGAAGAAAAAAAGCTTGAGTTATAATTCAAGAATGCAATTTTTTATTTTTCTCTTTTGTATAAGAAACGGTGACAATAAATCTATGAAGAATGGAAAACGATGGTATTTAAAAACCGTTACACTTTGTAAGTAGAATTAATAAAGACAATCGTTGAGTTATAAATAGTAAAAACTAGTTCATTATCGACTAACTATTATACCAGTATATATGATTAGATGCGCTTTGCTGTGTGTAATGCTATTTTGTATATTTTCAGAAAATGAATGTAGAAATTTCACTAGATACGAATATGTTTTAATTGCAGAAATCCAAACGTAATATTATTTTTTTAATAATGTTTAACGGTTAAAGAGGAAAAAAAATATAGATAACTTTACAAATAATTAAATCGATCTTAATATTTATTAATAACAAAGATATTATATATCAATGATATTATACATATATATATTTTATACTTTGATATATATAATATCCCTTGCAATTCAATATATGTTATTCATATCTCAGTACTGAAATATCAAACGCATATCAACGATTTAATAAATAAACGGATACCTTTTTTTTAACGCATTCGACTAATACTCGTACGTTTATTTCTAGCTTAAAAGTCATCAGAAATAAGAAAACAGACACCTGAAAAAAGGAGTAGTCTGTAATTAATATTTTATTTTGTAGGTAGACATTTTCCAACGAAAGATCGCTAATGTATATTAAAATTGGTGGTTGTCTATGCTTTCCTTTTAATAATTAAAAATTATTATAAACAATTTTATATGTAGTTTATCATATAATAACCGAACACCTCGTTTGGTTTCTCTAGTTTGATTTGCTGACAATATGTAACATAGCATAACAGCATCTACTAATGTATAAATTCAAAATTAATGAAATCATTTTTATCTACTTAATACTTATTTACAGTTATACAGTTTTATTAATTTAGAAAAATGTAAAAATTTTCGGACATTCATGATTTTTTATCTCCATAACTTTATTATAGTTGCAATTTTTTTTATGCGAAAAGGGAAACTTAAAACCATGCAAATATCACTTCGTTTTAGCTTATTTTCTCTTTTTCCAAGCGTTTCTCATTTTTTAGGCATGGCTTCATATTTTTACACGGCTACCAAAAAGGATTGTAATATATTTAGGGTGTATAAATGTATGTGAACTGTGAGCCTCTATCACTGTATATGACCTTTACTTTTTCCTGTTTAGCCTCCGGGAATCACCGTCAGGTATTACTTCATAGGATGAATGAGGATGATATGTATGAGTGTAAGTGAAGTGTAGTCTTGTACGGTCTCAGGTCGACCGTTTCTGAGATGCGTGGTTAATTGAAGCCCAATCGCCAAAGAACACCGGTATCCACGATCTAGTATTCAAATCCGTATAAAAGTAACTGCCTTTAATAGCATTTGAAGCTTAGAACTCTCGACTACAAAATCAGATGATTTGCAAAGATGCATTCACCATTAGACCAACCTGGTGAGTTATCTGCGTGACCTGGATTTAAATTGAATGATTCGAATCAATCGAATGAATAATATTACAAAAAAAAAATAGAATTAAATTTACGTTAAATAAAATAATTTTAATAAATTTAAAAAACGTCTTTAACATTAATGGGCTTCCCGTGAGGACTGCGGGTGTCTAATGCGGTAAGATGATGCGAGTACCTCGTGTGAGGAAAGAACGATCATCACCATCAACTGGTAACAATCGAGGTGCCTCTGAGGCGCTGTTTTGAGAGGTTCAATGGGATGCTCTTATAATACCTCTGCAAAAAATCGGCCGATTTTCAAAATTCAAACGAGATATTTGTTACTAGGTTGAAAGTTTTCTTTTGCACGCATCAGGTACACACACTCTGACGAATATTCATAAATGTTGTTATATCTTTGCGATGTTGACAATAATTTTTTTCGACATTCGTGTTTTTTTAATCTTTCATTTTTATTTCTTGTTGCTCATCCGTCCATTTTCTTCCTGTTCTCTTTCGGCCACAAGAACCTTTACACTGTAAATTGTTCTTCGGAATGCAACAGTTGTTTTCTTTCAAACTTATCCTTCAGAGGTCCTCTTCCGTCTGTTTCAAGTAATTTTTGATTTGATTATACGTTCCGTAACCAGTCAAGGATTATTTAATTTGTTTAGGTCCATCCTGATCGTATGCCCCAAGAAATTTAACCTTCATTTCCTTATCGCTGTTTGTAGGCCTTTTTGATTTTGGAAGATCTCCTTGTTAGATTTCAGTCGGTATCCTTCCTCTGTTACCTTTGGAATGTAATTTACGGTTGAAGTTTATTACAAACGAAAAGAAAAATTTAATTCTCAACTAAAACTTAACCGTCCATGGAAATTTAATAGTACGTTTTATGCAACTAAAATATTTTTTTATCTTTTATCTTAAATATAATATACATATATTTTCTTAATCTTTATTGAAATTTAATCGTCCAATAAATAATCAAACAAATACAATTACACAAATAAAATATTTGAATCTGGTAAGTTTTTTTCATTTGAAAATAAAAAAGGTAATCAAACTACAATTAATTTTTTGATAACGATACACTAATATAAAATTTAAACAAAGTAAAGAAGCTGAAATGGTAAATTTTTGTTTAAGTTATTTATTAACAACCATACAGTCGACTGTACGACCGATACTCGACGTGTACAAGCTAATACAACAATAAACTTGTTTGAATCATATCGTGCAGCGTTCTGTATAACTTGTAGCTAACAGGATATTAACAATGACGACTTTTCTTTCCGGATAATTATTAAAAAATAATTTATTATTAACGTATTTATCAACCGCAAAGTTAATTTTATTTTCTATTAAAAACAAAACAAAACAAAAAAGGAGATTTTATAATGAAATAATTTCAAACCAGGTTATTATTACATTTAATAACAAAACGTCCTACGGGTAAATTCTAAACAAAAATTTGAAAAAAAAATTTTTCGCAAAGTACAGAGAAGGGAAGACATACGGTAAGCAAAAGAGCAAAGTTAAAAGGGATGGAGGGTATATTTGAGAATCGCGTCCTTTTGTTGCTATCTGTCGCCCCTGGATGCACAGGCCCTTTGTCTGCTTTTGCACACATACGAAACATAAAAAGAGAACATTTCCACGCAAACTGCGGCTTTGTCCCTCGTTTGGTAATCACAAAAAATTCCGCCCCGCTGCACTAATCTGCATTTTTGCATCCCTTTCATCAATCATACGCAAAAACCTGAAACGTGTTTTATTACTATTTTTGAAAAGGTAATATTAATTTTTTTATTTAAGTTAAAAAGCACTTTGAATAAATAATATAGTTCTAATTAAAATTTTCCAAAACGATATGTAATTATTAGAATTAAAGGACGAAGTAATTTCCCTAAAAAATAATTTTCCTTTGAAATATTTTTAGGGAGTACAGTTTCAAGAAATTTCTATTCTTAATGTTATAAGATTTATCATTTCAAAAATAATGATGAAAATTAAAAAAGTTATAACTATGTTTCATACCGCAAAAGAAAATTATTTTTCAAACTAGGCTAAAAGAGAAATCTCTAATTGAACACAATTATACTTCGAAATATAATTACTATTTAAAAACAAATCTCACCCAAGAAAAATCTGGATTGATCTTTATCAGTGCACATATCCTAATTAATATCCAAAGATATCTTAAATTAAACTTACGCGAAGGTTAAAATTACGAGATGGCCTTCGTGGTGTGAGAAGTAGCGTCTCGGCCTTTCATCCGGAGGTGCCGGGTACCAACCGATCCAGGTCAGGCGTGATATTTTCAGACGCTAAACAATCGCCATTTCACCTGATCTTCAGAAGCGATACTTAACGGTGGTCACGGAGGCTGAAAAATAGAAGATTAAAATTATGAGAAAAATTGGAAAAAGGATAATTTTATGATATTTAATTTAAACCGATATAAAATTTTCTGTATTTTATGTGCTATAACCATAATGATTGTGGGCGACCTGACACGAATCATAAGTTCACTTCTCAAGATGACAAAGACATCTCAGAAATAACAAACTCGACTTTTTAGTAAAAATAGGAAATGAGGAGATTGCCTTTTGAAACCTTAATTTCGTTGAATATACGGTTCCATATCAGCCACGCCGACGAAAATACAGACGTTATACATTCCTATACGTGACTCGTTCACTTTATTAACCAAAGGGCCTGATTATTTAGTAAACATAACTAATGTGAAAGAATGTAACTGTACTTTTTTTCCGGATCGGGGCGGATATGTTAATGCTGTCCGAATTTTAAGTGAGGATCCCTTTACAGTCCTATGATACCCCATAAGGTGTACTTTGAGACGCTCTCGGCGCAGGGGAATAAAATAAAAATAAGTTTTTGAGGGGCGCAGGGAATTATTGTTATGTAAGTGGATTAATTTATCCTAAAGCGTAACTGGTACCACAAATACCTATTAAAAAATCTAGGTTGATAAAGTAAAAATAAACATAAATTATGTATATTGACGCAAAATCCACCTTTCCGCACTACTTGCGTACTTGGAAAATTTATACAAAAAGAAATCCGAAAAATTTATGTGTAGACTTAATCGTAATCAATATCTGTGTAACTTGTAAAAATTTCATGCCGATCGCTTATCAAACAAGAAAGTCAACCACCGGAAGTCCCCTTTAATTGGTTAAAAAAAAATGTTTTTTACAAACAAATGATATCACCGCACTCAGGAAACTATCGTCTAATACACTATAGTCATTTAAAAAAATATATCATGAAAAACAACAAAGTTAGCCAGCACGTGGCCGTACCGGAAGTCCCTTCGTAAAGGGCTAAAAACTAAAATTTTAATCAGGATTTTATATCAACTTACTTGTCTTGCTGCAATCTACCGAACTACAATCTACCGAATTATAACTTATAGTTATAATTCACAGAATGAAAAAGTTAGCGAGCACGTGGCCACAAGTATAACACGTTCCATATTTAACACACTATGAAATTAAAACTAACGAACGGAAATTAATTTTTAACGTATCAGAATGACTACCGCACTTAGTACTAGCGTTTTACACAAAATAAACAGTAAAAAAACACATTTTTACCACTATAATTTAGAAAAAAACTAGGAGCTTCGAGAACACCAACCGCCATTTACCGGAATGGAACTAACCTCCAAGGCAGATAACCTACAAAAAAAAAAAAAATGAATAACTAATGTGAAAGAAAGTAACTATACTATAATACTTTCAAATATTGATGTACTTTTTAGCATACAAACTTAATAAGCGTTAAAAAACCGTATCACACTGTATTATGAACAATTGCGGGATCCAAAATATAGTTTGTCACGAAAATACAGGTCTTTGACACGACCCGTAACGTTTTACACGACCAATGACTGAACAGTAATTTTCAGGGCATCCTTAACCACCTAGTTGCAAAAAGAAAAGCCAACATTAACATTCCGCAACAATTGCAGTGTGTTTTTTTTGTGGTAAAAAAAAATTCCTTGTTATTCATATTTTATAAAAGTGGACCTATATTTTATTAAAAACTAAATTTTTTAATATTGTCAACTGACTGACGATTCTTTGTTGTCACAAAAATTATCCGTCTAAGGCCAAATTTCATAAAATCCGTTTACGTTCCGTTGTCCAAGATAATACAAAATTTAACCTTCATTGTAATTCTGATTTCACGGGTTTTGAGACAACGTGGATCTTTAAAACCATACAATTACGATATCTAATACATTTAATAAAATTTCTACGGTAACCCTCAAATTATTCGTTGCTGGTTACCTCTACATTAATATTATTTTTCTCTCCTATGAGTTACTCCAGGTGACATCATCAAATCTAGCTTTGTAGGTTTCAAAACTCTTTTCAAATTTTTGTTAAAATACCAGATACCTATCAGTTATTCTTTCAACAATCCACTTGCATAGATTAATACTAGCTTAATTTTTCTATCATTAAATGTATTTTTGATGGTTTAGATGCTACAAAAATATCCTACATATATATATATATATATATATATATTTATATAATTTTTGAAGAACATAAGAAAGAAGCCGTAATAAGAAAAGGAGTCCGACAAGGATGTTCCCTATCTCCGTTACTTTTTAATCTTTACATGGAACTAGCAGTTAATGATGTTAAAGAACAATTTAGATTCGGAGTAACAGTACAAGGTGAAAAGATAAAGATGCTACGATTTGCTGATGATATAGTAATTCTAACCGAGAGTAAAAAGGATTTAGAAGAAACAATGAACGGTATAGATGAAGTCCTACGCAAGAACTATCGCATGAAAATAAACAAGAACAAAACAAAAGTAATGAAATGTAGTAGAAATAACAAAGATGGACCGCTGAATGTGAAAATAGGAGGAGAAAAGATTATGGAGGTAGAAGAATTTTGTTATTTGGGAAGTAGAATTACTAAAGATGGACGAAGCAGGAGCGATATAAAATGCCGAATAGCACAAGCGAGCCTTCAGTAAGAAATATAATTTGTTTACATCAAAAATTAATTTAAATGTCAGGAAAAGATTTTTGAAAGTATATGTTTGGAGTGTCGCTTTATATGGAAGTGAAACTTGGACGATCGGAGTATCTGAGAAGAAAATATTAGAAACTTTTGAAATACGGTACTAAAGGAGAATGTTAAAAATCAGACGGGTGGATAAAGTGACAAATGAAGAGGTACTGCGGCAAATAGATGAAGAAAGAAGCATTTGGAAAAATATAGTTAAAAGAAGAGACAGACTTATAGGCCACATACTAAGGCATCCTGGAATAGTCGCTTTAATATTGGAAGGACAGGTAGAAGGAAAGAATTGTGTAGGCAGGTCACGTTTGGAATATGTAAAACAAATTGTTAGGGATGTAGGATGTAGAGGGTATACTGAAATGAAACGACTAGCACTAGATAGGGAATCTTGGAGAACTGCATCTAACCAGTCAAATGACTGAACAAAAACAAAAACAGTCAAATGACAAAAAAAAAAATTTATTTATCTTCTACGTTTGAATCATAAGCGGTAAAATATTATCCAGTGGGTTCGGAAAGATTCTGTGCAGTATGCTTTAGAACTGTGGTGCATTCTGTTCTTTCGGCATTAGGTCGGTTGCCCTGTGGGTTCGTTAAGCGTTGCTCAGTAATAAACCAAGACATCAGTCTTTGAGTTGTGTTTGAACGTATTTCGTTTAGTTTCGTGTTGTATCGTTTATCGGAATCAACAGTTGCGAGAAAAGTAACGGTTCTTTCGGTAGAGGAACGCATTTTTCTCGTTAAACACTTACGTGAAGATGACAATTATACTGATTTAGTAAAGCTCAAGTTTTCTGAAGAGTTTCCAAACACTCTTGTTCTTCACCGCGATGCAGTTCGAACTCTTATTGAAAAAATTCGGGCAATAAGCTATGTTGAAGACGTTGATCTAAGCCGAAAACCACCTAAACTAAACGAACAGTTGCTGCTTGATATTTCGGATTCTACGACTGAAAATCCATCAATGTCAATGCGTAAGTCAGCACAACAGCAAGATATAAAAACTGAACATTTTCCCCTACAAAGTAACGCGTGTTCAAGAATTTAAATCTACAGATTATGCCGAAAGACATTATTATTGTCAATGTTTAAACGTTTTATCGACCAAAATTCCGTAGGTATCCTCGACATTACGTTTTTATAGATGAAGCGTGGTTTCATCTGGGAGGGTATATTAATTCACAAAATACACGAATGTGGTCGACAACTTACTGCGATGAATTACACGAATAATTTTTACACGAAGCGAAAATTGGAGTCTGGTTCGATGCGAGTAGAACGCGCATTGTGTGTCTAATCTTTTCTGAAAATACAGTTAATAGTGATCGTTATTGTGTTGTTTAACAAACTTCATTAGTCAGATAACAGAAGTGTAACTCAATTACGGTTGATTCCAAAAAAAATGGCGCCACAGCGTACACAGCTAACAGGTCAGTGACGTTTTAACGAAATTTCTTCGGTGAATGAATCATTTCGAGGGGAAATGATTCATTCAGGCCTGCTCGATTCCCTGATCTGACCCCTCTGATTACTTTCTATGGAACAGTGAAAAAAGCAGTATATCGCAATGACGCACAATTGACGAATTAAAAACCCTAACAACGGCATACGTACGAAACATTCCAGTATATCCGCCGGTTAAAGTGTTTGAATATAAATTGAGACGTGTGCAGTGTCGTATTAATGTCGGAGGAAGTCATTTTGAACACCTTTTATAAATTATTCCAGTTATTATAATATCCGTTTCTACAAAATAATGAAATAAAAATACAAAGTAAAAAAATTAAGAAAGTTTCATTATACTTCCTTGGTTACAACCCGCAGCAACTTTCCAAACGTTCTGTATATATCTCCTCATAAATAAGCGTTTTTAAGGGAATTTGTACATATTTTATTATTAAACTAAATCTAGAAAAATTGATAAAATAGGAGATTAAAAAACAATTCCATGTACATATATATTTCTTCAGGGAAGTTTAAGATATGAAGAACGTTTAGTCTTCTTTTTACCTAATATCTGGAAAAAGTTATCGATATTTCATGAATTAAGTAATAATTTGAACGAATATTTCCTTTTGAAATATTTATGCAATATTGACTAAGAAATAATTGTATTAGTTGCAATTAACCTACCTTAAATGCAGGAAATACAAACATACAAAGTTAAGAGCGCGCACATTTATGTAGTGATGGTGATGGTGTGCGATACCAGAAATGGTAGTAAATAAATATTGTTTTATAAACAAAGAAGAAAAAGATCATATAGAATACTGGTTTTAAACAAATAAATATCATTGTACAAAAAATAATGAGGGCTGTTAAATGTTATATCAGATGACATACAATGTTATTTTACGACAGTAAACAAAAGAAATAATAAATCGTCTTTTATTTGTAAGGCGATTAACTTATTGTAAGGAGTTATAAGGGCAAAGGAAATATTAAGTGGCAAAAAAAGAACAAAGTAAAATTACTCAAGTAGGGTGGATAATATCATAAAAATTTCTTTTATAAGTGTAAGATCAAAGGAAAAGTAGAGTTTCAACTAACTCTCTTGTAAAACTGTATAATTAAGATAAACTGTTATTGTTTAAACCAAATTTAAATACTCGTACTTATCTTGTTTACATAATTTATTTTTTATTACGCTACTGCTGAATTATTTTTTTTAATTTAGATCATAATTACCAAATACATATTTAATCCACAAATGCGACACAGCTAAAAAAAAATAGATAAATAAATAAACATATACTTGATTAAAATACGTTGTAAGTCGTAAAAACATTCCGTACTTTTATTTTACCATTCATTATTATTTAAATTAAAATTAAATCTTAGAATAATATTAAAAATATACATTACATTTTAGTCAATAAAAAACGTATATATATATATATATATATATACGTTTTTGCACACCTTAAATATATATTTTTTTCTTTTTTTAAAGAGCTTCTTATTTTAAAATTATGTTAATAAGTAACGTAAAATTAATTTAAAAAATACACAGTAACGTAAATTATGAATACATAATATTTAATAAATTAAAATAAACTAACGACTTCTGATGGTAAGATTAGGTAGCTAAAGAACTGGATGTGGAATCTCCACCAATAAAAAAAAAATAGTATTTTTTTCTTTAATTCAATTTACATATTTCACGTTAATAACTAACTGCAGGGCGTACCCACGGTACGCCTCCCCACAGCTAGACCCCCCGGGCGGGCGGCGTCTTGGAATGGGATTATTAGGTGCCCAAAATTGATTATCTATTGTGTAAAAATATATATATA
This sequence comes from Lycorma delicatula, assembly GCF_047948215.1. Lineage (NCBI taxonomy): Eukaryota > Metazoa > Arthropoda > Insecta > Hemiptera > Fulgoridae > Lycorma > Lycorma delicatula. Next base: position 137,776,897 of record NC_134462.1, on the reverse strand, counting down.
TTTTTTTTAATGATGAAAATTGATATAGCGAAAGTTAAATTAGAAAATTAACTCTAGAAATTGATACTAACGAATCGGGATTTTCCGTTAGTGATCGGTACATTTCGGTGCCTACTTTTTGGTTATAGTTCATTATTTTATGAAGAAAAAATTCACATAAATAAATAAAAAATATGTAAAAAAATTTTTAAATACCACTATTAAATTAAACGCATTAAAAAGTAAAAAATAATTTTACCTTTTTTTTGTATATTTTATTTTTAAATATTTTTTTGTGAAAGTCATAGCTTCAAATTAAAATTTTGAAGCTATGACTTTCACGTAATCTTACATATCACCATCAAAGCTTGTTGTCAAATCCGTTCTGAGATACCGTCTTAAAATTATTTTTTACATTTTAGTGCCTGTAATTTAAGAGTATTGTTTTACAAACTTTTTATTTTCTACTTTTTAGTTCATTTGAGTGGTTTTTAAAAAGAATTTTTTAAATATTTTTTATTTTGTATTTTTTAGTCTAAGTTTATACTTTACAGCAGCGCTAGCTCACAGGCTTGAATTTATTTAGCGAAAGATCGGATCGGTCCGGATAATCAAGATCCGGTCGATCGAGAATGTACCCGATGAGTTAAACAGTTAGCGCTCGAATTGCTGGTACATACGCCGTTGGAATCGTGAAAATCGGACGAGCAGTTGCTGAGATATTACTGTGGCACCCCATCGCACCCCCTCACCAATTTCCAAACGGCGCCCCGGAGGCACTTGAAAATATTATCATCCGATGGGTACCGCTAGGAGCGGAGGAAATTTTCGTCAAGGGGGTCAAAGAAATTTTTCAGGGCGTTAGGATAGACTGTTTTCGAGATATTTGCGATTTTTTTCCGAAAATTCGGATCCGGTTAAAAAGTACTAAATTTTACCATAACTTCGATGTAATTTCGATATATATACGGTATATCGACATATAATAATGTAACAGGTACACACCTGACCACCACGAGACATGTACTAAGGAATAGGGTTTTTCCGCTAGTGATCGGTACATTCCGGTGATAAGCTAAGGAAGATGACACACAGACACACATACAAATGCAGTTTAGTAGGGTAGGATATATTCCGTTAACAAAAACCACAAACAGGTGTGGTGAATGTTTCAGTTTTGATTGGGAAAATTCTGTTTGATATTCATAAAAATGTTTATAATGGTCGTTAAAATAAGTGGATAAACTTACAATTTCTTCCTGTGAATTTTTATGGTTTACTAGTTTTTTTACGTACTTACGTTTTGTTTAATTCATTATTTATGGCAGGTGTCCATGTGTTTGCATATTATTATGATGATATATATATGTTACCGTGAAAGACCGATATTAGCGTCGATATTCTTCGGTGACACATACCAAATACATCGGTGAAAGACCGAAATATTTGCTTATTCGAACCTTTGTCGGAATATGTCAATACGATACCCGATACCGATCTCTACGGTAAATAGATTACCAGAAACCCTCGTAAAAAGAAAAACGAAGTTTAAATTTAAGCCAAACATAACCAACGCTCGCTAACCTCGTCTAATTAACGTTACATACATAAACTATGTAAGTTATTCTCCACCACTGGAGGCGATTAATCAAATTTACCGGAGAATATTGAAATTCTCTAATTTCGGTCTATCACTGTAGCACACATATTATTATATCATATTACTTAGTATTGTGAGTTTATGATGACTCAAGATTTAACTGGAATCTCAGAAACAGTTTAATATTGGCGTTATTTGATGTACTTCGTATAAACCGATAGTTTAAAGCATCGTTTTGTTCATTAGTAGTTTGTTTTTCGGAAATAATTGTTACATTTTCTTGAAAATTGAAGATTTTGATCGTTGTTATTTACGAGTAATTGCTTTTGTTTGTTGCGTATGGCAGTAGTGCCTTCCAGATAAGATTAACTTTTTTTTATTTAGATTAGTATTTAAATACCTCACCACGTAAGGTTGACGAATTCGTGTATTTCTTATGAATACTGAAGAGCTCTTTAGGATAAAAATAGTAGGTGGAGTGATTCTATTCATTTGATTGTATTCGCAATTCTCCTATCCTGCTTGATACGTAAATATTTTTGCAAGTGCTATGTATTTCTCAATGTTTGGAAAAACCGAAGCCCAAAAGTAATTAAAATCACGATTCAAAATTATGTTCGTAAACTAAACAGTTTACATAGCTTTATTGATGTTGAGGCCGTGCTACAGTGACATACTTTCTGAAAATATAACAGATCTGTTATTCTACCGCAGGAAATTATACTCGTTAAAACAGTTTTCCTGCAGCTAAGAGTAGTTCACGTAATTCTGTATTGAACAATCCAGTTGTGTTAAAACAAAATGTCTGCACGAAAAGTTTCGGAATAGTAACCAGAGGATGAATTAGTTTATACGGCCTAGAATCCATAACAACCCTGTTAAGTGTTTGTTAACCTGTATAAAATGTAAACCTTTATAAAATGTAAAATCTGAGTTACTTAGGGCTTCAACCCGGACTGAGAAAAATGAAAGTACTAAAAATATCTTGATGAGGAATGAGTGAGCAAGTGCGGGAATCTGAAAACATTATTAGTGTTTGTAAAAGTAGGGAAGATGGGGGAAGAAAGGTTAAAGAAATGAAATAAGAAGAAGAATTTGATAAATTTCCAGTATTTTGTTCCAAAAATACTGTTGATTCCAAATTACACAGAAATCTCTCGGGAGATGATTCCACGGCAAAAAAAAAACGAGAAAAAGGTTCATATAAACATAGGTCAGAAAAGGGTTCGTTAGCGAGTTTCGGCCCGCGAAACATTTATCCCTGCTTCCTGCTCCCTCAAAAAGAAAATATATTTCTAGTATCACCCATGGTGAACGACTTTCTTTCTGTTTCCATTTAGCCTCCGGTAATTACCGTTCAGATAATACATCAAAGGATGAATGAGAATGGTATGTATGAGTGTAAATGAAGTATAGTCTTGTACATTCCCGGTTCTACCGTTCCTGAGATGTGTGGTTAATTGAAACCCGACCGCCAAAGAACACCGGTATCCACGATCTAGTATTCAAATCCGTGTAAAAATAACTGACTTTACTAGGACTTGAACGCTGAAACTCTCGACTTCCAAATCAGCTGATTTGGGAAGAAGCGAATGGTGAACGACAGACCTAACAGTAACAGCACAAACACCACTCGAATGAATATTCAAATGCTAGACTAAACTTAATTGTTGATCACCTGTTATCGCCAACCTATGAAAAAATAAAAACTTTTAATATGTTTTTGAAGGATATTTTTTAAATATATTTTTAAATTTTTTAGCCGTTTTATGTAAATTGTACTATTTAAAATCGTACCACTTTTCCGATCCAGTTTGTGGGTTTTGTTTCTAATTAAAGTTGAACTTCTCACATTCGTGTTTAATTTTAATAGACGTTATGTACATTGATTTTCTCAAAGTTAAATTCTCTACAAAGTTAACTAGAGATTTTTATCTGTTTAATGATAAATAAACTACGATATTTTATCGCAAACCTAAAAAAGTGTATTTTCCGACAAAATATTTTCGTGTTATACCCTGTTTTTCTTAATACCTTAGTGAAATAGAGGTCTGGGGCCGGTTTTATTCAATTTCTTAGATCGAAAATCTAAGAATCTAAGGAAGCACCAAATTTTCCCCGTCAATTTGTACCCCACGAATTTTAATACGGTTTAATTTCACAAAGCGAAGAGAAAACAGGTCTAAATGTTCCGCGAGCTGAAACTCTGTAACGAACCGTTTTCTAACCTACGTTGATATAAACTTTATTTCCTATTTTTTGTTATAGAATTATATAGAAATTGTAAGGCAATTTGGAATCGCATATTAACGATTTCACTATTCTTTTATCAAAATTCAAAATTTTTTTATCAAAACCAAAGTTCTTTATTTTTCTGTGATTTTTCGAAAATAATATTTTTCAGCAAATAAGAAACATTTTTTTCAGCAAATTTGACTTTCATAACAATAAGTGAGCTATATACATATTTCAAGAAACTACTTTTTTGAGAATTAGGAATGTTTTTACAAACTGAAGTATTTTTTTAAATTATAAAATTAGATTTGAATTTACTTAGACAAAAAATGAAAGAAACAAACTGGCGCAATAGTTTTAGAGAAGATGTTTCTTATGTTAACATGAATGAAATTATGTCCCTTTAGATTGTTTTCCCAAGATTTATTTGATATTTTTATTAGCTATGTTACATTAAAAATAATAAGAAAAACATTTATCGGTAAATTGTAAACATTACTCGATCAGTGTAGCCAAATTTAAAGGTAAAGCAATTAATTTTCTTGTTCAAAACAGGTCAGTTAACCGATTACAAAAAAAAACGAAAACCTTACGGGTCAGATAATTAACTAACCTCCAAAGATTATGAAGAAAAAGTTTTTACGGTTAATTTCCCTTTCTATGGTAAATGAATATTCCGTTAACTGATGTAAGTTCAAATAAATTTTGTTAATTTTATGTACTGTTGTACCTTATCGCGCTAATTTATTCCATTTTTAACAGAAAGGAAAACCTAAACAAAAATATAATTTAAAATTATGAGTTTTTCACTGCTATCTTGTGATTTTGAAATTGATTTTTTTCTGATGAAGATCTGAGGAGATATTAGGGAAGCCTATTATTTTAAAATAGAGGAGGGGCTTAGAAAAGTTTAAGTTCTGCTAATCTGAAACATTTTCAGCTCTGTTTTGCAGAGCTGAATTATTATTAAGCATTAATAATAATTTTTCTTTCTTTCAATGAAAAAATTATATAAGTTACGTCATAAATAGGATAATAAATAACTGGAAAGGGTAATAATGATTTAAAAGTTTATTTTGTGTATTTTAAGCTCTACACAAATACCGTAAAGATTCAACTGACAGATTTTATCGCTAATAAAAATAGCGATTTTTTTAATTCACACTGACTTTCCTTAATAAAATCTACAATAGCAGCTTTTACTGAAAAAGAAAATTAACATTTTCAGACGTTTTGACAAACTAATTATATTAGTCGATAAAGAATCAAAATATATTCTTTTAGATATCAGATCGCTTGCCTATTTAGTAATGGAAGGCAAAGATAAAAAAATCAGTTTGCACATATCGATCGATGAAACGTCAAAAGTAGGCAGAAACTAAATAAATAAATTAACGCAAAGAAAATCAATTTATAATATATTTTTTATCTATATAAAAAAAGAAAATTGTTAACAATATGAATAGAGAACTGCTCGTCATTAGTAGACACAGTGTATAGTATAATAGAACACGGAGTGAGGTGTCAGACAATATGATGGATAGCGGGAAGCGAACGAGATTCAATCGAAACCTCTACTATGCAGGGGAGGAAAGTATTTGACAGGAGTGCGATGGTAGGTGGAAGGTGGGTGGTGGGTGGTGGGAGGTAGAAAAGCTTGTTTTTATCAAGGATGAATAATGATGTCATCTTGGACATGCTTTGAATGGGGGTGCCAATTAAAGGCCACTTACACACGTCATTAGATCTTTACATCGTCGTTCAGATAATGATATATACATATATACAGCTATTTGCCTCTATAAAAAATACCTTCGATGTTTATTCGTTATAAATCCATTTTATAATATACTTAAAAATATTTTATTGCGTTAACACTGACACAAAAAATAAAATACAAACTTATTAATCCTATTTATAAATTTATAACCCTGTTTATTTAATTATTATACGTTATATGTATATGTTATAAAACATATTTCAATCGCAGAACAATTTGTGTTTATAATATAAATTAAAATTTCCAAAATTCCACGAATAATATCGATTAGAAGAAAAAAGTTGGTATAAATTTATATATTATTAAAAAAAGCTGCCGACACAGTTGTAGGACTTTCCCGTCACGCAATTAAAGCCGCGTTCCGGAAAATCCTACAATTGCGGGTCGCTTCAGATGCACGGCTTACACATACATACGTTAATTTTAAATACTTATTTTGTATCAATAATATTTTTTCGTTTATTTGATTCGATGTTTTTAATTAAAGCGCGCGCGCATACCGCATTTAATTCGCTTGGATGTGGCGGTACTAGCGGCGACAGTCGGCACTAATTCAACTAATGTAATTTTGCAACTTACATTGAACAAATTTCACTTGTACGGTCGCAGACTAGTGTAGCCGCAAGGCTTAACTCGCTAGGCACAAAGTCGACCGGGCGATTGAGTTCGAGACAGATCAAGTATCCTTTTTGCACTTTAAGTATTATTCATTTACCCACCGGGTTGGTTTTGTGGTGAACGTATCTTCGCAAAGGTTCAAATCCTAGTGAAGATAGTTACTTTTATACGGATTTAAATACTACATCGTGGATACCGGTGTACTTTGACGGTCGGGTTTCAATTAACCACAACACATCTCAGAAACGGTCGACCTGAGACTGTACAAGACTGCATGCACTTCATTTACACACCTACATATCATCGTCATTCATCCTTTGAAGTAATAACTTACGGTGCTTCCGGAGGCTAAACAGAAAAAGAAAGAAAAGTATTATTCATTTATTTAATTCTACTGTTCACATATGACGTCACAAGATAGCAGACGACTACACAGCATTTTTTGGAGTAGAGATGCGATTTAGAAAAATTCTTTTTTGCAAATATTGTTATTTTTTAATCGTTAAAAAATGCGCCTAAGCAAAACATGCCCTTAATTAAGGGAAACTCGAGATACTGAGCGTGACCTTGCTGTACCTTTGATCTTTTAAACTGAAGATTTAATAGCATCAATTTCCCATATTTAGAAGTAATATGACCGAGTTTGGTCAAAATGGGTTCAATAGTTCTGGAGATATAAGTGATTTAGAGGCCGATACCGAACACCACCCACACACACGCGCGCGCGCGTCTGTGTGTGTATGCGTATAAACGAAAATTAACATCCGGAAAATTTCCATCCGGTTTTTGGGTTCCTTAGGTGTCAAAACGTCAAGATCCGGTGAAAACCGCATATGCCCAAATCGGACCGATTACAATACTTTCCCTTCTACAGCTACAGCTCTGCTATAACGCTATCTAGATGGGAAAGTAAAAATTAACGATGTGACTTACATTTTGCGTCTGTCACTGAAATGCTATGAGGCTTTTCTTACGCCTTACTTTTTTATATATTATATTTACACAAAATTTAATACAGAATGAAATTTCGTATAGAAAATGTGTAGATTGGATAGAAAAAAAGATCGGGAGAAAAGATTTTTTAACAATGTAGTCAGAAGGTGCTGTTTTGGGTATAGCAATCAACCTGTAAAAATGAAATGTTCTGAAATATATATGCATTTATATAGATTCTATTAAATATAAAAAAATAAATTCATTTGCGTATAAAATGGAGTACCTACCGCTTTTCACAGAACTTTGTTTTCTGCCTGACGTATTTTTACTGAAAATTGATATGTACTTGTTTTTTGTCTGACTTGCTGATAATAAGGTAGCGAGTGAATAAAAGTTGGATAACCGTCAGTTGTCAGCCTTTATGTCAACTTGATAGAAAAATAGGATTTTTGTTTTATTTTTTTGCCATCGAGATTGCTATGTTTATTTTTTTTAATCCATTAATACAAATCTGATGACAGAATAAGAAATTTATCACATACAAAAATTTAGATTTCGTTATAATTTTTATATTTTATTATGAATAATAAAAAATTAAACATATTATCTATAAAATAACGTTATATATCTTTAAATTTTTTTTTTTTTTACGTGATCCAAATATTGTTTAGTTATACCAGACCTATATTCTTTTTTTAAGCTGTGGGACCACCGATCAAGTATTGCTTCAGAGGAGGAAATGGATGGCAATTTTTGTACCGTGTGAAAAATGCCATGCCTGGCAGGGATTCGAACCCGGGACTTCCGGATGAAAGGCCGAAACGCTACCGCTAGCGCTACGAAGGCCCGTCAACCTGTGCATTTGTATTCAAAATAAATAACTTAAGAACAAGAAGAAATAATGCAAATAAAAACAAAAATAAATAACGTAGATATGCAGAATAATATTTTTTTTTTTTTTTTTTTTTACTGGAACCGACATCAAAATACGCTAAAAAATAAGAAATAATTTCATCCAAATATTTAATTCCTTAGACACTTTTTTGAATCGGCGCCTTCTACAAAATTAGTTTCTGGATATAACATAAATCTTTTTATCTATCCTATTTAGATATAGGTCCATTCAAACACCACATAAGTTGGCGCCGATTTAAAAAATAATCTAAGGAATTATTTAAGTACTTGGACGTAATTATTTCTTATTTTTATCACATTTTGATGTCGGTTGCATTTTTTTTATTTTAGGTTTTTTTTATTTTTATAACAATTTCATAATTTTTTGTGACCCGATTAATAGCAATAACTTATTCGGCGGAGTTAATGTGCTTCTTTTTGGTGGTAAAGTCAAAGGCCATTGGTGTTTTGTTCAACCTCCTTGGTATAAAGCAGAAATAGATTTGCGGCATCAGTTTTCAATTTTTGAGACAACAATATACATTAGACAAAGAAATCACATGGAGCTCATCGATTTACACATATTAAATAACTTACGATTTTGTTAACGTTGCGACTGACCGATTGGAAATGATTTGCGAAAGGAGGGTACCTTTAACAGACGAATTAGCAGATGGAAATGCTGTAAGAATATTCTTAACTATTAAATTAGTCGATGAATATAATCGTAGTATGGATTGATACCATATCTAAAACAAATAGATTATTATACGCTATTTCAGAGATGCAGCTTTAGACTCGTAATCCTAGCAACGTTTTTAACGTCACTCGGAACTTTTTGTAACTACAGATAACAATATAAAATCACCCTGTTTTCTATATTACTACTATCTTTCAATTAACGCCAAATTATTTAAAATGAATTATTAACGTTTTTCAAACCCTCCTAGTACCTCTCTAATGCACGTTTTCTGTTTTAGTGTACCGCATATTTTCTCCCTATATTTATCATTAATTCTACTAAATTATCCACTTCTCTATAAACAGAATAGAATTCCATTAAATATACAAAACATACGTGATAAAAGTTTCAAGGCAAGAATATTTAACGACTTTTTTTTATAATTATAAATTAATTTTAACGTTTAAATACATATAGATGTCTCAAAATTTCAAAACTTTTATTACGTAAGGAATAAAAAATTCAGTTTTTGAATTGTACAATATTTATTAATGAATAAATATTCAGTTCTATAACCACAACAGTAGGAAGCAACCTACCATTAACTATCAGTCACTCTCAAGAAGAATAATCTCACCATATTAGGTTTCTTTATATGGAAATTTATGTGTGAACTGGTTTCAATCTGCCTTCTTCGCAGAACCAAATGTATTGTATGAGCAGAACACGAGGGCCGCCTTTTAAGTATTTACAAAAATAATGAAAGAAAATATTTTTTTTAGTACAAATCGTTTTGTTGTTTCTTATTTAAGAAAGACTTACTTGCCTTTAATATTTATATTCGTCTGCTTGCGTTCGAACCAATTTTCGAAACAGTTTTCCATTCTGAAGTCGGTACCTCAAAAACATGTTTTTTGAAGGATTCAACAGCTTCTTGAAATAATGAAACTCCCTATCCACGCACTTCTGTTTGTAATTCACGTGCTGTGTGAGAGCTGGAATCGATCATGAGCTAGCTTTATGATGAAGAATGATGCGGCGTTTTCGTTTGTTTTTCCTGTTTTTATTGATGACTTTTTGCAAAAAAATTGTCGTATACTATTCAGTATTAACCGTTCTTTTATACTCTAAAGCACGGCTGCTATCTTTTTTATTGGATTCGGTTCATCTTGAAACACCCAAACTGTTGATTGTCGGTTGCTTAATAATCGGCTCGTATGAATGTATCCAAGTTTCATCCCTATTACAATATTGTATACGGATTTTGCATGCCCTGGTCGAAATTTTTGAGCATTTTCTTACACAGATTGACACGAGCCTGCTTCTGATCTTCAGTCAAATTATGCGGAATCCATCGGGATCAGATCTTTTTCACAGCTGTTCATGCAAAATCGAATGTACTGTAGACTACTGTATATGCTTAAGGATACCTGTACCTTACGGTAAGTCACACGCCTACCCCTTTTAATCATGTTGGGCACAGTATCGATGTTTTTTTGAAACTACCGATTTTAGTCGACCTTCGCGAAATTCATCGCTGACGGAAGCACGACCGCGACGAAATTCTACAAACTAATTGTAATTAGTTTTTTCTGATGGCGATTCATTATCAAAAGTTGAACGAAGCGATTCGAGGCACTGTTGTCGAGTTAGGCTCCTACTAAAATCGTAAAACATCATCTGCGAAAACCTTCACGTGAAATTCCATTTTTCACAAAACTGTTTTTTTTAAACGCTCACTGTAAACAAATTACTCGGCCGATTTCTGAGCTGCTGCTGTTGTAACAATAAAAAAGTTCAATTTTACAGCAATAGTAGTGTCACATCTCAACAGCACCATCTAGTGGTCGTTTGTAAAAACTTAAAAGGTGACCTCCGTAAACATGTATCAGCTTGCCAAGCCTGAATAAATGGAGGTAAGATGTAGACCTACAAGTAACACCTTCTTGATATTCAGTATACGAACAGATTATATAATAAACATCATTTCTCTCAGAGAAAGCAACTCCGACTAATCTTCTTATCCGTCAGATGTTTCTCAGTCATAAGATATGCTGGAATATACGTGAATTTTTTAGGTATAATGTAAGAATTATTAGCATCTCACATTCTCATCTTAAACACGTAAATAATGCTTATAAATAAACAATAAATATACGGATAGAAGTATTTCGTCGAAAAAATAAGTACCGTGCGCAAAATGTTACTAATATACTACAAAATAACGTGAAAATTATTCGAGAGATTCAAGAATGTCATTCTAGTAGAGCGGGTATAGTACCCTTGCAAGTGTAAGAGTGAAATGACTCGTTAACTCTAAAGAATCTCTCTTTCCCGGTGCTTAACTCTAGCCCACTTCACCCTTACAGAAAACAACCCTTCATGTGTTCTGTATATCTCTTGAAATACCCACCGACCCTTATGAAAACAACTTTTGAAGTTTCATCTTACTGCTGCTGTATAATAATTATTTACAAAAATAACTGATTAGTTCATCTATTGTTCTAATGCTAAACATAATCTGCTTAAATAGTAGAAATAAAAAGTTAAATTAATAGATAAGCTGAAACGGTAACTAATAAATAAATTAATGAATATTTAATATACTTTTTTGGAATAATATACTTGAGAATTAGTTCATTTATGATTTTTAAATTTTAATATACGTCACCTACCGTTTAAGAAATAAAACGTCTACTGTATATTTTTTTCTTTTTTGTGTTTTTTTTCTATGTATTCTGGGTTGTAAAATAGTGTTAAGTTGCGTCCTTTGTTCATTATGTGGGAGATTTTCATTGTGTTCTTATTTGCATACGTGTGACTTGTTTCAACGAGGTGTTTAGAAAAGTGGATTTAGTGGTAGAGCGAAGTGTTAAAAGTTGCATCCTGTTTGCCTATTTGTTACAGTTCTGTAGAGAACCTACAAATAAATCGACTTTATTGATTGTGTATGTGAATTTTATACGGAAAATAGTTGTATGCTACTTTGTAAATAGTTTTTGTTAAATCTTTATTTCCCTGTTTTTTTTTTTTTTTTTTTTTTTTTGTAATTTTTATATTAATTCATTGTTGTTAATGCCGGTATTTACAGTAGTACAAATGCCGTTTATGAATTTACAGTCAGAACACTCTGTGCCTTATCAACTGTTGTAACCGATAGAAAAGTGATTGTTGAATGTACAAACACTAATATAGTATTTGATATATCGATATAAATTATTTGATATAATTTTATAAATATAATAAATAATCGATAATATTATACCGCTTTAATACAGCAATCACCGATATCATATAGAAAAAGATTGATTTGAATTATTAGTGAGGCTAATAGTCATCAAGTAGTAATGCTTTTGTTTTTACATCGGTAGAAACAAATGAATTATTATCGAATGACGTGTGTGATATCACAGTCCGTGTTGATACTCGCTTTGATCCGTTAAACAGAACATATATACACCTTTCATCAGTCATCCCCTCTCAATCTACCTCTCTTTCAAAATCCCTTTACCGTTCGATTCGTAATTCCCTTTCTAAAATTAGACTAACGTACAAAATATTCAGCAGCTTTAATATGTACCTAACTCATCGTTTTTACCGCCTTATATTTATAAATATTAATAAGTCATTACTACGATATTGTATGTAACTAAAAAATATACACCGTTATCGTAATTCAATGTTGTCCGATAAGATTTTCTAATCGGTTCAAAATAATATCAGCAGAAGATACAAAAATTAATTGAAGAATTAAAAATTTTATCGATAGAATTATATACATACATATATTCTGCTTATCGACCGTAAAAGAAAAAATAGATAGAAATTTCATCATTTTATTTATTAATAAACTCAGATAGTATATAAAACTAAAGTACTAATAAACTTTTCTAAAAACATTAGCGCAGATGAAATAGTCAGCAATTCGTTTCGCATGAAATAATGCTAGCGATCTGCATTTATCGAGAACAACATTTCTTATTTAGGAATCGATAACCGGGTATGTAGTTTTGGTCCCAAATATACGATTATAAACTTTTTCATTATAAGTAAATCACTAGCAATTAACAATATTTTAGAAAGGCTGTAAACAGAACGATATAAAAGGAGAAACAAAATCTTAAAAATACTGCAGCCAGCGTGGTTTGTAAAGGAAGCCTTTGAGTGGAAGTAAAGATAAAAAAAGGTAGATAAAAGACTAACTAATTAAAATAATTATAAAAACAAAACAAGAAATGCCTAAAATAGAAAGGTAATAATGAACTGGACGAGTTAATATATAACAAATACACATTTTATTTATAAATATGTATTCATACAAATATCTTTAAAGATCGATCGGAAACTCAATGACAAGAAATAACGGTTGATTGAAAAATGGCTTCACAGCTTTAATAGCATATAAAAATTTATTGAGATAACTTACAGAGTCGGTTGAGGTCTCATTTCATAAAAAAATACATCACGTTTGCATCTATCATTCAATTTGGGTCGATTTGGCTTCTATTTGTAATGAGACATATATCCCACTGAAATTTCGAAGTCGTTAATTTGAAGTCTTAGCTCAACAAGATCGGCAGGCAAAGGTTGTATATAAACCCGATCTTTAATGAAATCCCACAAGAAAAAGTCTAGCAGGGTCAAATCTGGGAAGAACTTTGCCTTGAAATTGGACCTTCTCAAACGATCCGTCTGGGAATAGAGTATGAAGAAAATTTCGGACTTCTACGTGTAGCGAGGTGGGGGCTCCGTCTTGCCGATGCTAATGGCGCCCGTTTCGGTCGTCATCGTCTACCTGAGGAATTAGAACATTTTTAAGCATGTCCACAGATAAACAATACCGTTTACGGTTGCTCCCTAGAAGAAGAACGATCCGTTCTGTACGGAAGAACAACCTGTCTCGGCGAAGATTTGGTGCCAAGAGTAAGTCGTGTGCCTACTAGGAGGCTCCCTACCGCAATCGCTACGAAAATTACTTTGTACTGCAGTTGCTGACAGCAAATTGTGAAACCAAAACACACAGCTGAAGAATTAAAATTTCTATTGATAGAATTATATACATACCTATATATTCTGCTTACCAACCGTAAAAGAAGAAAAAAATAGATAGGAATTTTATCATTTTATTTATTAATAAACTCATATCGTATATAAATCTAAACTTGAATGTATCCATTTTTATCAACACTGATAACAGCGCTACTGGCCAAATTCGGTTCCAATGAACGACACGAATCAAAACCTGATGTGTTTTCGTATAAAATGAGACCTCAATCGAATCTGTAAGTTATTCAATAAATTTTTATATGCTTTTATAGTTGTGAAGTCCGTTTTGAATCACCCGGACAGTAAGAAAACAAGCGATTAAATTTTGTAAAGAAAATTAAAACCAACGTCTTGAGTGAATTAGTACGCTTATAACTAGTAGATTAAATTGAAATTTTATTTATAAACTTCAAAAAATAACGCGAGTCGAATTAAAATTTTTAACGTAAATGATTTTTTTTTTCAGTTACTACGCACAAGCTGCCACATTTGCGACTCCAAGATTAGTACCTCCACTGAAAAGACCACGTTTGATGACAACACACGCTACAGTACCTGCTCCAGTAAGAGTTGTGAAAACAGCAAATATTAAGACATCTTCCTCAACAACATCTTTATCGCCAGCACCTTCCGTTGGTCAGCTCAAAACATACAGTAAGTGAAATACTTAACGGTAAAAAACGATTAAATCATTCACGTACTAAATAATTTTTTTAAAACCTCCTTCATTCGACAAAACATTAAATAAAATATTTCGATAGAGAAGAGAACGGAGGATATCCCATAAGAAAGAGGAGGATATGTCTCAAAAATGCATTCTACAAATAAAAAAAAATAAAGAATTACGTTTTCGAGTTAAAGGTAGATGAAAAATTTCGCTCTCATTTCTCCTTCCAAGTCTAAAACCAATACTTAAATATAAAAGATATTATCAATTTTTTTATAATAAAAAATTTTCAACACAATTATGAGAGAATTAGTTATTTATTGGTTAGACCAATAAAAAAAATTTGACAAATTTTGTCTATATTTTTAAAACACAAAATAATTTTTTTTTTTTTGTTAATAATAGATAATTATGTTGCTTATCAAAATACAATCATAAATTACTGTAAATTAAAACATAAAAAAGTTTGATAATTATGTGTTTTTCATTTGGATTCAAAATCATAGCAAAAGGTCATTTTTACATATTTTTCTTACCTTAACAGGCGCCATTTGTATGCACAAAAAAATTTTCTTACGATTTATTTTTAAAAAATGTCCTCTTGCGTTGTCAATTAAAATTCCATTCTCTTTTTCATTTCTTCCCAAATCAGATGATTTGGAAGTCGAGAGTTCCACCGTTCAAGTTCTAGTAAAGTCGGTTATTTTTACAAAGATTTGAATACTAGAGCGTCGATACCGGTGTTCTTTGGCGGTTGGATTTCAATTAACCATACATCTCAGTAATGGTCGAACTGAGACTGTACAAGACTACACATCATTTACACTCATACATATCATCCTCATTCATCCTCTGAAGGCTAAACAGGAAAAAGAAAGAAAGGCTCTTTTTCACTGGAACCTTTTTATTGACTTTTTTCACTATGTTCAAATCCTAGTAAAGACTTTTATACGGATTGGAATACTGGATCGTGGATACCGGTGTTCTTTGGTGGTTTTTTTTTTCCAACTACTCCCCTGGGCCGGACCGACTTGGTGGTATTACACCACCCAGGGGAGTGTCCGTTACTCTAATTAGCCCTCCCCACCTACCGGCAATATACCGGCATGGCAGGTCGGGCTAACCGGTGGCTATTTTGAGGTTTATTTCATTTTTGTCCTTTATGGCACCACCCATACCTCAATGCCGTGGTGTGGCCTATGGATCTTTTGATATTTTTTATTCCTACCAAACACACCCAAGGAGTCCTCAGCAGATCATTGAAACCAGCACACCTAAGCATGCTGGCTCTCACTGCTGAGGCTGTCCACCCCGCCTAACAAACTAGTAAAAAAAAAAAAAAAAAAAAAAAAAAAAAAAAAAAAAAAAAAACCCATATTTCTTTCATCTATATTCTTTTGCTTTAAAACTGTTCTTATGTAATCAGCAACCTTTTTCCATTTTACCTCACTATCAAGCATATAGTCAACTGTTTCCTTCGGCGTTTTCCCTCTAATACCTGCATACTGCTTTAACTCCTGCCATTTGTGGTACCTCAAAATATACCATTTTGAGGTGCCACAAAATAGGCTGATCTCTTTTGGAAATTTTATAAAGATATGCATTGAAACAACCATGCCCTGTTAAAAATTGTGTAACATAATAATCCATTTCATCGTGACGCCTACTTGTCCATATTAATATGTCAGGTATTAATAATCTAGTCCAATTAGCTACCCCTGCATCCAGCCATCTTTGCTGCCATAAGTTATATATCTCTTCTTTTACTTCATTATCTGTTCTGCCTAAGTATTTCTCAACTCTGTATTTAACGATAAGATCTATAGAGAAAACTCCAGAAAGGATAGAGAGGGCCTCATAAGAGACCGTTCTGTAGGCCGATACAACTCCTAAGAGTACCCCTCTGTGTATATTCTTCATTCTATCTCTATTCCTTCCAATATGGAATGCTGACCACCGTGCCGGAATGGCATACAACATTGCAGAAGTCACTGTCGACGCAAGAAGTCTTCTCTTTGAAGCCCTTGGTGCTCTCTTCTTTCCCATTAACGCATTCAAACCTCTCATCATTCTTTCTGCACTATGACATATTTTTAAAGCATGTTCTGTAAAACGACAGTTCTTCTGCTATGTGACTCCCAAATATTTTAGCATCTGTACTTCCACTATTCTGTGACCATCGATGTGTATATCAACCGATTCTAGTACCTTACATCCGGTGAACTTGATTTACACTTATTCACAGATAATTGTAACCCTCTTGTATGCAACCATCTAGCTACTATTTCTAGTGACAGGTTTATCTTATCTTTAACTTCTTCCATTGTTTTAGCTTGTACGAGCACAGCTAAATCATCATCAGCATAAGCAATAAGCTGTACCCCCTTCTGGATACCTTAAACTAAGTACGCCATCAAAGACCAGGACCCATAGTAATGTGCCCAGAACCTTATGGCACACCGCCTGACATACTGAAGTGTACTTCATCTTCTTGTGTACTAATCTTACACCTTCTTTCATTGAGATATTTCTCAATTTGTCTCCGCAGGTACGAGCTGATTCTCTTCTCTTCCATGGCCATATTTATGTGTCTCCATGCTATTGTACCGAATGCATTCTTCCACGTCAAGTGATACCATTAATGGAATCTGTCTAGTTCGCCAAGTACCTCTTCTAGACTCCTCGGCCCAATGTTCTTTGGTGGTTGGATTTTAATTAACTATACATTTTAGGAACGGTCGATCTGAGAGTACACTTCATTCATACTTCATCGTCATTCATCCTCTGAAGTAATATCTTATGGTGGTTCCAGAGACTGAACAGAAAAAAAACTCTTTTTCCCTACATCCTAACATAACTACCAATTAGGTTATAAAATGTTTGTAGCATGTAACCTTCATTGAAATCATCCCTTGGTGATGCGATTATTGACAAATTGTTTAACTACATTCATTATCATTTATATTTTTACACAATATTAAGGAAATAAAACCATCTATTACCTACAGACTAGAAAATAGGTGGGCCTGCGACCCCCACGAAAATTTTACGTGGTTTATGTTTCATTACATAAGATTTTGTTAAATGTTTTTGCCAACTGTATCTAAATAATGTTCATGAATCTAGCGTACTAACAACAAAAACTTTTACAACGAAAAGCTTCAGAATCTTGAACATTTTTAGCTGTTTTCTTGAGTTGTGATTTTTTAACACAGCTCTCCCAATTTTTTCCTTTTTTATGCCAAAAACACAAATATAATTTTAGATAAATATTTATAAACAGAAATTAAATAATAAAAACATTATGATACCACAAAAATCAAAATAAAGAAAAATAATGACAAAAAATTGAACTAACAACGGTACATAATAAATTGTATGGCTACTATTAACAGTACGTTGTTAACATTTATTCTATACTTATTTATTTTTATAAAATTCAAAAAACCTTATGTCTACAGTAGATTTTTTCAAACAAAATAATAAATATTAATATAAACCACGTACACAATACAATTTTTTACACACTTGTTGGTACAATTTTTTTCGTTAGATGATAGTTGAATGTAAGAAGAGCGTCATTCAAAACAAAAATGTGAGCACGTACATCAAACAAAGCAACGCACCTTGCTTCTTGATACGAACGAAACTGATATCAGGCTTAAAATGTGATGATCATTAAACTTAATAATTTCCTCATTAAAATTCCAACAATTTGAAGACAACACAGGTCAACAAAAGAAAAAAGTAATAATTTGGAACCGAGATAAAAGGTGAATTAAAATGTATTTTTTATGTTGAATCTTAAAAGGAAATCAGTTCTTCTTCTTCGCCCTCAGACTTTTAGTTACGACTTTAAAATATTGAGAAACTTGTATACAATACAAAAATAATAATAATAATTACAATTAAATTGCTATCTTCATTTTTACGTTAATCTTAAATTAATTTTCCTTTTGTGTTCAGTGAAGTCTTCTCTTTTTATCATCCAGCAGTAGTCACTCATCACAGAATCATCCCATCTGCTTTGATAACGTTGTTCCATTCGCAATATATCTTGATCTTGACCTTTCTCGTTGTTCGTCGCTGATATCACCCAGTTTAAAGGAAAAAAGTCCGAATGAGAATGTAAATAATGAATTTTCAATGCCGTTCTGCAGCCTACATTTTTGTAGTTCACAAAAAGTTCATTTATAATCTAATCATGGTTATCAGTTTTTTGTTTTCAACAAAACCAATAACAACATCTTTGAATGACTTCCATGCAGCTAGTTAGTTCTTAGGATTCAGTTTGCTATCAAACATATTTTCACGAATTACTTTTCTTGCTTGTGGCCCGATGAATATTCCCTCTTTTAATTATTCTTCACTTAATTTAAAAAAACAAAAATCAGCTAAATAAGTCGTCTCATCTTTACCTAATGCTTTTAAAAAATTTTCATCAGGCCTAGTTTAATGTATAAAGTGGTAAAACTATACGAACTGCTTCGACAAGGGGAATATTGAAAAAATTTTCCATTCCTAGGGTAAACCGATTTCTTTTTCGCCAGTCTTTAACTGTATAGTGTTTATCTGTAGCCCGAGTATCCCGAAAACACAAGAAACATATATTTTGTAAAGCCACTGTGGAAATTGAGAAGAAGCCCTATCGCTTCCAGGCCAGCAATGATTTGCCATGGGTGTTCATCATACTTTATAGCTTTTAAAATTTTTGACATACTTTCATATGTTTCTTTCGTTCCTACAGCGTGTGCTACCGATATAGAAGAAAAACTTATTCGAGTTAAACGACAACACTCCCTTTAAGCTTCTTTTTGATGAGTCTATAACTAAATGCCGATCATGAATAACATATCCGATGTCCATTTCAGACATTAGCCCCCTAATTTCACCGTAGGAACAAATGAAATCATCTCTTCTACAATACTTTAGTAAATTTTCGTTTCGATTTCTATATACTGAAATTTTAGTATGCTTGTTTAATAATTTCCATCCTTTATGACGTGAACCTAGGAGATCTGCTTGTTGTTTTGACAATTAAAACTCACCGATTAGGTCGCTCAATTGTGCTTATGCGATGAGGCGAGGTTCAGTATTTGATTCTTTTGGAATGCGATTAATATCTATTGAAGTTGAGGATTCATCGGTCGAGCCTTCTGGGAATCAGAAATTTCTTTCCGAGAAGTTTGAGCGATCGGAATCGGTAAATCAACACCATGAAGTACCGCTCTTATAGCTGAACGATTATTTGGGTACGGTTTGCTTGGCATTTCTCCTACCACCAGCCTATTCGGTCGCCCTAAAGCATATGGCCGAATGTCTGTGCCGCAAACGGCTAATGAGCCTCGAAATCCTATCCTAAGTAGCTCCTAGAGCTTACCTAACAGCGTAAGCGGACTAAGCGCGGTGCCAAACATCACCGGCTTACGTGTCCCAACCGCTCACCAGTCATATTTACTAAAGTGGGTCGGCGCACCCCGTCAACTACTAAAAATAAATATGACATCCATCAATTGAAATTTACTTCGTCTAGACAGCAATTCGCTGCCAAGCCTAGGTCGCTGAATGCCAACAAGTACCTGTCCACCATATTAAAGCGCTTGGAGCCTTAATCTGGCTGGTTCTGGGTAGATCCGCAGACGCTTAGCGTTCACGTCATCAACGATAATCCCCGTTAGGGGGCGATGCTGGTATCTTCTCCTAGCGGACCTAACCAATGCGCGTGGCCCGCTGAGGTCAGAGGACCACCACTTTTCCCGGGTCTCTGCCTGCGTTTAATAGACGGCTCCAGTCACTCCGCAGCGGACTTACCCCTACCTAAGGGTCCGTCCATTGGCCGAGGCCGCCGTAGGACGCTATCGCAGCCGGTCTTAATGGCCCGGCCGAATTGTTCAGCCGTCAATTCCACCTCCTCTGTGTGCTCCATGCGCCCTTCAAACCCCTGAAAGGCAGCTGCTCACTCACACCGCAGCCTGTGCTGATCTAGCCTCTCAGGTTATAGAACATTTGGGTATGCGATACTTCTTTTATTGTTTGTACCGAAACCGGTAAATTTTTTTAAGCAAAAATAGCATAATGGTTAGTAGGCTCTCGCCAAATCATAGGTACGCCAGAAGGCAAATGCTTTTTTTCCTTTTAACCGTCGGGTTAGTTTAACGTAGCACTTGATGCACACTACTTGTGGAGCCCAGGATTTATTTCGCTCTCCCAAGGGACGGTCAAAATAATGTTTGTAGGGAGTTTCAGCAGATTTTATACTGGTTTTCATTGAATTTTTATGGTGAATTCTTTGTAAACCTAACAAAAAATACCTGGAGAATTTTTACAAGCCCAATATCTGGAGAATTTATTCGTTGTAAAATTCAGAATGTTTTATCGAATAAAAGTAAACTGAAATATTTTACAAATACTTAATTATAAAAAATAATTAAGTTTTAATTTATAAATACTTAATTGCTTAAATTATTTGGAAAAATTGTTTCACCAAGGAGTGCCAATAAAACACAGCGCGAAACATACACAGACACAACTTAACAAATTTTAATGTACATTAAGATATTTCCAAAAGCTGTTCTGTCATAAAAATCATTCCCCAGATTTAAGGCATCACTTATAAAACAATCTTTATAATATGTGTATGATAAAACCACTTTTCTTTTTCCTGTTTAGCCTCCGGTAATTACCTTTCAGATAATACATCAGAGGATGAATGAGGATGATATGTATAAGTGTATAACTGAAGTGTAGTCTTGTACAGTCTCAGTTCGACCGTTCCTGAGATGTGTGGTTAATTGAAACCACCAAAAAACACCCGGTATCCAATCTAGTATTCCAATCCGTGTAAAAATAACCGACTACTAGGACGAACGCTGAAACTCTCGACTTCCAAATCAGCTCGTTTGGGAAGACGCGTTCACCACTAGACCGACCCGATGGGTGTATGATAAAACCCCTACCACGACTAAAGAACACTGCAAGTCGTACCAGCTGAACTCATACTGAAGAAAGTTTCATCGCGTTGAATTACTCGTTACTCGATTCGCTGATAATTCTACACATGACTTGACATGAAATGACATCATTCGACTGTTATGCATCAAATATAGGTCTACTGCACGCATCACAATATAAATCAGATGTGAATAAGCAAACATACAGACGTAATAACTTATTTGTATTGTTATAAATAAATTGTATTGTTACAAATAAATTTAAGGGATTGTAACTCAAGAACGTTACGTGATGGGGTGTACGGAATACATATTCAGATTCAGTGTATAAAATACTATATCGAAGACCTACTCCCTTTTCAGTTCCAAATTTTATGTTCAGCATAATTATAAAGTCGATGTTTCTCTTCATACATTGCTACTCTCTGTTTTAAAATTATTTCTCATCAAGCTAAGAAAGCGGTTTGACTAATAAGGAATAATCATACTACTATGCAATAATTGTTAAATTATAGCGTAACTTCTTTTTTGGCGATAATATTTAATTATAATCTTAAAATTTTGTAGGCTTAAATGTAATTGCCAGCTACAATTTTTCTGTACGCGAGTCAATATGACAGCCGAAAATAACGTTTAATATTATTTAATATTTTCGATTAACCACAATTTATTAATAAATGTTAAATAAATCACATCTTTATCACTCGCCACTAATTAAGAGTAAGTGAATGCATATAATATATAAAAATTGACGGTTTATTTTTTAATAAATTAGAAAATAATTTACTCTCGGAAAAATAAATCTAGAGCCGTTATTATTTACCTTAAAGTAATAGTCTGATCAAAAGCAACCTCTTCCATATAACTAAATGCTATAAATGTTTGCTGCATTTAGTCGGCTCGTAATGCAAAAATGTAAAGAAAGCATTATATTCTCATACGCATCTTTTATTTAAACGCATGACATGTACGAGTAGAATCTCTAAACATTTCATTCATTCTATACCTATTAAAAAATGATACTTTATTCTAGGTCACGTCGTTTGGCAAATTGATTTTTGTTTACGATTTAATAGTTGTAGAAATGAAATTCTTTTTCTTTATCAAATGTTACTCTAATAAACGGTGGAATTTTATATCTCCTTTTTGGTTACAATGCGATCTTTAAATTTTAAAATATTAGAACACTTTGAAAATTTTGTATTACTTTTTTCGTGAAAAAAAATTATGAAATGAAAAAGGGAAACCGGTTTGTCCTTCTCATTTCATGTTGTCTATAATACGGTCTAGTTCTTTTGTCACCGTATTCTTACCGTAATATCGTTTAATTGATATTTGGAAGAGTACTGTTATAAAGAAAAAACGTTTATTTTTCTGTTTCATTCCCGCTTAAAGTTATCTGCATATGTACAGACAGTTAATAGCGGGTCATTTAGCCGAGGCAGAAGGTAATTAATTTGCTTTAGGGAAAAATAAATTCTCCCTTGCGTGATTTTCTACCCGGATAGAGTTTTACTAGTTTCCAGACAACGGTGCGAGTCCTCTAGTTGTAATAAATTATTTAGGCTTTTTCTAAATTATTGTAAATAATTTTTTGGTAGTAGTTTTCAGAAACCGGTTTCTCTGTGCGCGCATAACTTCACAAGTACGTAAAAACCGTTGAAACATACGGACGCGCACAAATAAGCTATACATATAGACACGCGCGCGTATGCAAAAACAAATAAATCATAATGGCAATTATGTATATTAATGATAGGTAATAATATGGGATTGTATTACTAATAACATTAGTAATAATATGGGAATATATGATAGTAAATTCTATCAATGTTGAAAGAAATCAATTTTATTTTTTATACACAATTCAATATTATTAAAATTTTTTAGGAAATTAATTTGATATAACGAAATGTTCAGCATTACCCTACATTAATACTCTTTGCTTAATAATATTTATACGTTTTTAAAATTGCAGCGACATTAAGGTGTTAAACAATTACAAATTTTATATATCTAATACGAATATTAAATTTTTATCCTTTATTTTTAAATTATATTTGTTACGGTATTTGGGATATTTATGTGCCACCATCACACATGTCATACAGAATAATTTGGATTAGAAAAACTTATATATTTGATAAATCTGCATGCAAAAAACAGTTTTAAAATTACACGTGGCTTAAAAAATGAAAATTTTTAGATAAATGTTATCAAATAAAAGTAAAATTATGAATTATAAGTAAACCTTTTGAATTCAAATCAAAACACATAATTACCAAAATTCTTTATATTTTAATTTTCACTAATTTATAATTATTTTTTTGATAAGAAGCATAATAATTATCTATTATTAAATAAATACTTCATTATTTTTTGTTTTAAAAGTACGTACAAAATATTTGTAATAAGAAAGAAAATTTAACTTTACTCGAATTTTAAAGTTCTAATGGACAGAGTGTTTCATATTGTACAAAAGTTTTATTCGTGTGATATAATTTTTTTTAAACAAATTCAGAGACGTTAAAGAAGTACAATAATTAATGTTTAAAATTTTCAAGTTTGATACTCTGCCTTTCAGGAAGATATATCAAATATATCAAATTTTAAACGAAAAAATTCTTAAACTTAAGGTCGAAGTTAATCAATTATTTAAAAAAAAAAGTCAATAATTGTTCGTTAGCTAACAATAAAACTTTTTACACAGCTTTTTCACACTAGCTGTGTCTGTAGAGGGTTTTTTGCTGCATTTGCAATGGATCCTCTTAAAACAATAGCTCGTGTTTTATTTTAATAAATTTTGAAAAATCAATAATAATTAACGTTAATAAATATAACACTTAGGAAGGATTAAAGTGTGTATATATATATATATATATATATATATATATATATATATATATATATATATATATATATATATATATATATATATATATATATAAATATAAACACCGTTCCAGTATAAAACATGAGGTATAGCATGTTGTTTGAAGAGGATCCATTACAAATGTAGCAAACGACCCTCTACAGACACATCTAGTGTGAAAAAGCAGAGAACAATACTAAAACAGTGGGGGTCAGAGCGGTTGATATGGATATTAAAGGGGTAATAGAGGAAAACCCTGGCTGTAGTATGGAAAAAGGGTAGAAGAGAGGGTGAGGATCTCTCCTAAATGAATTAATCCACTCGGTCCAGCGAGTTAATTACATGCACATTGCAAAGGACACCCACCGTATTCTGCACAGTTTAGTTTTGTGTATCGTAAACGTACATCCGTACATCAACATGTGTTTATATAAACATATGGAAAAGGTAAATAAAGGTAATAAAACTTGAAACCTGAAATTTATTACGCTCCTTCTAAACAGACTGCGATAACATATTTAATTTTTATTGAATAGTTAACTCGTAATAAGAAATAAATGTAAACTAAATATTTTAAAAAGCAGAAATGCTAAAAATTAATAAAATAAAACTAAATAGCTATATTACGGTTGGCGTCCTCCGTGACGCGAGCGGTAACGTCTCGGCCTTTCATACGGAGGTCCCGGGTTCAAATCCCGATCAGGCGTGACATTTTTCACACGTTAAATAACTTTTATTTCATCTCATTCTCTGACAATAACTACTGGTGGTCCGGTAGGCTAAAAATATTGCGGATAGCTTCTACACCACTAGTCGTATTATTAAGGTAGGGTTTTAAAATCAATCGGCGTTTGAAGATCATATTCTCTCCTTCCCACGAGTATTTTACTAAACTTAGTTATCCCCTTCCCATTCCGCCTATTCATAAATTATATATTAATAAATCAATATATTTAAATTTTAAAAAAAAGTTAAAAAAAAGAAAAGGAAATGAAGTCCGATTCGAACCAATATGTCTTCCTCTTGTAAGATCAAAATATTTCATTAATTAAAATTTTATTTGGCTATAACTGTGGAACCGATGAAAACAAGTACCACTTATGATATCTCGTTGAAAACTCTCAATGAGGGCTGATTACTGCAGTTAAAAAAAGTCCAAAATCCAAATTTGTTTTGGATTTTGGGGTTATTTTGAACATTTTTGGTCCAGTCGATTCTAATCAAAAGGGGAGGTGGAGAACTAGATGTTACAGCAATCCTAAATCCAAAATTTCAACATCATACGGCTAATCGTTTTTCAGTTATACGAGATACATACGTACGTACAGTCGTCACGCCGAAACTAATCAAAATGGATTCAGGGATGGTCAAAATGGATATTTCCTTTGAAATCTGAAAACAGAAATTTTTCACGATCACAATACTTCCTTGAGGAAGTAAAAACTACCATTTAAAAAGGATAATTATTCCGTATATATTTAGATATTTTAAAGACGTAATTATGTTAAAAAATAAACAACAAATGATAACTTTAATATTTTATTTTTTAATTTTCTGATGAAAAAATATATTAGTATAATCTGTTTTTCATTGATTAAAAGATAAAAGATTACGAAGTAGATCCTTAATTTTGTGTAGCGAGTAAGAAGATATTATTAAGCTTTAAATTTAGTTGGAAAGGATCTGCTGATGTTTCTTTCGATTACAAAAAAAATTCTTTTAATGATTTTTGCTCACTTTTGATATTTTTTCAACTTTAGATGGAGATCTATCTGCTATGAGATAGATTAAACAGTACAAAAGAGACTACATATATTATCGCCGAATGGCTTCGACAGCACGTGGCAGTTAATAACCTTATGGAGGACATGAAAATGGCCGTCTTTGTCGTCGATTGGCTTCGACAGCTCGTTGTTATTGCTAGCCTTAGGGTAGCCCTGAGAAGGGCTGTTGTCGTCGAATGGCTTCGACGGTTTGTAATCTATAACTCTGTGGTGGCCCTAAAAAGAGCCGTCTTTTGCGTTAGCTCTGAGCTGTTGGGTCCGGTAGCCGGTCTCCGGTGAAGTCGGATAGTGGCGGCTCGTCTATTGAAGTCCGACCGGGCTTTCCCTCAGCGGCAGTTGGGTCCCCACTACAGCGTGGCAGTGGTGGCCCCCAGAACCCCGCAGTGTCGGGTCAGCGTCGGTTGTCCTTCGCCGGCGCGGCCGAGGCGGTTCTCCCCGAGTGATCCCATGCTGGCTGGCTACTGCTGCCGAATCCGCCGGCCAGGCCGATTGAAGCACGGCGAGCTTGAGCTGGAGCGGGAAGGTAGCATCCGCGTCCAGCGACTTCCTCGGCGGGCCGGCCAGGCCTGTTGCTCCGGCGGGGGCCAGGGAACTTCTTCTGTCTTCTTCCATCTTCTTCTTCTTCTCCAGGTGGTAGTCGATGTTGAATTACAAATTCACTCTCGTGCACGCTATTTTATTGGAGCCTGACAGTGGTGGGCTGCAGCGCCGCTACGGTGGGAAAACTGCGCGGTCATCTGCGCGGCGGGAGTGATGCTTGTATCAACGGGTCGGTAAACTGTGCCCCCCGCTCAAATCATGCTACCATTATCGCCCGCCGATAATAAATTAGGCATATATGTGGTAACAATTAATTATTTATAATTAGGAATACTATACCGTAATTTTATTAAATTTTAATATACATATATTGTTAACAGGTAATCCGGATATACTCATCTGTGGTAATTGCAGAGAAATGTTTGCTGAACTTCAAGAATTATTGGATCACAAAAAAACTTACTGTAAATTGAGATTTACATGTAAATGCAACATTATAAATGGAACAGTTATAAGTAAGTACATTCTTTTTTAAATTTTGCGGTAAAATACGAAAATTTTATTTAAAACAATCGTTTAAATTTTATTATTAACAGACTTCAAAGAAGAAGGTTATGCATTCGACCCGTATATTTTTTTTATGTTTGTCCACGCATAACTTTTTACTTATTAATCCGATTGAAATAAATCTTGTTGCGATGACGCAGCTGCTTTCCGCGGTGGTACTATGAAGTTGAAAAAAATTTTTAGACACAAAATATCGGTCTGAAAATTAAAAAATTGAAAAATCGCCGCCCAGCAGGTAGGTAGGGACAGTGGGAATCCTGATATTGTATATCCACGCGTCACGTTATGTGATGTTATATGGTCTTCTACGGAGCAAGTAATGTGAATTTCTGCACAAAATGTGTAGCGCCGTAATAAAATCGTCAAAAAGCGAGATATCTCGAGTCAAACCATTCAAATCCGATATACATTATACGGCCGGTATATAATATACGGCCATCGGTAGAGACAGTGGGAATCTTATAATTCTGTATATGCGCATCGCTTTATTTTGTCTTGATGTCAGTTTCATTTTTTTTTTTTTTTTTTTTTTTTAAGTAATAATAAAAATACTAAATATTCTAACAAAAGAATACAAAAAGAGAAAAAGTATTGTGGTTTAAAACGTGTGAAGAAAGTAGATATGATAAATTGAGGAATACAATTTACAATAATATCCACTCGATTTATTTAAGACTCGAAATATTTTTTTAATCCAATAAAATAGCAACGATATAATTTATCGTTTTAACAAGATATACGTAGTGAAGTTGATAAAAACTTATACTACAGCGACCGCACACTGTGCAAAACATTGTTTACTACATATGCCTATTGTTTTTATATTCATATTGGTTTTTCTAATTTGTTAATATAATTTATGAACCAGAAACACAACTATACTGAAATAAACATTTCCATTACAACTTATTGACACCTGACCGACTTAAGTGTTTCATAGTTCTGTTTGTTTGCCTATTCAGACGTACCTTTAAATCATAAACTGAATTTAAATGAAACTTCGTAGAATCTTACTTTTGAACGTATAAGTTAGCAAATACATTGCATTTTATTCAAAATAAATTCATATCAAGGAATTTGTGTATCCTATAGATTGAAAATTTACCTTCAATATTTTCTCTACGTTTATCACATAATACCTTTCTGAAATGAATAAAGTAAATGTTATCTAATATTTATCGAAAGATAAATTTTTAATGTTGTATTAACACCGATTCTAATAATCAAGCTTTTAATAAAATTTTACAACAAAATTTCTTGTTACATTTAACTCTTACACATCTAAAATAATAAAAAAAATCTGTTTCGGACACCACATGACTTCCTTGTACGCCTATTAAATTATATATACATATTTTTTGTATATTTTTTGCTCGCTTCATTTAAACTTATTTTATTTGAAAGTGAGATACGATTCTCCAGTTATTTAATAAAGTGGACACAATTGCTGAAATATTAGTTTTTATTAACATCAAATATTTGTACAATTCTTAATTGAACAATCTTCCTTGAAATATTAGGATACGAGTAAAAGTCCCCTTATTATTCTAAATAAATGTGTCTTATATCTATCTAATACGATTTTTTTTTTAAAATTATTATGTTGTAAATTACCAAAATAAACACAATAACGAATAATCAGATGTTTCACCAAATCTGATGTGGACATTACATGACTTACTTGAACGCAATTTAATTGCGTTCAAGTAAGTAACAAGTACACGTTTTTTTTTTTAAATGAAAAGTACATAAAATTTTATTTCATTAATAACTTCTGATATTTTTTCATATATTTTTTTATTGTTATTATTGAATTATTATTTATTGTAATTTTTTTTTACAATCAGAGATTAATAATTATTAATAAATCAATATATTTAAATTTAAAAATAAAAGAAGATGTAGTCTGAATTGAATCGATGTGCCTTTCCCTTATAAAATCCAAATATTTCATTAATTAAATATTCCATTTGGCTATAACTCTGGAACAACTGAAAATAACCTTCACTTATGATACATCGTTTAAAAGGTCTCAACGAGCTTTTCAACAATGCCGTTAACTGCATCGTTTTCAACGAGCTTTTGTTACCGAAGTTAAGAAAAAGTCCAAAATCCAATTTTTTTTTTTTGATTTTGGGCTTTTTGGACACTTTTGGTTCTGTCGATTGCAATCAAAAGGAGAGGTGTACAAGTAAATGTTACAACGGTCCTAAATCCAAAATGTTAACATCCTATGGCTTATCGTTTTTTGAGTTATACGAGATACATACGTACGTACAGTCGTCACGCCGAAACTAATCAAAATGGATTCAGGAATGTGAAAATGGATATTTCCGGTGAAATCTGAAAACCGAGATTTTTCACGATCAAAATATTTCCTTTACTTCGTACAAAGATTTAAAAGTGAATGTCCTTAATAAATTCATGATAAAATCCATAATAAATACAACATACGTATACAAATAACGCTTTAATAAAGCTATTATAAAACGAGAAATTCGATATATCGATTACATCTAACGCCTTATAGGATTAACTATGTCAGATATCGGTATTTTGTTAAAGATTTTCTTTAAACCTTTGAAGGGTTATAAGAATGACAACTTTACGGATTAAGGTAAAATTAGTTGTATCTAATGCCTTTAAAAGAAACATTTTGGAAGAAAATAACAAAAATATAATACTGTTGTATTATATTTTTAACAGTATTATTATCATCAGTTTCAAAAGGGATTAACAATATCTCTTTAATAACTGTACAACAGTAAAGCGATAAAAATAAAATTTATAAAATTCTCTTACCTAAAAACTAGGAGTGTATTTCTTGGAATGAAATCGTTACTTACAATGTATTGTAAGCCGCTTTTTAGACTAGAATATAAATATTAAATATATTTCAAAACTGAGAAAAATATTAAACGACTCCTTTTTGGATACAACTGTTTGTATTCCGAAGTTTTTCACGTAAACCTTTTGTTTTTAAATTTATTTATTATAAACCTCTCTTTCGGTTTAGAACTTTCCCTGGATGCCGGGTCATATTTCTTCTAACTGCTCAAAAGTTGTTAAAGAGTTTTCATATTTCATTAAGACGTTGAATACGAATAAATCACCTGATAATATTGTAGTAAATATTATTTACCTGAATAAAACCAAATACATACTAATTTATATCATATACACATACATCAATTTTTTTCAGCTACTTTAATACGTGGCCTTCAATACATTTTAAGTATTGGTTACATACAAAAAAAAAAGGCAATTAATTCTAAACGAAAGATGAAGGTAAATCAACAAAGTCTACACACGTTATTTTTGCGATGAGAAGGGGTGATTAGCAAGAAATTCAACTGAATGTCTCGTCACGTCAGAGAAAAACGGAAGCGGCTTAACTTTAAATTCAGGGAGATTTATCTGTTGCCAGGCAGGAGGTCGCAATTATCATTATCGAACAAATAGTTGTACGATACAATCCTGAAACTACGGGATTCAGCTGCGAGAGTAACGTCGACGTCGTTGAGTGATTTCAGGATTTCAGAATAAGTTATTGAAAACTATAACCGAGGCGCCGTGGTTTACAAGAAACATAAGAAACATTGTTATTTGGAAGTGCCGAGCGTTCGAGAGGAGATGCAACGATTCAGTACTGAATACAAAGAGAGACCGAACAGTCATGTAAGTCGGCTGGCAAGGACGTTCGGCGCCTAAAACGACGCACGTATTGGATTCGTAAGGTTCTTAGGGATTCGGGAATACAAACATTGGGACATTATGCTTCGTCAAAATATCTCGTTTGTTTTCATCATTTATTTATTTTTTCTCATTTTAACTATTTATTTTTAACTTTTTTGTTTTTTCTCTTTCTAATATTTCTTCGTTTGGTTTTTTTTTATTCTTTGTATAATATTTAAATATACTGGTGTTTTTTTGTATGTTATGAACTCGATCTATGTACTTTAGACATCATATTTAATTGTTAATCATTATTATATACTTGAGTGTACTGTGTAACATATGTATACGTGTATATGCATTAATAATTCTTGAAAGGTTTCAATGTAGACCTCTCTCTCCACATCATTTGTTTAACGTTATCAAATTTATTTAAGGTTCCGGTTAATCGGAACCGATTTTAAATAAAAGGAACTAAACTGGGAAAAAAATTTTCCCCGAAAGTAATAACTGTCTACCAAGTTTGAAGAAACTCAGTCAACAGGGTCCAAAGTTATAAGATCAAATACAGGCCGACGTACATACATACCCGCAAACGTCAGTCAGACAAAAATAAATTTTTTGAACATCGTAACATTGAAATATGAAATTATTTACAGTTTATTTAAATGTAATTTTTTAGTTGAAAGTTTTTTTAATGTCTCTGGCGAAATTATTTTCCTCGTTTTGGAAATTATTTTCGAAATAAAACACTTAAAAAGTTTAATCGGTACTCGCAATATTGTATTATTACAGTGATAAAATGTTAAATTTTTTAAACTAACTTAAAAAAATTCGCTACACTTGCTTGCTTTTTGTTTTTTTTTCCACCTGAAATCGTCAAAACAATTGTTTAAATTGTTTAATCGTTTTATAAACTGTCCTCAGTTGATTTATCTGATAGTATTAAAAACATTTGGATTAAATTTTTTTTTCTTCTAAGCAGTCAAGTAATTGTAATATAGTATGTGTGGGAACTTTAAAAGAGCGGATAACGCCTTGATCCCTCCGTTGTAGCTTTTCGGTAGTGTTTCGAGGCAAAATACAATTTTTCATTGATGTTTTCCAGTTCTGGGCGGGCTCGACAGTTATCGATTATCAGAAAAATATTTCTCTTTTTTTTTCCCGATCGCGAATTTCAAATTCAAAAATTTTAGAAGTCATCTACGCTTAAGCAATCGACCTGAAGTTTTTTGATGTTCTTAAAATAACGAGGGTTTCTTGATTTTCCAACGACTAAAAGTTTTCTTTTTCAGTTCCACTCGTATTCGAACATAAAAGAACAGTAAGCCTTACTTTTGAATGCGTTCCGCCGACTCATTTTTTTCCTTTAAATGTGTTGCCCGGAGTTAATTTATAAAATAGGCCGTTTCATCACCGGTCAATACGTCTTTCCATTTGTAACCCGCTTTATCAGCGGCCATATTTCAACCGGCCAATCGCTAACGTCATAATTATCTACGTTCCCTTCTTCATCGCTAATTTTTGTAAAAACAATTTGATGTTTGTTTTTAAATCGGTTCAGCCAACCTTCGCTACGTAATAAACCCTTTGCATCCTAGCAAATTTTTTGGTCAGCAAATTTTTCTGCCTGAATTTTCAAAACGGGTTCGCTTACTGGAACGTTTTCACTTTGAACCACGTAATAAGAGTTTAGTCACATTCATTTTTTTTTTTCACACAGTCATATCTTCTTTACCTGAGGCTGTTTTTTTTCGAACTCTACCGCTAACTTATCACGGTTCTTCCAAATCGTTTGAGACAACGGAAGCGGAAAGCGCATCAGTTTTACACACGTCAGAATTAGATGAACCGTTTTATAATTCCTCAGTAATCTTTAAATCGTCGCAAACGGAAAGAATTTTTCTTTTAACACCTGACATTACTTCTACGCAGTAAAAATTTATTAAAAAATACCACAACACGCTCACAATAAATACACTGACTTTACGTCGAGTGTAAAGTCAGTGTATTTTGACTTTACACTGACTTTACACTGTAAAGTGAGTGTATTTTGAATACACTGCTTTGTACAGTACAACACTGTACTTTGTACAGTACACTGCTTTGTACAAAGCAGCAACAAACACGTTAAAGAATCTACTACCTCAACTCGATTGTAAAATTAGTTACCCTTCCCATCACCATACTACCTGTATAAATTTCATAATAGTTAAAAAATGAAATTTCCCTGAATCCAGAAGTAGCCGATACAAACTTAAACGGCTCACTACTGCACCGTATCTTTGATTTTTATTATTATCCACTTGTACTTATGTGAAAAGGTCATCGTCTCCCTAGTCTAATTGAACAACGTCGTTATAACATTCAATATCATAAACATAAACGTTCAATAATAATGTCTTTAACATTTAATTTCTGTACCTGTATTTAAAAATCATTTACGTTTTTAATTGCTCAGGGAAGAAATTTATTATTCGAAAGAAAATAATTTGCTAGTTATAACAGATTTCTAACTTCGTTATTAAGTCGTTAAAACGTACTTTATTGTACATTAATAAAATAGGAAACTTATCTATTATACTTCACACGATTACTGAAAATATTAAAATATCTTATCTTCGTTAACAAAGTTTAAAACCATGTATGTTTTGATTTTGTTACAGAGAATCAGCAAGGAGACGATATTGTTTCATTAATGTGCGTCCAGTGTAAAGATTCATTCCCAAGCGCATGGGATCTTATGGTTCACGTACAAGCTGCACACATGCTTAATATATATGAACTTGGTGTTTCTGGTAAAGGAGGAAATCAAGATTCCCAAGTTAGAATATCTAGCGAGGATCGCCTGTCACCGTCTCCTTCCAATAACCATAAAGATGCAGTGAGTTAAAAAAAAAATTATCCTTTTATTAAATAAACAGCTTGATTTATAAGGTAGAACAGCATAAAGTAGAAAAAAAATACTGTAAATAATAATACAGTGGAAATTGAGACAATCGGTCTTCATTTCTGAACGACTCATAATATTTTAGGACTAAAGAAGTACTTTTTATATGACTGCCCAAAGAGGAGTCTAATGCATTTACGTTGTACGTATCTATGTGTTTGTTTGTTTATTCTTTTGTTTGTTCCACTGTAGCAGTTCAACGACTGAACCGATTTATGTGTATGATCCGCGTTGGATTCCTTACGTTACTGTGAGTGTCGTAGACTATATATATAGTAGTGGAAATTTTCCACTTGAAGCACAAACTTTAATGAATTGAATTAATGAAATATTAACTGCGAGTCTCTATCACTGTTAGCTGGGTTTTAACTGAAATATTCAAATCAATCGAATGAATGATATTACAGAAATAATAGAACAAATTTACGTTATATAAGCAGCCATGTGAGATTGCAACGAGGTCGGGAGGCCGAAGTATTTGGGATGCGGTTTCGATCCGGGCCAGTACCGAAGCGGAACGGTGATCACAACGCACCGGATCTAAATTTCGTTCGGTCGCCCATCTCCCGCCTGCGGAAGAAGATGCAGAGCCTCGCGATGGAAGCGTGGCAACTGGAACGGGACACCACGACTAAGGGAAGATCCTTGTATAAGTTTATATTGGATCTGGGGGAACGGTATGCCTCGAGTTCGTTTTTTAAGGGCAACGGCTGCCCAGGTGCTCACCATTCATGTTAATTTGAACCAATATCTGTTTCGCCTAACAGCTGATGAGCTGTGCGTCTGCGAGGAGGTCCACTCAAATGAACACCTGATGTTGACTGCCCTGCTCTTGAGGGGGCCAGAGATCGGGCCACCCTGGAACTTAGAGGACAAAGGGATAATTGGCCACTCACAAGCGGCGAGTCAATATGGCGACAGCCGCATTGTCGGACCGTGTGGGAATTCCTAGATGCGGTTGCTTTGTTCAACCGGCATCCGTAGTTTGCTTAAGGGAATGACTCTTACCGCATTGCCGTGGGAAGCTAACCCTGAGTATGGCTGACCACCAGCCAATTATTATGGCTCCAAGCGCTATAAAATGGTGGCAGGTACTTGCTGGCATTCAGCAACCTAGGCGTAGTAGCGAATTGCTGCCTAAACGAAATAAATTTTATTATAGATGTCATATATAATTTTAGTACTTGATGGGGTACGCCTACTCATTTTAGTAAATGTATGACGAGTGAGCGGTTGGGACACGTAAGCCGGTGGTGTATGGCACCGCGCTTAGTCCGCTCACGCTATTAGGTAAGCTCTAGTAGCTATTTAGGACACTAGTCGCTAAACAGTTTTGAGGCTCAGTAGCCGTTTGTGGCACAGACATTCGGTCTTATGCTTTAGAGCGATCGAATGAGGTGGTGGCGAGAGAAATGCCAACCAAACCATTATTAATAAAATAAAATATTACGTTATATAAAAAAATATTAAATGAATTTAATATAATTCAGTTAATAGTAATGGGCTTCCCATGAGGACTGCGTGTGAGGCTAAAGCAGTGAGGTGATGCGATCGTCTCGAATGAAGTTAGACCAATCTTCACCATCAACTGGTAATAAAAATGCACCTCCAATCCATCTCTTGATTGGAAGTGCATTAGGGTGCTCTTATAATATCTTTGCAAAGAGTCGTCCGATTTTCAAAATTCAAACGGGGTATTTGTTAGTAGGTTGAAACTATCTTCTGTATGCATCAGGTACACTCTCGATCTAACAGGACACGGTTATTCGGAAATATTATATCTTCGCAATAAATCTAAATTTTAAAAAGTGAAAGAATGATTATACTGTATACAAAATTGCCACCCGCACGCTGTTTAATTATTCTACACTAAAGAGCTATTTGTATCAGCAATGTATTTTTTTGACAGTCGTGTTTTATAATTATTAATATTTATCGCTTGTTTTATCTATTTTCTCCAATTAATTATATACTTTACATTCTCTTTTCCTTGTTTTGTTTTTTGTTAAGTAATGATTTGTTAAAAATAAAATGTAATTATTTTGAAGGCTAGATCATTCGGTCATCGTTATTGATAATTCGTAAATGCACAGAAAATTTAAAAAAAGTTGATTTTTTAGTTTTCTCGGAATTTTATAAATTCTTTCGTTCCCTTATTCTCAAGTATTATAAAAATTTTTCAATCTAAGTTTTTATACCGTATTCCCTTTCAAAAATCGATATCAGAAATATCATTAGTCAAATTTTCATTCGTCTAACGCTCGGAAAAAACTGAGAAAATGAAAGTTAAACAGGCAAAAATATATTATAAAATTATTTTTTTCTTATTCTTTTCTTTTTTTTTTATTTTCGGAGAAAAAGGTTAGCTTAGAATTTGATTATAGTAAATTATAGTAACGATAGTTTTTAAGTTCATTAATTAGATCGCTAATTATAGATGATTTTTTTAGAATTATCTATTAATTCCATATAATTTTCAGTTTTTAAATCAGAATCTTTTTTCGTCATTATTTAATAAAAAAAAGTGATAAATTAAAGTCTCTTTAATTATAAAAAAAATTGATAGGAAAAATAGTCGATTGGGTGTTAGCGTGTAAAGGAGCAATGAGGGTTGTAGTTTTCAGGGCGTGGCAACCACGCCCTGTCCTTCTCATCAACTGATAGACTGTTTGACTGATTGATAGAATGATTGACGCTTCCTGTCTTCCTGCTATTTTGTAAGTCCGGTTTACTCCCTTATCTTTAATGCACTGAATATTTAATGACTGAATTTAACAACAGTTCTTCAACTTCTCTTTTTAGGCTATAACATTTTTTTTTGAAATTCAAATTCCTGCGTTTATTATTGTTTAACTACACAATAAAGATTTTTCAACTAGTTCGTAACAGATCTTTTAATTAGATTTGATAATTATGACAACACCAATTTAAATCGTTATTCATTATTAAGATTTAATATTTTTATTTTACTTTGTTGTTTAGCTGTCTTAATACACCGGTAACCGTACCAACATAAAATAATAAATATTATGAAAAACAACTAGTAAATAGATTGCGCTCTTTCATCATATTCTACCGAAATCCTCTAATTGATTGGTGTAGGAAAGGTTAACAAACCGTGAAAATCCTTCAAAATTTCTTCTGCCTAAGCTCTGACGCTCTAGGGAGGTACCCACACTGTGACAATTCTGGTAGGTACAAACCCCTTCCGTTTCTAGTCTTGATGGGCGTTACCGGAAGTCATCTTGTTGATCCTCAGCCACTGATTTTTTTTTTGTCTTCAGTCATTTGACTGGTTTGATGCAGCTCTCCAAGATTTTCTATCTAGTGCTAGTCGTTTCATTTCGGTATACCCCCTACATCCTACATCCCTAACAATTTGTTTTACATACTCCAAACGTGGCCTGCCTACACAATTTTTCCCTTCTACCTGTCCTTCCAATATTAAAGCGACTATTCCAGGATGCCTTAGTATGTGGCCTATAAGTCTGT
Organism: Lycorma delicatula; assembly: GCF_047948215.1. Lineage (NCBI taxonomy): Eukaryota > Metazoa > Arthropoda > Insecta > Hemiptera > Fulgoridae > Lycorma > Lycorma delicatula. The sequence continues at coordinate 137,739,630 of NC_134462.1, read as the reverse complement.
CTCTTCTTTTAACTATATTTTTCCAAATGCTTCTTTCTTCATCTATTTACCGCAATACCTCTTCATTTGTCACTTTATCTACCCATCTGATTACCCACTGTACAGATATTAGCCGTTACATACAAATACAGTTAGCCACTGATTACGTATCGCATTTATCAGCTAGGATGACTGCGATGTTTCAGGATGGCGTCGATGGGAATGATTCTGTAGATATTTCCATCCGTGAGTCGTTGATTTATAGTTAAACATGTTTACGGAGGCGCGATTCCGCGCTTCATTCTAGATTACAGAGCAAATCTTGCATTAATTTCAATCTGCTAAATTTAATAAATTTGGGAATAATATTAAAATAAAAACCAATATGTTTTAATCGGATTTTATATTCTTGTGATTATTATTCCCATAATAATAAATCAATAAACACCGATGGTGCTTATTAATTGGGAATTAATAAATCATCAATTACGATTAATGTAACAACCATTTTTCTAAACGCCTGATTAATCTAGCATTCATAAAAATTATATTAATACTACAAAAAAGACCATAGACACCGAAAAAATAGTTAGATTTGAACAATTTTTCTAGTAATATACAAACGTAAATATTTCTATTTTTTATTTTAAACCGTAAAAAATTTCAGAAAATAGTAACTGGAAAATTTCCCTATTTCGGAAAATTAAATTCGAAATAAAAGAGACGAATAAAACTCGTATAATTTTAATTAATTTAGAATTTAATGAATTAAATTGCACAAATATAATATTAAAAAATTATTCGAATTGCGTAGAGATAATTTCTACCGTTTTATATTTCGATAGTAAACGGTTAAATCCACGGCGAATCAAAGCACTTACTTTTTTCGTAACCGGTAACTCCATACTGTTCATCCAGTAATTACCGTACCTCTAATCGATGTTGAGATCTAATTAATTACAGCATTCTGTCCTGGTGACCTAAATTATGTTACACAGTAATACATGTGTAGAATACTGAGAGGTTTGTTTACCGTTTTAGTCGATTTCAACCTGTGAAATCGTAAATTGTAATAGCAGCAGAACGGTTCATTTTATATTAGTGAGTGACAGTAAACATACCTTTCTATATTTTTAATTTCTCGGGTACGTTTTCAACATAATAATTACATTTTAATACGATACGATATAGTAAAGAGATTATTAACCTCTTTTCTCTAACAAAGAGGAAATAGAGAAAAGAGAAAAAAGAAATTAACCGATAAGAAAACCATAATTAATTCTATTCTGTCGCTCAGTATGTACATATTTAGACTATTTATCAATATTCAATAAAAATTATACCAAAATTAGAAAAAATATTTTTTCTAAAAATTTTTACAATTTATTAATTTACTTAAAAAAGGAACAATTTTTAAATACCATGGAAATGTGCTGCCATAAGATTTTTCGGAGCTAATATTCAGTTCCTTAATCAGTGGTATTTGATATTGAAGAAATAGTTCCCTATTAACTACGTTTTGTAACGTCAGTTAATGATTTTATTTTTTATACTTTCGTCGTGTGGGGAAATTTTTCGTATAAATTTGTCGAAGCAAAAATCTTTTCATATAATAAATCATTAAATAAAAATAAAATCGCAAAGAAAAACGCCCAAATATAGTTTTCGAAAATTAAAACCCGTTTTGACAATTGAACAATCATTACCCGTAGATACGAGTACGTAGAGAAAGTAAACTCGACTATAAAAAATCCCTTTAGGCATGCCGGAAAGCGGAGCTAGAATTCACCGGTGATAAGTAGGGAATAAAAAATATTTCCACCTTAAAGTCAAGAAAAATTTCAAATTTACTCGATACGACAATGGTTGCATGTGAAAAATTGTTTTACATGTTTAGCATGAGAAGCCCTATCTTACAATTCCAGCAACATTTAGGACATCCCTTGCAGTAAGGTTTGGTCATATCAAAAATTGTTTCAGGCAAAAGTTTTAAGTAATGTTTAGAGGACCGCTTTAAACCGATTTGGTAATGTGCCTATCGAAGTATTATTTTCATACTTCGATTCGGTAATAAGAGAAGTATAATTTTTTTTTGTCTTCGAAACCCCATTTTTTCCATCCCCTCGACCAATGTTTGGCGATATCAAAGAACTTTACTTAGATAGGTTTTAGGCAGGCCTTTATCAAAATAATAGTAGGAACTTTAAACGAATTCGATATTTTACTTATTATGAAAGTTATAGCGATATTTGTTTTTTCGAAAAAGCTCCCCGATTTCCATCCTCATGATATTATTCTGCCCATTAACAAATTAGACCGAGATTTTGGGTCCCTATATTTTATATATCAATTTGAAAGTGACTGGCGCAAAATTACGGCAGTTATCATGTCCACAAGGAAGTGAAACACACATACACACAGAGAGAGAGAGAGAGAGCGTTTAACCGGATCCCATTCAACCGAACTTCCGTATTATCCGGACCGATATCGGGAAAGACATTTTTTAAATAAGATATGTACTGTAGTAGAGTAATACGTAGTAAATTATTTTTTTTTAAATACATTAAATAAAGAAATACAGTAGTAGACTTTCTGTATAATGTACCTATTTTATTTTATTGGTAGTTACTTTGTATCAGATTTTACGTGCTTTAGTACTTATTAAAAGTAAGTACGTATTCGGTTTTAGGTAATCGTGTAAACATTTACTTTTTCTGAGAATAGAGTCGCGCAATACTTTTGTACAGTAGTTATAATGAGGGTGAAGTAATGTTAATGGCCGGATGTATAGGCGTATACACGCTGCCGTGCTCTATTTTAGAAAACTTATATTCAGAAAAGCAGTACAGTACCAGTATTCATTGAACGTTATAATGGTAAGGTGTAGTTTGCTGTAGTAGTAATCGCGATTGAAATTTTGTGTTCTACGCGGTGTAATTTAGTAGAACGGCAACTAAACGAAAGAGGGTAGTGGTTTCCACGGAAGATAAAGGGAATCTTTAAAAACAAGTGTCGAATTACATGTAGGAAACCAAACTGTTTCGGACTGGAAAAAATACAGAAAAGAGAATGAAGATTACTGTTTGAAAATGGTGGCTAAAGATAGTTTAGGCAACAGCACGATTATCAGAACGGCAAAAAATAGTCGGCTTTATTTATGCGGTTTTCCCAAGAGAGGGAGCATGGGGTTTCTATATAAGGTGCCATTTTACAACCTAAGGCTTTAATTTTAAATGACAAATAAGGTGGTGATCCGTCATTCACAACAAGTTCAGGTTGGTGAGATAGGTGGAAGACTCGCCACGGAATACAGCTTAGTTTATAAGGGAATTATTCAGCTAGCGTAAATTATAAAAGAAGAGAATTTATCACCATCTCAGATTTTCAGTGCTGATGAGACGGGATTAAAACCCGTCTCATGCTACTAAAATGCTATTAAAAACCTCTCGCCTTAGAATTGAACTCTGCTGCTAAGGGGCATAGAGTTTGTAAGCAAAGGGTGACCATTATTTTATTCAGTAATGCGTCAGGCAAGTTGAAGCCCCCACTTCTTGTGATACAAATATCGGCTAAACCTGGAGTACTGTAGAATATTAGTAATTTGAATGCACTTCCACGGGTATACAGGTCACAAAAATCAGCATGGATGTTCAGCGAAATATTTAAAGAATGGTTTTTTCATTCTTCGTGCCTGAAAGTGAGAAGATTTCTAAAAGAACCAGAGCTACCACAAAAAGCTATTTTATTTATCGACAATGTTCCTTGTCATCCAGATGCAGATGACTTCAGAGATGGTGACATCTTTGTAAGATTTTTATCCGCCCAAACGACAGCATTCATCAAACCTTTAGGCCAAGGTGTAATAAGCCTTCAAATGACATTACAGAAAAAAAAAATTACTTATAAAAGTTATTGAAAGAAATATTGATGAAGTTGGACATTAACTTAATTTCATAACCTAACAATATTAATTTACATTAACTTAATTTACTATAACAACTTATTCGTCGTATAGAAGATTCATGTGCTGTCGAAGATGAAGTCGTAGCTGAACGGTTGGACTACGAAAAATGATGTACATCACCAGCATCTACGGCGATGATGATATCGTGTTAGCAGCGTGTTCTTTAAATCCACATACCGATATCGAAAACACAGAAGACAGTTCATATGGCGAATTCCTCAAGGAAGAAACGCAAGTGATCTTTCACGGAGAAGTTATGGATATGCTAGGAAAGCTGATCTCGTATTTTGAAAATCAAAATGAAAAGTCTGCCCATCAACTGCTTACCCTAAAGTATTTACAAGATTAAGCAGCAAAAAACCGAGCATCATCATTAATGTAAAAAACTATGAAGGGTTTTTTCAAAAGTAAATTATACGTCGATGTAGCTGTAAGTTTGAATTTGTATTTCAATTACTATATAAGTTATTTGTTAATATGTACTAATTTTCAACATCTTACTTTAATATTCTAGTGATTTCATAAAGCCAAAGTGTACGTACATTACCCATTTCCAGATTATCCGGACTTTCGTTCATCCGGACCATGCTCGGTCCTATCTAGTCCGTTGTACAGGGTTGTACTGTATGTACATACATACATACACATATATATATATATATATATATATATATATATATATATATATATATATATATTTATAAACCTTTGAACTGGCGGGGGTTTTGGGGTCTGAGAGATGTGTTACGCGAAGATATGTCGAAATTTTCCGGAAGTTGAATCATGGTACCCGTAACAATAGGTAGTTTTTCTTATGAAATCTACCTAAAACAAAATTCGAAAAGTACATTGAGTTATCGATTTTGTCTCTTATTAACTCTTGTTGAGCGTTTATATTAAAAAAAATTTAAACGGTTTATCATTTATAGCAGCTAATTGTTATTATTATATGGATAAATGTTACAGACGGATGATGGAGAAAGAGATATGATGACGTCACCAACAGACACGGAAGAAGAACTAATTCAAGTCGAGTCTACTGCACAATCATGCATAATGCACGCACTTCATGTTGTACGTAATTTATTGAATAGTTAAATTAAACATAAATTGAAATTAATCTTAACGATTTTTTTTTAATTTTAAATAAATATTAAAATTCCCTTAGAAATAAATGAAACAATGAAAAATACATATTTCAAATGTTGAAGTAAATTATGTCGGAAGAAAACAAAAATAAATTTATCATTATTATTATTATTATTATTGACTAGTTCTTTTAAGAGTATAAATATTACTTGTATTCAAGGATGATAAAATTCAGATTTGAAAACAAAAATCTAATATACATATATATATATATATATATATATATATATATACATACATACATATATATATATATATATATATATATATATATATATATATATATATATATACATACATACATATATATATATATATATATATATATATATATATATATATACATACATACATATATATATATATATATATATATATATATATATATATATATATATATATATATATATATATAATATGTATATATAGTTAAAATAGTCCAAAAGACATATATAATAGTTTGAGTACTATTACGTATGACTGATTAGTTACTTGACGAGTGACGCATTCTCCATTCGTCAAGTAACTAATCAGTCATACGTAATAAACCCTCTTTACCACAGGCAATTTGGGTATGAACTGCGTTAAACTAACTTTGAAGTGTTGTAGTTATTTACAACGCCTACTTAAATTTATTCTTCCCACGTTACCAAAATCATAATTTTCTTTAACGATAAACCAAGTATCATTAGTAAGTTACACATTTCAGTCAAAAATCATTAAACAAAAGTTATTTTTGGATGTAATTCATGCAAATATTTATTTAAGTTTATACCGAAGTAAACAGAAATAAACGCAAACTTCAACTGAGAATTTATTTTCTTTCTGAAATTCCGGCAAAAATTTACCAAATAATAATTCGTGGGTAAATGACATACATGTAATAATAAAATAAATAATAATTTTTAGAAATAGTTTCGATCTGGCTTCAGCTTATGCTTAATTTTTTTTCATTAAAAAACAAAAGCAATAACATTTTCATTCCAAATTTAACAACCGCTATAATAAAAAAATAAAAAAAAATCAAACCATTTTTCAACACGCTATCATTTTCAAGTCAGATATTTTTATTATTCGTGCTTGATATAAGAACAATTTTACTTTAGACCGATTCTTTTAATATACAGGTTGCACAAAAATATTAGCGTAGTTTTAAAGCTATTTAATATCTCTTAAGGTTGATTTACAGTAATGAATCATAAAGTAGATGTGTTCAAATTAAACTCTTACAGGTTTTCTCTACAAGTGTTCGATGTGATTAGTTTTCGTCACACGTCCAATCGATAGTAAAGATCATCATGCCAGCATGCCTGAAGTAGTGAAAGCGTAGCCGCTTCAATCCTGCACCCAAATAGGGTAAATCAGTAGGCAGTGGAGTACACAAGATCCTTTATAAAACCTCAAAACGACAAAAAAATACATGACGTAAGATCGGGTGACGTCGGAGGCAACCGCAATCTGTTATCGCGGATCCATGCCGATCTATCCAGCGGTCGGGAAAAAAGTCATTCAAGAGATCCCACACAGTTATGCCGGCGAGAAGGCTCACCGTATTGTTGCCAGAAAACATTCGCTGGCACATCTTGCAGTCAAGGAAAGAGATATGTACCCGGAATATCTAAATAAACACTGCTGTTACGCTTGATTCTATGAAAAAGATCGACCCGTTAACCTGTCGGGATTTCTCACAGAAAACATTTAATTTTGGGGAGTCCTACCCCATCGTAAGAGTTATGGAGATTTTCTGACCCGAGTTACGGACATTGTGTGCGTTAACCATTTCACTAAGATGAAATATTGACATCCCTAAACACAATACAATCAACAAAATCTTTGTTTTGATGTTTGCAACATTTTGATCTTGAAGTCGGTACGCACAGCATAATAGGTAGGTTTCATATCCTGTAAGAGAAGTAAACGGCATAGTACATAGACATTCAGTCGTTTCAAACTGAAAATTTTTAATAAGTTCACTTATCTAAAATAATTTTAATGGAGTATCACTGATCGCATCATAAAATATAACAATTTTGTTGCTAACAGGCCTATCGCTTTTCTGTGCTCATCAAAATAAACTTCGTTATCTTCGTTTTTAACCGCATCAAAAGAAGTTTTAGGTCAAGGTCGAGTGGTCAAATAGTCGTAAAACTGTTGTTCGTTACTTGGAATATATCGTACTATTTTCATAAGATTCCGCATGCTTCACAAGTCGGAATGAACGCTTTAGAAGACCGCCGAAGTATAGTTTGCGAAGCAACTATATAATCCGGTTACTTACCGGTCTTTTTAAATCGCTTGTACTTTGAAACAGAGAATGTTTGAAGGTATGCTTGTCCGGGTGGCAGTCAGTGCTACCGGCGTGATCCGTTAGGAGAAGGAAATAACTCCTGGATTTGTTCCTTTCTTCCGATTCGTAATTATTTGTTGCGAGTTTTCATTCTGTATCGGAGCCCGGCATCGGTTTCGTTTTTTTACCGAAACACGTCTATGCAAGTAGAATACAAATTCAACTTAACCTTGAAGGTGAAAAAAATTATGTTTGTTCTTTTCTTCAGACTACCGGTTCAAATTAAAAAGTAAAAATAAGACCGACTTTGAATTTTTATCGTTATTATACTGCACAGTTTAAGACTTATCGGCAAATATACAGAGCGACCCACGAAGAAACGAAGAAATTTTCAGGACATGTTCTACTGATGAAAATAATGAAAAAGGTTCATATAAAAGTAGGTCTGGAATCACTTTTTTCGAGTTACGGCTAGCAAAACATTTCCACCGGATTTCAGTTCTTCTAATCAAAAGAACCCTTACTGTAATTTTTGGGAGCCAAATTAAGGAGTAAAGTTGGTAGTTTCTTATGTAATTTGAGCTGGCAAATAGGATTAAACAGGTCCCAGAACTGCAACTCCAGTAGTTTTTAATATACCGTATTTTGTGTTTTACGTCGGCTATTTCATTTTCACATTTACGGATAAATTTTATTGTTTCTCTTTGGTACCATCTTCCTTCAGTGCTCAGGTGGTGGCTACTATATTTATATTGTTTTCTCGGTTTACTTACAATCTTCCATTAGAAATCACGAAAATACATGCCGGTTCTGGAAGCTTGTTTTGTCCAGTTATTTTTTATTAAACGTGGAATAGACCTCTAATTTCAATTTTTTCTTACAACGTCAAGGTCTAATCTCTCCTGCCTTCTAAGAAAATTTAATAAAAAAAAAAAATAATTTAACATTTTTGAACGAATTCAAACTATTTCCTATTACTGATAAATTAGTACTCGGTAATGTTTTATTTTGTAATTATTTAAAATAAGAAACAATTCACGAGATAACAAGTCGATAATATTACTAGTATAATTACACTTATCTTTTTCTTTTATGTTTTCACAGGAGAACGCCGGTGAATCGGGAATAGGAAACGGTGATGAAACGATCAATGTTAAACCGCTTACCAATGGAGAATTAAAAGCGCAAGAGTGAAAATCAATAAAAGTAAAATTGTGCAAATGCGTGAAAAATTAACCGATCAGTGCAGTGCCCTCATTAATCATCAAAGACAGAATTAACTGTAATAACTTCATCGATAAGTGTCATCATCGTTTTTAATAATTATTATTAACCATCCAAGACGATTTTAAATCCAATAATCAATGAAATAGGCTATTTTAATAATTTTTTTTTTAGTCTATTCAGATCAGTTGTTAACGTAATTTATTTAAATTACTATCAATGAATTGAATATACATTTACCTATTTTAATAAAAATACGAGCAGGAAATAACAAATATTTATTGAATGGAAAAGTTAAATTAGCTTGTAAGTAAAAAAAAAAAAAAACTGGTACACTTACTTTATATCAGGAGTAAATCTTTATAATATAGAGTAAATGTTCTGCCGTACTAATAATTATAAGTATAATAAAATTTATAATAGTTTTATCAGGAATTAGTCAGAGACGATTAGGCTATTTTATATATACATATATATATATATATATATATATATATATATATATATATTTTTTTTTTTTTAATAAACAATAAACAACTAACAACAGCAAATATTTCATTACGCAAAGGTAAGAATTAAAAAACGATAATCAAGAACCATATACTTAGATTTTTCTTTTTTTTAAATCCCTCACAGAACGTACAAGGTAATTGTAAATGAAATAGATGCTTACAATAGTTTGTAAAATATTCTTTTTCGGTTATTGAAATTGATTTTATGATTTTACAGGAAATTTCTTAGTTGGCTGGCATCTTTTTTCTATGTACGACGATATTAACAAGCGGTTAATTCCAAATAGGTAATAACATATCCTGGTTACGCTAGCAAAAGCGTTTACGATAGGGTTGTCCGAAGTAATCTCCATCAACAGGAAGGGGAAAGAGAAAAATTTTTTTTATTAAGTTCTTAGATGGTCTTTGTTATATTTTGTTCTGAAACATCGTTCAACGATAGTAACGGAATTTGTTTCGTTTTTACAATTCAAGTACACATAAAGTTTTTTCCACAAAATATGGTCAGATTGGTTATCCGACAATAATCAAAATTGACGTTACATTTGAGTTGGACCAACATTAAGGTCAATGTTGTCTTTACATATAAAACTTAAATTTTCTATAAACCGTCTAAAATGTTCTATTTTATTTGTAATCACTCTGTACATAAAATAGCAGTATTTCCATTTATTAATTACCGTAAAACGTATTAAATGTAACAATTGTACGATGAATTTTTTTTAATAAAAGTTTTAAATTATAGTCATTTATTTATTTACAAATAAGATATTTATTTATATTATAAGATATTATAAATAAGAAACGAACGAGCGATGAAAAAATCGTAATCTAAACGCAATAGAAGAAAATAAATGTACTTATAGAAAACAACCAAGAAGAAAATATAAACGTAATTAGAAAAATTTGAAAAGAAAATTTAAGTGGGAAATGTTTCAAGAATGTATGAGAATAGAAAAAATGGAGGCCCGTGATAAAAAAAATGATATTAATTGTTATATTTTTTACTAGCGATATTTAAAAATTTAATAAAACACGAAAATAGATTTAATAAAAATCTGACAACATAGTTTGTTTTTCTTCTTTATTTGCCCCGCCCCCCAGAGCCGGACACATACTCAAACAGAAACTCAGCTCTACGGGGTGCCATTGCCTCAACCACCTGAGCCCGGCTATGCGTTCCCAAGGCCCAGGCAGCCGGGACTCGTTCTTTTCTTGCCACGCCTCAAATAAGGTGACCCCCGAGGAAGTACCCTCACCGGGACTCCGGTCTTTACGTTTCCTCGCCTCAAATGGGAAACCCCTGAAGGTATCCCCTACCGGGACTACGGTTTTAATTTTTCTCTCGGCGGTTCCGGAAGGAGTCCCCGCCCGATCATCGAAAGTAAGACGCCGGAGCATCCAACCCCTCCCGGACCGGAACCGCATGGTATCCAGGGGCAGCAGCAGCCGATCCTCATCCCACGTGAGTAATTTTCCAAACCCGGTCTACAGGGGAGTGTCCATGCACATTACAGGAAGAACATCTGGCCTCCCAGCGACAGTCATTCCTGACGTAGCCAGCCTTTCCGCAATTAAAACAGCGGCCGGTACGGTCCGGGCCACTACACACTTTTCCCCTATGCCCCGGACGCCAGAAGCAGAAGAAGCGGTCCTCCAGGGATCGCCGCACTACTCGGAAGTCAACCCAACCTATACGCACCCGACCATCAGCCAACAACTTGTCGACGAGGATGGGTGGTACAGCCACCATCAGTACTTGTGTCGCTCCATAGGCGACCGCATAGACAATAAATCGAGCTTCCCCGCCTCACCCGTCACCCGACGAAGGTCTGTTATAAATTCTTCTTGAGAAGTGAGTGCATCCACATCCTTCACTAGGATGTGGTCTCGCCGACCACCCCTCCCTGCCAGCGTCGTTGTGACGCCCTCGACCGTCTCCGAAATTTCTCGACCGAGTTGTCCTACAACACATTTGTAGGACTTTCCCATCGCGTGGCTTTTTTCTGATGCACGGCTTTCACACACACGCTTTTACAACTTAATTTAAAATACGTCAGTGCATTCCTTGAGGTAGCAGGGGGTACTAATGTCGCAGTGTATCCACTTTTTCACTAGGTTAGAACCTTTTTTGAGGTGCGGGTGTGATTTTGCAAAAGTTTTTTTGCAAATTTTATTATTTTTTAATCGTTAACAAATGTACCTAAGAAAAATCAGACCTTAATTAAACGAAATCTCGAGATATTGAGGGTGACCTTGCTCTACAGCCTCACCCCATTGACCTTTAAGTTGAAATTTAATGTCATCAGTGCGTCATATATAGAAATAATCAGACCTAGTTTGATCAAATTCGGTCCAGCAGTTCTTGAGATATAAGGTGATTTAGAGTGCGACACCGAACACACACACACACACGTACATATAAACATTAACGTCCGGAAAATTTTCATCCGATTTATTGGTTTTTGGGTTTCTTAGGTGTCAAAATGTTACGATCCGGTGAAAACCGCATGTGCCCAAATTGGACCGATTACAATACTTTTCCTTCTATAGTTCATAGCTCTGCTACAGCGCTATCTAGATGGGAAAGTAAAAATGAAAATAATCGACGAATGTAGCCTTTACCTGATGATAATCCATCATAACAAAAGAAAATGAAAGCATAATATGCTTTAGTATATATTAAAAAAAAGGTTAATTGCGCCTGCTGTTTTTTTTTTTAATAATTTTTTTATTTTTGTTGAAAATTAAAATAACATTCTTACAAAAATTTTCTGTCATGATACATTACGCATCAAAGAAATTGGAAAAGTAACCGTAAATACCGGCATAAAACTAATCTGTTTTATTTGCATCTGAAATAAATATTCTCATTTGTTTTTAGTTACTAGTAATGCAACAGTATAAATATTATAAAAACCTACATTTATATTTTAATAGATATTAAATTCGCATGAGAACTTCTCAAAAATTAAAAATTTAGTTATTCGTAATTACTATTCACGTAATTACTATTTTAGCGATTATCATTTTAAATAGGTAAAAAGTGATAACAAAATACTTTGATTTAACACCCCAAAGTAAACAACATTTTTGAATAAATTAATCAACAATTTAAAGAAAAATAAATAAAAAAACATCAAATCGAATGAATCTATTGATAAAAATTCAAATAATCTAACCAACGATTTGTAAAAAATAACACCAACATATAATTTGTTTAACAATAACGGCCAACACAACAATTATTAACTGATAAATATAACGACTTAACAACGAAATATTGTAATCTAATATTCTTACTTAAAGTATTCGTAAATAATACGGTACGAAATAAAAATTAAAACATAGATCTAGCCAATGGCTGAAAAACAATTATTTTCAGTATATTATACGTCGCAGCGGGCTATTAATTTTGCCACGTCCATTTTTTTCCGGCTAATGAACAACTGTTTTCGTTTGCGTTTGAATAGCTTTCATCGGAAGAAAGGAACTGAACTAACTTCTAATAGTACTTCATAACTTTGTACATCTCAAAGACGTATATTTACACATAAAAAAATAAAAATAAATAGCGTAGAATTGGTATGGGGAAAAAACCACCTACGGCCTAATAAATTATTTATATATAGTAATATGAACGACAACACAAGTAAATGGTCAGATGGTTTGTCCTATGTTCAATTTGTTTTTTTTTATTTATATTTTTATTCAACTTTGAATAATTAATATTACCGTTAATACAAACGCACACACACACACACACACACACACACACACACACACACACACACACACACACACACACACACACACACACACATATGTATATTAACTTAAATGTAATTTATTGAAGTTTATTTTCCTGTTGATTGGATAAAATTAAATATAATAAAAATACATATTTTACTTGAAAATATTACCTTTATTACATTCTCGGGTTAACCAGTTTGTATAGTTGATTGGTAAACCCAAGAATAATATTTTTAACTAAAATATATATTTTTATTATTTGAGTGAAAACATTTATTAAGTGAAAAAACGTTTCCACTTCAATACTGCACCTTACAAATTTGCACAATGTATATTTTTTAATTACACTTTAAAACGTTATTTGTCAACAAACACAGATAAGCTTTGGCGGTGATCGAAACGACAATTAGAAATTAAAAAAAAGAAATCACCCGGTACCAATCTCTAAGCCGAATAGAATACGAAAAACCCTCGTAATTAAATTGAAACCAAATATAACCTACGATCGCTTCGCTCGCTAAACTCGTCTAATTAACATTAAATTTACGAATTATATATGTTATTCTCCAACATCGGAGGCGATTAATCTAATTCACAGCATAGCACGCACTGATGATGAAAGTCGAATAAAAATATTATAAAAAACTTCAATAACCGGCAAAATATCTGACCGTTTATTTGTATCGTTATCGTTCATCCGTGCAGTTTACTATGTTCTATATATACTGATCGGCCCTTTCAATTTATAAAATGCTGAAAATTTAATTAAATGTTTTTTTATAAATGCGGTGAATTTGATTAATCGTCTCCATAGTTGCAGAATAATATATATAATTTGTATATTTAATGTTAATTGGAAGAGGTTAGGGAGCGTAGGTTACGTTCGACTTAAATTGAAACTTCCCTTTTTTTACGAGGGTTTTTCTCGTAATCTGTTTACCTTAGAGATTGATATCGGGTGATTCGTTTTTAATTTCTAGTCGTCGTTTCGATCCTCACCAGAGCTTTTCAGTGTTTGTCGACATATACCGGTGAAGTTTCGAATAAGCAAATATTTCGGTCTTTCACTGACGTATTTGGTATGTGTCGACATTCACCGGAGAATATCGACATTTGCCAGATATCGGTCTTTCACGTAATACGCGCGCGCGCGCACACACTCACCTTATATAAGTTGTTTTAGCTTATAAACCCAAATTTAACCGTTCTATGGTATAGAAGGGGAACTATGCGTCCTTGAATGCGTTGTAAATAATCTATAGTTTACCGTCAAGAGTTTATCGTAGGTTATATTTTATTTATCTTACTAGAGTGTTAATTATTATTTTTCATTTTACTTTTCGGTAGCTATATTTTACAATTATAACAGCAACTGGAAGTGTAAACAAGCGGACAACCGTTTCAATTCTCTTCGTAATGAAGTAGTACACTTTACGACCCGGCGCGTTTAATTAGCATAGCATTTTACGAAGTAAACCATCATTTGCACTCGTATTGAGATTGTGAAAATAACAGGAACTTATCGTTTATTCTGTGCAATAGATCTTCATTTTTACTACCGTTATATCAGAATTATTTTAGTATTTACTCAACCTTCTCTCTTAAATTGATCGTAAGGTAATTTAAACCGGAATTCATACAAAACAATTTGAACAATTGTAAAGGTACCGCGATGCAAACAAATAAAAAAATAAACTTAAACTACAGAAATAAACATTTAATACAAATTCATATTAAAACACATATCTAAAAATGTATTTATGTATTATATTATTAATAATAAATAAATAAAATACTAATTGTTTTAATGTACTTAATTGTTTGTAATTTATTTTATAAATTAAACAAACCAAATGGTATATTATATGTATTTAAAAGTAACTATTATATAAAAATACGGAAAATAAACAATTAAAAAATGTAGCAAATAAAAAAAAAAATTTAAATTTTATACAATATTATATTATTTTAATTGATTATTATTAACGTGTAAATACATTTTTAAATATAACAATATTTAGGATAAATAACTATAAGATTTATAATAAAAGTTATAAAATTACAAAAAAAGAAACATATATACATATATATAAATTAAAATTATGTTAGCAATGTGTCTCCAAAGCTTCATAATAAGGTGTAAATATTCATAGGACATATCAGATATGAAAGAAATGTTATAATATATACGATATATAGATTATATTATGTATTAAACAAAAGAAGTATGAGTGTACCGTAGATTATAAAATTTAAATAAAAATAAAATTAATTTCACTGTAATGAATTTTGTTCAATTTTTTTTTTTTGAAATTGTATTTTCTCCGTATTAAAAAAATAAATAATAATAATATTAACAATACACAGGTAGTTTATTAATATAAATTTTTATTCTCGTAATCGTTAAAATTATTATTATTGCTATTATAGTATAATTATTTATAAAATTCAGTTCTTTATTGTACATAAAAACACTGTAAATAAAAACAGCCAAAATTAAAATTTGCAACTTGTTTTTAATTGATAAAACCTTGTATTCATTTCACTTTAAATAATTTATATCCTTTTCTATTTCCTGTTTAGCCTCCGGGAATTACCGTTCAGATATTACTTCAGAGGATGAATAAGGATGATATGTATGAGTGTAAATGAAGTGTAGTCTTGTACAGTCTCAGTTCGACCGTACCTGAGATGTGTGGTTAATTGAAACCCGACCGCCAACGAACACCGGTATCCAGGATCTAGTATTCAAATCCGTGTAAAAATAATTGAATTTACTAGGACTTGAACGCTGAAACTCTCGACTTCCAAATCAGCTGATTTGGGAACACGCGTTCACCACTAGACCAACCCGTGGATTAAATAATTTATATCCTAGTACGTCAAAACTCAACCGGGTTAGTCTAGGGCTTAAATTCGTCATCGTAAAATAGCTGCCTTTCGAAGTCGAGAATTCTAAGGTTCGAATCCTTGTCGAAGAGGTTGTTTTTGTATAGATTTGAACGCTAGACTGTAGATAACGGTGTTCTTTGGTGGCCGGGTTTCAATTAATCGCACGTCTCAGGAGCGATCGACCTGAGACTGTTCCAGTCTACATGTTTACCGCTATATTTACACTTACACTGCAGCTACGTCAGGCCTGGCAAGCCAGTAGAGAATTCGCCTGTATACACGCACTCAGACTCGGCGGTTGCTGGAAAACCGGTTGTAGAAAACATAAACGATAAATTTAATGTCGTCGTTTAATCTGACACCGACCCGCGAGAACTTATTCTCATGCGAGTAAAGCAACACTGTAGATGCTTATTCCTGAACTAAGAAGTTTTATCAGAATAAGCTACTCACGTAGTCGGCATAGATTCGTCTTTCAATCTGGTATCGATACTTTCATAACGCTTTAGTCGGCGGCTTCATAGATAGGAAAAAGAACTTCTAGGCTGATAGAATTTACGATCGTAGACGACGTGAAACTAAGCCAGAGCGTTCTCAAACACTGGAAGATCAACGCGTACTTCGGCTCAAAATCTAATTCAACCTTCTGGAAATATGTTACGTTACAAATTAGCTTTTGATCGTAACCCTGAAATCGGCTATCTGATTTTGAAAGGTATTCAAATACGTAAAACGATTAAAACATGTAACTGTTACAATTCCAAAGAAATGCAATTATGAAACTTTTGGTATTTGCTGTGCTTGGAGGATTCATTAAAAATTTTGATTTTGGGAACACATATTTTTTATCTAAACATCTTATTTATCCGGTAGGTTTCGAATAACGTTAACTATAAAAGATATAGCGCACCCATAATTGCTAAAAAAAACTATTTCCAATTTTTGAAGTTCTATACTCATACAACGCGGGCGAAACAGCAACGAGGTATGCTAATATTAAAATAGAATAAAAATTAATTTTTTTACGAACCTGGGAGCTTGAAGTTTCTTCTCGTTATATTGAATTGGAGGCGTTCATGAATTTCGATGTTAGAATTAATTACTAAATGTTTCCCAGATTTGCCCACCATTAAATCAAATCAACTTTAGTGTAAATTTATACACGGTCATCTTTTAAGAAGCAAATAGACAGGTTCTATGCTCTCTTAACCGGTATGTTTGACTGGTTTTAATATGACTGCTTACACTCAGATTAAAAATAATATTTCCATGTAAGCGTGTATATAAATGTTACATAAATTAAATTCCTTATTCTCATCGTAAATGTTTTCAATCTAATCTGAAAATTCATCTTTTATAAATGAATTAATATTTTAAATTTCATAAAAATAAGATTTCTCAATCGTTGAAACAAGTTTAAATAAACACGTAGAATTCAACCGCAAACTTTTAAGATATTTGATAAATAAAATCTGAAATAATTAAAAATAAATAAATTATTATTAATTAACACCTGTAGTTTTCATTGATACATTACTAAGCACACAATTTTTTTTCTACGAGAAAACTAAGCGTAAAAATCTAGTGCAATTCTCCGTTTTTGAATATATTAACTCATAAGTTTTAACACCAAATAACTAAAACATAGAATTTCATATTTAGAAAAAATCATTCGTAATGTAATAGTATTATTAAAATTAACAAAAAAATTGACTATAAATATTCTAAATAAAGAAAATATACATTTAAAACAAATGGACCATTAATAAGCGGACTCTTCATTAAAAATATTAAATTTATCATAAAAAGCATATAAAACTCGATTAATTAACACGACATTCCACAGAACTAGAGAAGGAACAAAAGATAGGAAAATTAAAAATTTACGAACTGTTTGAACACGGAGAACCAGTCTTGTCGTTTAACGAGTTACAATTTATTTTCAGTGTTGTTCTTAGTCAAACTGTCTGCAATTTCGTAATGTCGTGTTACTAAAATATTAATTTAATTTTCATGAACGGGACAAAATTAAAATCTACGTTACAAATTTACAATTGAGTCGACCTTCTCGACCTGGTAATTTTGATATTTTGTAAAGAAGTATTAAAATAGAATATATTAATTATTATTTATAAATAAAATCGGAAATAATTAAATATAAATAAATCGATTAATTATTATTAATCAACACCAATTATTTTATTTATATAAAACTAAGCGTGAAAATCTCTAGGAGAATAATCCCGTTATCCTCGAAACCTACAAAATCATAATATTGTCGAAGTCAGAAGATTACGGATCAATATTGTACGATTTTGCGAAGGAAAAAATTAAAAATTCATTAAACTGCATACACGTTACTTGCATCCGATTATCCCTAGCAGCATTTACAACGATATCCAACATATTAGCGGAATCCTATATATTATCATTGTCATATCGAAGGAAATACCAAATTATGAAATACGCAGTCGAAAGACCAAGTCTTTTCAAGATAAGCAGTCTTAAAATATTCAGACGAAATGCGCACGAATATATATTTGAAAAGAAGGAATCCTTTCTCCCACCTTTCAATCAAAGACCGAATATTTACCTCCGAGAATTAAATTTATCTGTTCCGAGGTTTCTCCAGAAAAAGGAATTCTTTGCAACGTGGCTCGTACTTTTCCGAAAACTGAATATTCGTCGGTTATCAGCTATAAACAAGGTTTAACGAAAAATACAGTCAGGAATCAATTTAATGAGAAAACTACAAAGATCATAGACACGTCTACGCAGACGGTTCCGTCTCCGCTGAAGGTTGTTCCATCATATTTCCTGATAGCGAATCTAATTGTTATGTAATCTCGATACATATTTCTCTATATTGTTCTTTAAAGCTTACGCTATACGAGTATATTCTGTTTTAGAAAACGTTCGGACTCACAATAGAGAAACATTTCTAATTATAACAGATTCTAAAAGTGCGCTCCAAAGCTTAAAATGCAGGAACTCAGAGCCAATCAGATGGTATTTGTTGGATTTCTAAGACATTTTGGCAATCGCGATAATGAACAGGTAGATGAAGCGGCTGAGACAGCTTCTTCGTTAATTGAATTTCAAGCGGATTTGGGCAGTCAGAACGATTTTATAAGGAAAACCCGCAATAAACTAAATACCCGATGGAACAAATTTTGGTTGTTAAGTCCGCTGGCAGGCCTACATGAATTTAGGGCAAATGTGTTTGAAAAATTATTTTCCCTCACAAAGACGAGATCAACTTATTCCAAAACGACTAAGGATTGGGCGCACTAGATTTACTCGTGCCCATCTGCTTGGTTCTCCACGATCTTACTGTGAGATATACACAATGTACAATAGACTTCAAACCATTTTCTCCTAGATCGCCAAAAATTCACAGTTAGTTGTCAGTAATTAAACTTATGTCAAAATATGAACAAGATTCTTAGTCGAGAGGATGACATCAAGACGTTGTTAAACTTTTTATATGATAATAAAACGAGAAACTTAATTTAACAAAATAATTAATAATATAATAATAATAATAATTTTAAATATTGGTTATTTGTAATCAATTTTCTGTAACTATAAGTCGCTAATGACTCTTACCTGTTGATCGGAGTATAAATAAAAAAGTGATAAGGAATATAAAGCCTCTGGGAAAAGTTGAATTACAACAGAAACGTGGAAGAAAGCCACGAAATAAATGCAAACGAATCCTCAGTCAAAACTTTCAGCGACATAGGAATAACCAAAAAATTCCCTAAGATTGAAAGATTAAATTCATCTACCCGCTTCACAAAAAACGATCCAAATCAAACCCGATTAACTACAGGGAAATTTCGCGTTTGGAAGTTACACGCAAAATTCTACCTAAAGCTCTTCTTAATCGTACCAAATCTCTGCTGGATACTGCATCCACAACTGAGTAAATATCGGGTGGATTTAGGAAAAGTATATCTTGCGCAGAGCAAATCTTTAATATCAAAAATATTATGGAATATTGTAAATGTCAAGATAGAATATTTATTATAACTTTCATTGACTTTCTTATCATACGATTCGGTAGATAGAACATCGCGTTCTTCAACATCAAGAGAATTAAGTTTAGATAACTAAACCGCAAATTTAATCAAAACAGCATTCTCTAAAATAAAATTTCCAGGAGAATTATCTGATCCTTTTCTCATAGAAACCGGCATAAGACAAGGAGACGGAATTTCTCCACTACTTTTTAACTGTGTTGTTGAAAAGGTGGTTAGAGAATGGAACAAAAATTTAGACAAAAATAACCGAATAAGATTGGGAACTAAGGAATAAAGATTAACTATTGAAATTTTGCTAATGATATGGCATTAAGAGCTAAAAATCGAACAATAAATTAAAGAATTAGAAAACAAGCTGCTAAAATGGAACTAAAAATCGCGTTTGAGATAAAGTAAATTTTAACTGCTGATAAAAGCTTCCCGAATTTCTTTAGTATAAATTTAAAAAATGGAGAAAGTGGATAATTTCAAACATCTCGGCAAATGGATCAGTTGGAATTATTTAGATAAAAAAGCGCTGAGAGTTAAAGCTAATAAAATGGAACTAGCTTTCCAACTAACGAAAAAACATTCTTTATCATGGAACTCAAAATTTCGATACTATAAAACTGTGATAAAGCCGGAGACACTCAGTGCGGCTGATACCCTTAGAATGTATAAGAAAGTTCTGCTAGAAAATCTGGAAAAAAGAAGGGAAACTTATAAGAAACATTTTAGGTCTTAAATCTCAAAATAATCTGGTAAAATTAATTCCGAATAACAAACTTTATATTAAAATTAAAAACTGTCAGAAACGATAAGAAAAAGACGAATTATATTTTACTCCCATTTATTTAGAATGACTAAACAGATTTTTTATTTCTTCGAAAGTAAAAGAAATCTAAAGGCAAATCGTTCACACTAGTCCAGGAAGATCTAAAAGAACTGAATAAATTATAAGAGAAAGAAAATATTAAAAGATGAAAATTTAAATTCTAAGAAACGACAAAACGCAACAACAGAGGTGAACTTTCTGAAGAACGAAGGAAAGAGATATCTAAAACAATGAAGTGGTAGTGGGCAAAAAGAAAAAACAGAAAAAAGAAACAACCGCAAATAAGTAAGTAATCTAACGAGTTCCAAGTTGAACCAGTCGGTGGAAAAAATAATGAAAAATGCAATTTTTTGCAAATATTATTAACATATAAATGTATAACAATTTTCTTGTAATATTATTATTATTATTAATAACAATAATAATAAGAAAGTAAAAGAAATCTAAAGGCAAATCGTTCACACTAGTCCAGGAAGATCTAAAAGAACTGAATAAATTATAAGAGAAAGAAAATATTAAAAGATGAAAATTTAAATTCTAAGAAACGACAAAACGCAACAACAGAGGTGAACTTTCTGAAGAACGAAGGAAAGAGATATCTAAAACAATGAAGTGGTAGTGGGCAAAAAGAAAAAACAGAAAAAAGAAACAACCGCAAATAAGTAAGTAATCTAACGAGTTCCAAGTTGAACCAGTCGGTGGAAAAAATAATGAAAAATGCAATTTTTTGCAAATATTATTAACATATAAATGTATAACAATTTTCTTGTAATATTATTATTATTATTAATAACAATAATAATAATAATAAAAACTAGTAATAATGTAATATTTTATTAATATCCCTTTTCTATTAAAAATGAATAAAATATTTTAACTTCCATCTACAATAATATAAAAATTATGAAAAATTATTTTTCACTCTTCTAACTAATGTGGAATATGCTGTTAGTTAATATTTAACTTACTAAATTTAATAGTTAATTTATTTAGTTAGAAATTTAAATATTTAACTTAGTATTTTTTATTACCGGAGCGGTCAAATAGAATATAGAAGCAACTTGCAGCGTTTTAAATTAAATTTTCTACAAATACTTTTCCCGTTTCCGATATCTCTTTCGGCTATCGATAAAAGTAATTTTAAAGGTGCGACTGTGTAGGAAGCGAAGGCTTATCCAACATAGCCATTGTCATTATTACATCGAGTGCGACGGAACGCGCCGCGACTGGCTTCACCTGCCTTCGGTTACTTGATTAAAAAACATAAAATAAAAAATAAAAACTGAGAAACGAAGAACGATCACCTCTTTGCGTTCGTTGGTTAACGCTAAGAACCGTGCTAAACACTTTTATCTTACGATGGACGGGTAAAAAGCTATAACTCCTATTTTTAAGATGAGGGCCGACTATTCTGAAACCCGGATACATCAGGTCACTCAAAGTTTCAAGCCCTGTGCTGACAAAATTGTCGCTCACAAGAAATCAAATACTCTGAAAGTTTTTTATAAATTAAATAGGCTTTAGTTGTTATTTATCAGTATTATTCTTACAAGTATAAGAATACTGAATACAGTGAGGATCCAGGGGGGCAGAGCCTCCTGGCTAGACAGAAACGGCGATAGAAGCGAGACCTGACCGGTTAATACGTATTAAACAAAACCATTGGTAGTAAGAACGCTAATTCTTAATTGGAATTAAGAACGGATAATATATATATATTATCCGTTAGGAATGTAATTTTTGAAACAGAAATTAAAGTATAACAAATAAAAATCATTTGTACGTAATAGAAAAGTTATATCTCGTATAATAAAAAGAAATTGTGCTTAACAACTAAATAATTAGGTTTATTCATATGCATATGTATTAAGCTGATATTTATACACACAAAGAAACATATAAATTGAAATTTAGATTTGAATTTGCAAGTAATACGCAATAGGAATCGGGTAAATTAATTAAGATTGATTTACGAAATAACAGAAATCGATAACTTTTGTCAGTGACATCGCATTCCCTACGTACTCCATCATAATGCTGTCGTAAAGTTCACATCTTCCCTTCTATCACATCAGTCGCATATGTGTCCATAACCTCAATCGATACATTACTTATCAGATATTACTGTTACCAATAAAATCAACATAAAGTGAACAATTTTTGCCAGAAATAACCGTTTGTTTTCGATGTCTTATATTGATAACCTGCGGAAAATAGTAACCAGTCGATGGGAGATCAGAATATACTGTAATGGAAGTAAAGCCGTAGCAAGACTATATTACGTTAATCTCTTCTAGTTACATCCATAACTTAATCCCGCAGCTAAGTTACCGCCTCCATCCAACCACATTTTCTTTTTATATGGCAAGTTGATTAGGATAACTTCGATTAACAATACTTCATTTTGCTAGGTTTTTTATCTATATACATTAGAAGATAAACATAATAATAAAAGGTTCCATTATTTCTAGTTTTTCTGACTAATAGGCAACACAGACTTTTTTATAGCGGCGTTCCTTCACGATGCCAAAAATGTTAGACGTAACAGTACGTAATATACTAAACGTAATGTAAGACGTACGTAATGTTAGACGTAAACAGTCTAACACAGTTAAAACGCGTCTTAAGACAGTTAGAATGTGTTACTGTTTATTAACATAATTAGTGAAATGATGTTTTTAACGCTTTAAAGTAGCGCAAAATAATAAACTTCGAGTTAAGTAGATTTAATTTTATATATTTACTAGTATTCCCAGAAAAATATAAAAAAAGCGTCAAGGTTCAATTATACAATCTCTAATAGTGCTGTGCATGTATATCCGGCTACTTTATAATGATAAATCACGGAGTTCGTTAGAACTTCGTCGGTAAGAGGCGACGAAGTCAACGAACTAAGTTTACAGTTATAAGCATGACCTAACCTAACAGTGAAATGAAAATGAGAAAAATAAAATAAGCGTGAAAACATATCTCGGTTCAATTAGGTTAGTAATAAAGAATACTTTCAAAAAATTTCTCCAATTTTGTAAGGCAACAATTTTTTTTTTCATTTGATGAATCGCGGGACTCGAATATGTCATTTTATTCATTTTTTTAATGTACCTTTACGAATGGCGCCGCTAGATAGCAGTACCTGATAGTACTAGGTAGCGTACAAAAACTTGATAATGTACTTGAAATAATATAATTTAAAAGAAAATATCCTACAGCTTGTTTTAATAGTACATACTGTTAAGAAAATGAAAGTACTGAACATGAAACAATTTTTTTAACTCCCATCATTTCTTTAAAAAAAAAAGTATTAATTTTATTTAAAAAATAAAACTAAAACTTTTTATCGAATTTAACGATAAAAATCGAGGGTTACACTTATAAAGTAATAAGTGCAATATTGCATCACGGATTTTCGATTAGGAAAGGTCATTATACTAGTTCTATTAAAAAAGAAAAAATATGGTATGAAGTGAATGAATATCAACGAAAAAAATTGGTGAAATTCAATTTGTTTGTTCTAAGGCAATAAATCCATAAAATAACAATCAGTAATTCATAAAAGAATAATCAAACAAAACGCAATGATATCCAAAAAAATTGCAATGAAATCGTAAACCGTACGGTAACAGTCTCGCAGATATCATTTCTTTCGCTCAAAAAACAAAAATAAAACTGTTTTTAACAAAACGATACTGATATCAAAAAGGTAACATACTACCATTTCTGTTATCAAAATCTGTTATTAATTTAGAATTTTCTTTAAAAAAAAAATAAAAAAATACATGTTATATATATGTAACAGAACATATATATAATCATAGATAATAAGCAATGTTTAAGCGTTAATTTAATAACCAAAAAAAAAAGAAAAATTTGTTTCAAAACTCTTCCCGGCCCGATTTCATTTATACATTTATAGAAATAATACAATTCTTATGATTATTCGTTGTTTAATAAATGAAATCGGGCCGGGAAGAGTTTTGAAACAAATGTTTCTTTTTTTTTGGTTATTAAATTAACGCTTAAACATTGTTTATTATCTATTATTGTATATCTACGGTCTATTACATATGTTTAACGAATTTTTAAAGAAAATTCTAAATTAATAAACAGATTTTGATAATAGAAACGTGCTGTCTTACGTTTTTTCATATGTTATGCTATTAATAGTGCTGTAGAAATTCATTTGCTATTTAGTTGAAAGAGGTAGTTAACTGGGGGTTGAAGAAAACTTTTGGATACGACTATCGATGTAAGTGTATCTCTAACAGGTCATCATTCAACTGTTCTTATGCGTACCTTATTTAATGGTGTGAGTTTATCAAGATTGTTTATTGTAGTAACACCAGAGTAATATAATAGACAGCAATTATAATTTTCAAAATATATTTAAACTGCAATTAGTATATCTATATTCAAACATTTTGCAAGCTAATGTAAACCGCTCAAAACATAAAAAAACACGGATATAAAAAAAAATCTACAAATAACAAATAATTTACTCGATAACAAAGCTTTTACGGACGTATATTTTTATAAACTTTTTCCCTTATTTTAATCTCTAAATCAGTTCACATATTTCCCTTTCCTCCTGAACCGCTCTGTGTATTACTATATGACATTTCACAAAGTCATTTTAATGTTCATATTTTACATTTTTCGTGATTTAAAGAATTTCATATTTTTACCCGATTAGATAAATTTGTAAAAGTACAACTGAAAATAGAACAGATCTTGTAAAAGACTTACCTATCCAAACCAAATATTAGCATAAACTACCGCCTTCTATACAAGTAAAATTCAGAGTAACAGAACAGTAATTTTGGGGATTTAATGCAAAAAATTCCTCAAGAAAATCAAATATTTTTCTCCTTCAAGCCATACCACAGGAACTTCGAAATTTTATTTATTTAGTCATACAGTATAGGAAATTCTTCTAGTATAGGTCTGGATGAAACAAATTTTGGATCAGTTAAATACTTTCACGAGTCGAAAAATTTCTAGGATGCATGAAGCTCTTTAGGATCCGTGAATATATTATCAAGTGCTCCCTAATTTTCGGATAAAAATTATTTGTTGTAGATTCTGTTTAATATGGTTAATCCGAATGGTTCATTATTATTAAGCTGCATTCACACTGGGTAATAGCAGCAAAATCTGAGAGGTTGTAGATATGGTGGCTGCCCATGAATGGAAAGGAACTTATCCTCTGGAGAAAATATAATTTGTATTTCGAGTTCAATTGTAATATGTTAATTACATCTGAGCTTCATTGTGTGTTTTCGCAGACGATCACACAGTGATATATCTAGTATTCGCCGTAGGCATCGCATTTGGAACACTTCTAATTTGTTTATATCTTTTTTCAATAGAGTCCGTGTTTCTGATCCATGTAGCAAGATTAGTAATATGAGTGCCCGGAACAGTCGGATCTTTGTCTTCAAGGTCGCATTTTGTTTCCTCCATAGGCAGCAGCCGCCTGGCCAATCCTGCTGCAGACTTCCGCGCATGATGACATTTTCTTTTCTTGGATTAATGACCCAAAGTATTTGAAATTGTCAACCTGCTTAATTTGTATTCCGGCCAGGTAAACAGCAGATGATGAGCCATCAGTCTTTAGAACCTTGTTTTTTCAGAATTAATTTTGAGACCGTACGGCTCAGCTCCACTTGCAATGTCGTGCAGGGTTCTGTCGCCTCGGCATCATCATCCACAAATATAGCGCTATCATCGGCACACATTAGGTCTGTCACGTAGCTGTTTTCAATGTACTGGAAACCGCCCCGGTCATTGAAGGCTTTTCGGATAATTACAACTATAGCAGTATTGAATAGTAAGGGTGAGATGACACAGGCTTGCCTTACACCGATTTGAATCGGTGTAAGGCATCATGAATCGCATCCCGCAGCGAATTCGCTCTTCCAGCATTTGTCTGAGAGTGAAAAACTGATCGCAGCAGCCTCCATTTGGGCGAAATCCAGCCTATTCTTCTTTAGACAGCTACTTCTGATGTTTCCGTAGTCGAGTTCGGATTATTCTCATAAAAACGTTTCCAGTTCTCGATAGGAGGCTTATGCCACGGTAGTTTTTCGCATTCGCACCTTCTTTAGTATCGGTATAATAATCGCTTGTTTCCATGCTACAGGAATTTTCTCCGTAATACTGGTATTATCGCCATATCGGTAATATTAGCATATTACGCCATATAGACTGCTACATGATCATTCAGGTCACCAGCAACAATGGTGGTGATTTTAGGAATAGTGTCGACGGCATTCTGAAGGTGAGTGTAAAGGACGTCCTTGGCATCATCTTAACCTGATCCAGTAGGCGCATACACAGATATGATATGTATACGGATTATTCTGGCTAGTGTTAAAACATATAAGCGGCTCGAAAAGCGTTGAAAAGCCAATACGCTCCTGGTCGTTTGCCGATCAAGCGCAAAACTAACGCTTTCGGTGTTTTTTCACCACCAGAATAGAATATTGTGAACACTCCATCATTATCTGACACCCATATTGTCTTTGTTTCAAAGCCCATGATTCTGAGATCTGAAAGCGCTAGACTAAAAGGTTGATCCCTCAGGTGAAGCCGTGGGTCGATAGGAAATACGGTGAGTTGAGCTTTGAGCTCACACAGGTTCTTACCGGCCATGGTAGTTGTATCTGCACCGGATGCATAGGCATGCTTCTGATTTATTATGAAGATGTGGATTCTGTGGGTAAAAAGAAAAGACGTTTAGGGTGAAGGGCTCTCTAAAGGGCCTGCCACTTAGAGGTAAGGCAATGAAGAGAAGACCCAGTCCCGGCTGACCGGGCGGTACCCAGTACTGGGAACGGCATAGCCGTTCCCAGCATGTTCGCCCGGAAGGTTTGAGACTATCGTACCCCTATGACTGAGTAATCCTATCGGATTAGGGTGCCGGTCCTAGGGGGAAGGGTAGGAAAAAATATTCGTTGGCCAAATTACATACGGATTTTGAATACTAGATTGTAGATACTGGTGTTCTTCTTTGGTTGGTGGCTTGTTTGGTTTCAATTAACCACACATCTCGGGAATGGTCGATCTAAGACTGTACAAGACTGCACTTCATTTACATTTATACATATCATCCTTATTCATCCTCTGAAGTAATATCTTACGGTGGTTCCAGAAGCTAAACCGGAAAAAAGAGCTTTTTTTCCAGAAAAAAAGAGTATTCGTTTGCCAGTATCGCACTTTACACCAACACCCTGACTTCGGTTATCCGACAGTGATGACGCATCAGTTGTAACCCCGGATGCGGTAGCATTATCTCGTACATTCACTCGTTTTCCATTGGGATCACGGCTACGTTTTACTGCCTGTCTGTAGCAGACCAATCTTCCTTACTTCCTAGTTTTCACTAGGATCCCGGGCTTAGGACATTTCAAATATTAATCGAAGAACAAAATTCACTGTCAGTGCTCAAGCGTAACATAAAATAGTCCTTCCAATGTAAATCAGTAACAAATCAAATAAAATATAAAATAAGCATTAACAAATCATTACCAAATGTAAACAACATACGGATAAGCAAACACAAAATGTTTCTAAAACATCAATTAAATAAATAGAAAAATATTTTAGGGGCTCAAATATAACATAAAAATATTCATTAAACATAAAATAACATCAAAGTCCAAGAAAAAAAGTAATTCAAATAACCGCCTTAAAAAATATCAGTACCAGATCAAGGCCAGAGCATCCGAATACTTAACACTAAATATCTAACTTTTAAGCAAAAATTCATTATTAATGGAGTAAGTATCTCCTAAAATGCCTACCAAACTCGAATAGCAACCTGTTTAATAAAAAGCAATTCCAAATACACTTGTTACAAAAAAATTTACTTAAGTAACTCAAAAACCTAGGCAAACAGTAAGGTTACCTTTACGTAAAGCCCTTAAAAGTATTTTTAATTAATTCACTGTAACATAAATCATTGACTAAAATAACACTAAGATTAAAATATAAAAACAGAAATAAAAACAAAAATAACATTCAGATTCTTAAAGAACAAAAAGTGAGTGAAATATCTCTTTTGGGTGATAAAATTATTTAAGTTTACTTGTTTTTTAATTTGGTTGGTCCTTTTTTCATTTTACAGAAGAATAAATGAAAAAAGCGGCGACGCTAAGTCTATAATTTTTAAAACAGGGTTTTTCGACACCTTACGTATCTTCAAATTCATTTTATTAAATAAATAAGAATGATTTTGGATACCGGTAAATGAAATGTTTTTAAGAATCCTCAATAAAAATATAATCTTATGTGCGAAACAGTTCTTGTTTTTTTTTTTTTTTATTAGAGCGCATCAAAGTCTCAAAGTAACTACTCTAAAAATATTCAGAATTCAGAAGTGGTCCGACCGAAATCAGTTGATCCTGATCGGTGAAGAACGTCCTAGAACGACCCAACCAATTTTCATCAAATTGCATATCTAAATTTCAATGAAACTGTTTTATATATATATATATATAAAACACATTCCGTCAAGTATTTTTCAACTTATTTAAAATTTATATTGATCGCTGTTCTCGCATACAACCACACATTTTCAAAACAGAAACTTGTTTCCAAATTCATTTTCAAAATTAATGATCATTCGTGTTTTAACAAAAAAGATTATAAGTTTGACTTCACAGTCCACACTGCTTTGTGGATTAAACTTTCATTCAATAATTTGTGTACTACATAAAATTTCTTTTTCGTTTCAATTTATTAATTTTACATGGAACTCTACTGACAGCTCCATCTTCAACACTCAATAATCGTGTGTTTTCGATTAAAATAGATGCGGGTTACTCGGTCGATTCCATTTTTTCTATAGGGATACCATTTTAAAACGAGACATACTGTTTTTATCTTACAACGAATTCTACAGGATGAATTCAGCAAGATACGAAACACTATTCGATGTAGCAAAAAATGTCATATTGAAATATAAAAGAAACTTCATACAGTAGGAAAACGATCGAATGAAAGTTTAAGCTTGACAGAATACGTTTTGATTTCATTTTTTAGAGAGCATAGAGTTCAAGTTCTTATTTCTTATCAATTTTGTTACAGATTGGACCTATCAGGATCCAATCACGACAGAGTGTAATTAAAAAACAAATAAAAAAATGCAATTAAACAAATAAAAATTTATGCAATGACAAACCGAACTAAATTCTATAACTAAACGTTTTTAAAAATTGACTTCAACAATTTTCTAGTCTTTGCAATCATTTTTGCCGTATCTTGCTATTCTTCTCACTATGGAAACAACAATTTTTTTTGTAATTATTAAGAAGTGGTCAAAAAGTGTGTGAGATTTGAATAGTGCCTATTCATTTAGTGTAAATGGTTGATGCGTACTTATATAATTACATTGCTTAACGATTCTTTTTTTCCATATATGTGTTATAATCGAGGTTCTAATCAATGCGGGTGGATTTTCGATTAATCTATAAAGTGGTAAGACGGTTATATTTCGCATAAAAGCACAGAAATTGTTCTTTACAAATTAATTTCACTGAAAGCAAATGATTGCTTCCGTTTTTCGATTTAAACTTCGACAACGCAAATAAAAATACTACCCGAAATAGAATTTGGAGAATATTAAAATAAGAGCAAACATATGCTTACCCCACATATCTACTGGAATAATAAAACTCGAGCGCACGTGAAAATGAACTCGCACTTTAGTACGTTCGTATGCGAGTAAATTTGTATATCAAATTAATTTCATTAGACTTTTACTCTCTCATTACAGAATAGAACAAGTTATTTATTCAAGTAAGAAAAGCCAAATGAGAATAAGGGGTACATTAATACGTGTAGAACGAGGGAGTCTATGCATTCATCAGAGTAGGTCCAGGGGCTTTGTGTACCTGTTGCAATCCAAACAGGCTTATCGCGTCTCTCCAGCTAATGGTCCCTGCATCATTCATGCTACGCCAGACCGCTTAAGAACAATGCCACTGGTCGCGACAATATCGTCTACCCTCAGCAACGCTAGCGTTACCCCCGAACGCCCGACCCGCTCGACAACCTTTCTACCTAAACAACAAACAAACCCTTCAACAACCTTTCTTCTCTTACCTAAGTCAACAGTGCTGTTCAGCACGATATTGTATATACAGAACTATAGTTTCTCGACGCATTAATTTATTCAATATAAAACGCAATAAATTTTATATTCTTTAATTTCAGTTCCCCTTTTTTACGTTTTTAAAATTATTTACCTTTCTTTAGCGTAATCAAACATCACATTTTTATAAACCGATACAAATAACTAAATTTTACTTACGTAATAAATTATTTTTAATATCGAACATACTAAAATATGCAAAAACTATGTTTATTTTCCCGGTAAAAATAACTACAATTGCTATATTAGAGGAGAAAGTACGGTTATCATTTCAGTAAAGGGGTATCGGGTTTTATTTGCAAATATTTACATTTCAGGGTTCAAATAGTTTATCTAGAACAACAAACATATGTATGTATGTGTGTCCGTATGCACACATGGTCAATACGTGTGTCGCACTGCTTTTGACCTTACATCTCAGGATTAACTAAACCGATTTTCTTCAAATATTTCCGTATATGGGGCACTGATCGTATTAATTTTTTCAATTTTTTTAAGGACGTAAACATATCGCGAGAAAACTAATTTCGATTTTTGCCAGAGGCATTTTAGAAAAAACTATTAAAACGAATTTGTTACCTTTAAGGAATATATAAATATTCCAAAAAGTGTTTGTTTTAAAAAATCAAACTCCACCTCTTCAAATTAAAATATATGTTTTTATTTTGTCCTTTTGCTATATCTCCATTCGGTTTAAATAATTTTCAAAAATGTCTTATCAAAAAATATCTAGAATTTTAATAAAATTATATAGAACCCTGACTTAAAAGCAGTAAGTTTTTTGAAAATTTTATTTTTCTTATTTTAGCCTTCATTGAAGGCGGTGTTACATTTAAAGAAAACTACACTAAAGACAATTTGTTAAGCTTAACGTAGATATGAATATTTTTAAAAACATTTTTCTTAGAATTTAACCCCCACCTCTAAAAAAATAATTTTCTGTTTTTTCTTGGCTCTAACTTTTTTAATTTTTATTTTCAGATTTTTTTTGTATTTTTCTTCATCACTAAAAGGGGTATTAAAATTAATGTAATTTTGGCACCTATATTATATTTTGGACTCATAATTAGAAGTAATTCTTTTCCATTATTTTCATAATGGTTTCAATATTTTTATACAATATCCTTCTAATGTAATGTAGTAGAAATATAGTGAAATGTAGTAGAAATAACAAAGATGGACCACTGAATGTGAAAATAGGAGGAGAAAAGATTATGGAGGTAGAAGAATTTTGTTATTTGGGAAGTAAAATTACTAAAGATGGACGAAGCAGGAGCGATATAAAATGCCGAATAGCACAAGCTAAACGAGCCTTCAGTAAGAAATATAATTTGTTTACATCAAAAATGAATTTAAACGTCAGGAAAAGATTTTTGAAAGTATATGTTTGGAGTGTCGCTTTATATGGAAGTGAAACTTGGACGATCGGAGTATCTGAGAAGAAAAGATTAGAACCTTTTGAAATACGGTGTTATAGGAGAATGTTAAAAATCAGACGGGTGGATAAAGTGACAAATGAAGAGGTATTGCGGCAAATAGATGAAGAAAGAAGCGTTTGGAAAAATATAGTTAAAAGAAGAGATAGACTTATAGGCCACATACTAAGGCGTCCTGGAATAGTCGCTTTAATATTGGAAGGACAGGTAGAATGAAAAAATTGTGTAGGCAGGCCACGTTTGGAATATGTAAAACAAATTGTTAGGGGTGTAGGATGTAGAGGGTATACTGAAATGAAACGACTAGCACTAGATAGGGAATCTTGGAGAGCTGCATCAAACCAGTTAAATGACTGAAGACAAAAAAAAAATCCTTCTAAATTATTATTTTTTTTTTAATAAAAGCCCAACTCTAAATGTTTGAACTGCAAAAACTTTCCGGCGAAGTTGGAAAGATTTTACAGTGAAAAAGCTGTGCAAAGTATTATATGACTTCAGCTGTCAGCTGCATTAGCTGCGTAGACGGGTAAAGTAAGTCATGCAATAATTTTCCCGTTTTTTTTTTCTTATATTATATTCTATTATTGAAAAGATTTCTAATCTAGAAACTATGACATATCTGATGAACTCATCGGCAGCAGCTAGCATAAACTAATTGCATATACCATTTCTTGGGACGACTGCGATGTTGCAGATTTAAAAAATTTGATGTAGACAACACATTACTTCCTTGTACGCCTATTAAATTACATATACACATTTTTTTACAATCAGAGGTCAATAATTATTAATAGATCAATATATTTAAATTAAAAGAAAAGTTTAAAAAAAGGAGATGAAGTCGGATTCGAATCGATGCCTTCTTCTTATAAGAACCAAATAATTCATTAATTAAAATTTAATTTGGCTATAATTCTGGAAGCGATGAAAACAAGTACCACTTATAATATATCGTTGAAAAGCTCTCAATGAGACCTTATTACTGCAGTTAAGAAAAAGTCCAAAACCAAAATGTTTTGGATTTTGGGCGTTTTTGGACACTTTTGGTCCAGTCGATGGCAATCAAAAGGGGAAGTGCACAAACTAGATGTTACAGCAGTCCTAAATCCAAAATTTCAACATTCTACGAGTAATCGTTTTTGTTATGCGAGATACTACGTACCTAAGTGCAGACGTCACGCCGAAAATAAATTTTTGGTTATTGTTAATAATTATTAAGTTTATGACGGACGTAAAAAAAAAATATATATAGAACGTCCTCAGTTAGAGCATTACGTTTTATAGCTCTTTTTCAATAATTTTTTAAGTAATATGTATTATGATACGTAAATATTGAGGAAATGTTGTTGAGTAACCTATGATCTTTACGATCTATAAACAAACAAAAAACTATTAAGGTAATTTTTAAAGGTATTTAACAAATAACGTCAGTGGTTGTGAACAAAATTTAACGCATGTAAAAAATAACCTCGTTAAAACTTTTTTATCTTGGTATAGTCAGGAGAACCATTCCGCTGTAATAAATCGCTATTACAGCACAATCTAAACTTTGGATTGTATAACTCGATGTACAACAATATGTTCGGCTTAATTAAGAAAACACTGCACTCCTCATTTTTCCTAGAAAGAAATTCCTTTAGGAAAGGACAAAGTACGCAAACATTATCAGAGATCGGATGGTTCTACGTACCTAATACTTCAAAGAACGGGGAAAGTTATTCTTTCAGGACTTTAATTCGAAACCCGAATAGGCTAATTTTAACCAGAAATTTTTACCTGTATTTTAAAACACTTTTGTTCGTATCTAGAAGCACGGTTCATTGATTTGTGTGCTGTATGTGTTGTTAATTTTTTACATTAACGTTTATTATATTTATAATTTTTTTTACGTTTTGTTAAAAAAACTATTGTACACATAAGTCTTTTGAAATGTTATAAAAATAAATAACTTCAAAAACACCATCCTTCTTGATATGAACGTTTTATATACATATGTAAATGTATTAATCCTTTTCCTTCATTATATTTCTATAACGGCAACAGAAATATAATTAAATCAAATCACTAATTTTTTTTCTTTAATGAATATTTGTAAAATACTTAATATTCTTACAAACATGAGGTTACGAACGCGTCAAGGGTCCAGGGGCCGGAACCCGCTAGCTAGACCGGCTAGTAAACATAAACAAATCATATTAGTAATAATTATAACGACATAAATGTTAGATATTATTTTTTATTACGTTGTCACAAAAGATTTTAAAATATTAACAACTTCAAAATACTAAAAAAAATGAAACCAAACTTTTTTCGGTCCATAATTTAAATACTACGTAGGTAAATACATTAAGTTTCTGTTACTAAAATCATTGAGATGAGCGCGTTTACCTGTTTTATTGTTACATCTATGGCTATCAACAGTTTTAATATCGAGAAGATTTGAATCCATATATTAAATCTTTTTTATTTTAATAATGATTTTATTTAAAAACCACTACTTTTTGAGCAGCGGTCACCTATTTTAACAACGATAAAACCGTTTTCAGCCAAATTTTGATTACGATGTTTTAGTTTAAATGAGTAGCTGCACTTGTAACTGTCATTTTATTAAGTATTGTGAAATTATTCAATTTTTCGCTGGCAATTTATTTATAAAATTATTAAGTTTTTATTTGTAATTTTTAACGTAAGACTTTCAGTAAACAATATTACTTTATCCTAAAATTAACTAAATATCGACCGTTCAAAGTGAATAGTATAAAATCGTAAATTATTAAAAGATAATATACTCGTAGATCAGTAACCGACTTAATTTCATCATCTAAATTACACGATACAACACATTTATGTTAATAACATAGTATCAATTATTATCGTATAAATCATTTTATCACTTGTTACGTTGTATAGACTCACATTTGATCTCTATAAACACGGCCCGCTGGTTGGTGAGCGAATGTAGAGAGAGAAATCGGGGGAATTGAGGGGTGAAATTTCTCTCCCCGTTTCAGTTCAGGCTACATGAGTGACTGCTCCGCTGATAAGGCACTCGACTGCTATCTAATATTCCCAAAGGAACCTCAAGCTGCTCCCTAAATTTATTGCTGATAACAAAAGGTTTTCCACATTATTTAATGATAGTTTCATAGGTTTTTATATGAAAAAAAAAAATCGTTAAACGTTGGAAACATTTGTATTTTGTTTTCTACAAATCGAACGTAATATTATTGATCTCGCACTGATCGGCTTAAATCATTTACCGTAGTTAAAATAAATCTATTTTCAAAAGAGCTTTAGAGTGGCATTTAGTGATCGGCAAAAGAAATTAGAAATTTAATTACCTTTTTTCAATTATAGATTTTATGTATAAAACCTAGAGGTTTTATATTTAAAACCTCTGATAATACATTAATATTAAGAAAATTAAAACGTAAAAATCGCACAGAATAATCAAATAGTTTCACATTGTACCTTAAATTAACTTTCTGTAGTAAAACAACGTTAGCAGTTGATTATTATGCTCTAAAAATACAATTAATTATTTCAAACTGTGTAGTTAACGATAATTAATGAACTGAATTTACCTTGCTTAAAATAATGATACAATACTAACGCAGTAATAACGACCCCGTTGTTCATTGTGATTTTCATCCGTTTGGCTTTAAAAATCCGCATCATGTTCAAGAGTATTATTACTGATGAAAAATTACAATTAATTGAGTTTATTTTTAACTAATAAATATACATCGCTTTAATGCGTTTCTTTTTTAAACACTAATTTTTCCCCCCTAATGTGAACGTTGCAATCTGTTCGACAAACGAACAATAAGCACAATAAGCAACCCCCTCCCCCCGGACAAAAGAGATGAGGAGGATATAGAGACGTATGGTTTAATGGAATCCCAACCGCAAAAATACACCAGTATCCACTGTCTAATATTAAAATGTTATAAAAGCAAGTAACCTTTACTAGGATTTGAACCTCAAAATCGTCATCTTCGAAAATCAACTGTTAACTGATTCGCGACGATGAGTTAGCCCCTAGACCAGCCCGACTAAAATAACAATTTTATTTAAAGTTGTGAAGATGTGTATTACTTTCCCGGTGAATATAGCAAGAAATTTATTTTAAATGGGAAAATGTGAAGATCGTGTGAAAAATTGGGTATCATACTTTTTTGAAAATCTTTGTTTTAGTCAAAGTAGTTTATTACTTATTACCGACAAATTACTTATATGTATGTGTTTACTATAAATACCAAGGGTATATGTGTCGCACTGATTTTGGCCTAATATCTGAGGATTGACCAAACCGATTTTCATCAGATTTGACGCAGATACTTCTATAAATCGGGCGCTGTTTGTCTTATTTTATTCAAAATTCGTTTAGGGGTTAGGGATATATCGCGAAAAAACCAGTTTGAATTTTTTTCAGAGACATTTTAAAGAAAACTTTAATAAATCGAATTTGTTACCTACATTTGATGTATAAATAAACGAACATTTTTTTCAAAAACTCAACCTTTCTCTTAAAATTGAAATGTATGTTTTTTTGTTGTTTTTCTCTATTTTCCTTCGACTTAAACATTTAAAAAATACCTTTTTTTATTTTATATTTATTTTTAGCAGTATCAAAAAATGTCTACAACTCAAAATTACAAATCCAGAATCTTAAACAAAGAGAAGTTTTTTGAAAATTTTTATGTTTTGTTAGTGTTATTGAATTAGATTTAGGAAAACCTTTACTAAAGAAATTTTGTTAAGCTTGTCTATATTCGAATATATTTTAGAAACCTTTTTTTAATTTATTCCTCACCCGTTTACGATTTGACCAGAGGAGCTGGAAAAGTCATGCAGTACTTTGTCAGATTTTTTTTATGTATAAAATATCAATCTTTTTATACATTTTTAATTAATTGGAAAAATTTTAACCCAGAGTAAATTCATCTACTTTGATCCGAGGAGGTAATGAGATCTATATCAGTCATCTTCTTTTTTTCAATCGGTGTTTGATTTATTTCAAGATTTACGTCTTGTTTATATAAAAATAAAACACTACATGATAAGTGCACTGTATTATAA
Source organism: Lycorma delicatula (assembly GCF_047948215.1). NCBI lineage: Eukaryota > Metazoa > Arthropoda > Insecta > Hemiptera > Fulgoridae > Lycorma > Lycorma delicatula. The sequence goes on along the minus strand of NC_134462.1, from coordinate 137,702,339 downwards.
ATAAAATACTATTCTGTAAAAGTGTAATACACTCTGCAACAGTGTTTATACTTTTTTTACTTCCTTGTACGAAATAAAGAGGTATTTCAATCAACGGAAATATCCATTTGACCATCCCTGAATCCATTCTGACTAGTTTCGGCGTGACGTCTGTACGTATCTCAGATAACTAAAAAGCAATTAGCTGTAGGATGTTGAAATTTTGGATTTAGAACTGTTGTAATATTTATTTGTCCACCTCCCCTTTTGATTGCAATCGACAGAACCGAAACTGTCCAAAAAAGCCCAAAATCCAAAAACATTTGGATTTCGGACTTTTCTTAACTGCAGTTATAAGCCCTCATCAAGAGCTTTTCAACGATATATCAAGAGCGGTACTTATTTGCATCGGTTCTAGAGTTATAGCAAAATAAAATTTTAATTAATAAAATATTTTGTTTTACAAGGGGAAGGGGCACATCGGTTCGAATTCGACTTTATATACGTATATTTTTTTACCTTTTTTTTAAATTTAAATATATGTATTTATTAATAATTAATAACCTGTGATTGTAAAAATACTGTTACAATAGGTAACAATTTAAAAATAACAATAAAAAAATCAGAAGTTATTTGTGAAACAAAATTTTATATACTTTTAAAAATTTATATGTGTAATTTAATAGGGTACAAGGAAGTCATGTGGTGTCCACATCACATTTTTTACTGTACTGTTATTGACACATAATTATGTTTTTATTAACATTTTTATCGATATCGTAAACTGACCAACTTCACCTTATATATCTGTGATTTTTAGCTTTCATGAAAAGTATATATATATATGTATATGTATATGTATATGTATATGTATATATGTATAAGTATATATATATATATATATATATATATATATATATATATATATATATATATATATATATATATATATATATATATATATATATATATATATATATATATATATATATATGTATATGTATATGTATATGTATATGTATATGTATATGTATATATGTATAAGTATATATATATATATATATGTATATATATATATATAAATTATAATAATTTTTTTTTTTAAGTGTTTATTAATTTTTATATACATACAGAGTGTATCATGAAGTTCTGCCGGAAATAACCTATTATACTCGTGAAAACAATGGTAATAGTACTCATAAAACATCCTAAAGTGCTTCGTTTGCGAGTTACTGCTTCTGAAAGACATCGCTCGGATTTCAGTTACCCCAAGAAATGAGGTCGTACTGAAATTTTTAAGGCATTAATTAAGGAGCAAAATTTTTTAATTTTTTATGTTTATTGACCTAAAAATCGAAAAATATCGGTCCCAGAACCGTATTTGCAGTAGTTTTTGAGAAACCTAGTATGAAAACCAATAGATTCGGGTAAAAACACATGTTTTTATGTTTGACGTACAATTAATTTGTTAAATGGGTAATAAACACAATTTTAAGCGAAACTTGTAGAGAATTTAATTCTGAATAAAATGGTGTAAGATGTCGATTAAAACAGGGAAAAGTAAGCCCGCCTTTTTCAACGTATTTTGAGACCGCCATTCCCGGTACGCTTTTGTTGCTCTTTTTAGTCCTTCAGGGCTATCCTTATGTTGCTCAGCCGCATCCATAATGCGAACAGTTAATCCCTTACGAGAATGTATTTTTGTTTTCTATAAAGTATTTTTTATACATCCCAGACGCAAAAATCTAAAGGTGTTAGATGACATTAAAAGGATGCGATAAATAAAAAGATAATCTTTTTTTAATTTTACGGGAAGGGGAGAATTTGGGAGAAATTATTATTTTTAAAGGTAATATAAGCTCGTACTAAATATAAACCGGGGTTTCGTTTACAAAATTTTCAGATAATAGACGCCAAAGAAACTACTTGCCCGCATCCCGTGGAGATTTTGTTCCTAAACCTTTACCAACAAACTGTCCCATATACACGAGTTTCTGTGTCAAATTTCATCAAAATCTGTCTATCCGGTCAAAAGTTATCAAACTTTAAACGCGTGTTGACGACACGTACATAATTAACAACGTTACCCCCTTTTTTTGTTTTTTTTGGTCCCTGGGTCAAGAAACGTTGAGAAATGTAAAAAAAACATTATACCCCATTTTTTCGATTGATACCGTACTTTCTTGCAGCGTAGTTATAGCTATAGTTATGATTACAGGAAAGTAAAATGGGGGGAAAAAATATAAATTATATTATGAAACTGCAAGCTAAATATGCAAAATAATGTTACCAAGTGACTCAACAGCGAATGACTTTATCAGAAGAATTTCCTATGACAATATTTAAGTACTAAAGAATGGCGGAAATCGGTCGCCGTCATTCACTAAAGCTTGTAACAAGGACTATCTCATTTTTACTTTCTTGTACGAAGTAAAGGAAGTATCTATTGTATTCCCAGAAAATTATGGTTTTCAGATTTCAACGGAAATATCCATTTCGACTGTCTCTGAAACCATTTTGATTAGTTTCGGCATGACGTCTGTACGTACGTTCGTACGAATATACGTATGTATAACTATTTTTTCCTTTTTAGTACAATACTTTTTATTAATTTTTACTTTATTTTTTTTGGAGTCGCTTCAATTATTTTTTTAATTTTTAATTTTCTTTAAAAATTATATTCACTTTCTTGTACACTTAAAATTGGTTGCTAAGCAGTTGGAATGTTTACATATTAAAAATATACTGCCAATTGAATTTTTTTATTTAAAACAGGTTTCTTCGCATTTTTTTTCATATATTTTTAACAATATTTTGAAAAATGATGATTTGAAAATTAAAACAAATAAAGTAAGAAATATTTCACCCTTCCAGATTAGACGTATAAGATTGATTATGAATAAATTTCGTGTTTCGAAAACAACTGATTTTTCTTCTTTTTGTTGTAGTCTCTATATCTTTTTCATTATTATTTTTACTTCCTTGTACGAAGTAAAGGAAATATTGTGATCGCGAAAAATTTCGGCTTTCAGATTTCAACGGAAATATTCATTTTCACCATCCCTGAATCCATTTTGATTAGTTTTGGCGTGGTGTCTCTACGGACGTACGTATGTATGTCACATAGATGTTGAAATTTTGGATTTAGGACTGTTGTAACATCTACTTGTGCATCTCCCCTTTTGATTGCAATCGACCGAACCGAAACTGCCCAAAATCCGAAACATTCTCATTTTGAATTTTTTCTTTACTGCAATAATAAGCCCTCGTTGAAACCTTTTCAGTGATATATCACAAGTGGTACTTATTTTCATTGGTTCCAGAGTTATAGCCAAACGAAAGTTTAATTAACGAAATAGTTGATCTTAAAAGGGGAAGGCACATCCATCGGTTCGAATCCGACTTCATATACATACATTTAACAATTTTCTTTTTTAAATTTAAATATGTCGATTAATTATTAATCTCTTATTGTAAAAAAGGTTTTAACAATAAATTATAATTCACTAATAAAAAATAAATAAATAAAAAACATCAGAAGTTATTATTGAAACAAACTTTTATGTACTTTTCATTTTAATTCAAAAATGTTTACAATCAGAGGTTAAAATTATTAATAAATCAATACATTTAAATTAAAAAAAAGAGCAAAAAAATATATGTATATGAAGTCAGATTTGAACCGATGTGTGCGTGGCCACGGATCCGACACGTTCTCATTTATACCATATATCTACTTCAGAGACGTGAAACAAACTTAATATATAAACTAATGTAAAATGCTGATACGAACACCACAGAAAAATACGATGCAATGTGGTTTCCACCACAATGCAGTTGTGTAGCTGTCCACTTTATTAAAGAATTGGAGGGTCGTATTTCACTTTCAAATGAAATAAGTTTAAATGAAGTTCAGCAAAAAATGTGTATACCTAAATTTAATAGGCGTACAAGGAAGTCATATGGTGTCCACATCAGATTATTTTAATTCTATATATGGGATTGAATTAAAAAGAATACTGATTTTTATAATAAATCATACATTAAAGTATAATTCGCAAAAAATTTAACTTGAGATATTTATTAAATAATAAAATAGAAATTAATAAAATAAACATAGTTGTAAAAAGTCATTCTGTTAAAAGTTTATAAAAAGTTTGTTCTAATCGTTTTTCCTTGTATTTCTACTACAGCTACATTAAGAACTAAGATTATAAATTTCTTCGTTAGAAGTCGATAATTTGGAATTGTCTTTAACAAAATCAAATCTGTCAAATATTAAAATTATATATCTTATCTTTTAAAATCATTCTCCAAAAAATAAAATATACAGCTTCACAAAAATTCACCGGATAAAAGTTATTGCGTAACTGAAAACATAAATATTTATAATAAAAATATTTAGGTTAAATTAACAAATTTAAAGCTATATTTAATAAAGAAAGATCAAGAAATAAACTATTTCTTAGCTGACATATTTTCCTATATATATAAAATGAAAAAAAAAAAATTTTAAAGATAAAATAAAATGTTTACGTAAAATATATGTTCTCAAAATCAAATTTTTAATGAAATCTGGATATTAAAGTTGATCAAGAGCTACTACTCTACCAGCACAGGAAAGACCACGAGTTTCATCATTCAATTTTTGCCATCGCAATAGTTATATTTTAGTCATCTTATCTATTTGAATATCTTTTAAATTATTAGAGTAAATTTCAGGTTGATAATTAAAAGCTGAATTGTGACGTTACACTTTCACGGAACCTCAATTTTGAGCCGAGCGAAACGTTGTTGAAGTGTTTGAAAACGATCTGGCGTAATTTCCCGTTGTCTACGATCATGAATTACAGTAGCCCTAGAAGATCTTCCTATCGGTGATCTCTCCGCCCTAGACGATATAAAAACATATTTATTCTAAACTGAAAGACGAATCGCTGCCAATTATGCGTTTGGGTCACCCTGATAAAACTTCTCAGTTCAGTATATAAAAATCTACAAAATGGTACCTAATTCGCGTGAAAATGAGTTCTCGCGGAGGCTGCTGCCAGATTGCCGTCCTCCGTGGAACGAGTGGTAGCGTCTCGGCCTTTCATCCTATGGTCCTGAGTTCGAATCCCGGTCAGGCATGGCATTTTCATACGTTACAAAAATTGTCATCCATCTCATCCTCAGAAGTAATACTTAACGGTGGTCCCGGAGGTTAACCAAAAAAGAAAAAAGGTCTCGCCAGATTAGACGTAATAAATACAGTAAAAAATTCTTAATAACTTTCTGAGAAGTCGATATTGATATCGAAATATGCCTCGATCATCAAAACCTTGTTAAATCCCTCGTTCTCTTTAATTTTATTATGAAACCGATTTTTTTATTACGTATATTACAACAAAAATGCAGATTGATCTGTTATACACAATTACATTAAATTTCGCACAACTACTTTATTTATTTATAGATTTTTTTTTATTACGATTTATGTAGCAGTGAGACGGATGAACTTTGCATGCTGTAAATATTCCGGGGTTCATCAGCAAGTTACTGTTTAAATTTCGTAATGATTGGTTCAATAGTTTTTCCGGTAATCGAGAACAAACGAAAAAGACGTTTTTTCTTTTTTTAATGGTAAGATACGAGTATATATATGTATTTATGGTACTTACTCAGCTAGGTAATATATTTTTATTTCAATATGTCTTCATGTGAATATCTTATTTTTAATTAATTAATAATTATTTATAAAACTAATGAAATAGAAAAATTAGAAACATTCTAAATGTGTTTTATATATATATATATATATATATAGATACACTCGTATATATACCAACATGTCTCTTAAAAATGGCACATAAAAGTCAGCAAAATTTATTACACGAGTAGATAACAAACTCTTTTAACAAATTCTATATTCCACAAAGTTACGGCTGAACGGAGGATTTCTGTATAAGATATACAATGAAGATTATTAAACGAGTAGATAAGGAAAATTAAGGAAGAAACATTATATTCAGGTGACACTGACAACGATAATAAGTTAAAGACCCCGAGTAACATTTACATTTGTAGGTAGTTGACATGTCACACGCAAATATACACACGATGCCTATTAGTGATCTCATTAGAGTTGTGTTGTATAATTCAGAGCATATTGTGCAATAAGATAACGTAACAGCAACGCATCAGATACGATTCTGTAGAAGACGTTTCATTCTTCATTCGTTCTTAATGAGACAGAAACAACTAAAGATTTCAAACATTAAGAGATTAAATTGGAAATGATATGCGACTGATAAATCAAATTTAAATTATCAGAATCTGTATTTAATTTAACACGACTTTAAGCTAAGAAATGAAAAACCTTTTCAGGAATTTTATACGGTTGATAGCAAACTCACTTTAATATAAAGTTCATTTTACGTTCGGCTACAATTTTTAAAAATCAAATAGAACATATTTTCATAAAACTTTTTTTCACAATTACGTATACCGTAATCCAATGTTGTATATAATAACGGCATTGAATAATGTACTATTTATTTGTTTTGGTGTTTTTATACAAATATTATTTCGTAGATAATTTAAATACATCTTTTGAATTTTATATTATGTTTCTGTGGATAAAAACAGTATACTTTTTAAGAAATAATTACCTAGGTAGGTATCCACCGTATTTTTAAAATATTGGCTAATAGAGTAGGTGATATGGACGCGTAAAAGGTCTTTAGTATTAAACTGGCTAAATAGGTCTCAATTGAAACATAGTCGACGTTAGAAAATATCCTTCCTTAATTTATTATTATATGAATGATGAAAAATTGCTGAAAACTCCGATGTGCAATCAGGTATTTTTTTTTAATACGTAGTACCAAAAGAAAATCCTTTTTGCAAAAAAAATATGTTTAAGATATTGCATTGTCTGGGATATTTTAAAACTTGCAGAACACTTAAATTCAATGACCGATTCCACATTGCCAGTAGAAAGTTGTACAGGACGTAGATATGTAATCAATATCACCATTAAATTACACTGCACATTAAACAGGGTGTCCCATATAAAACGCAACCCAACCTTACATTGGTAGGTATTGAAATAATAAAAAGGCATGTTTAAATGTAATTTTTTATTTACCATCCATTACTTTACATTTAGAGTAAATGTTGGAAGTGGCCACCATCTTCTTGAATACGAGTATCAATTCTTTTTACAGCGTTTCTTGACACTTTTTTCAAAGTTTATGGCTGGATATTTAATACAGCTTGTTCAATATTGACTTTCTATTGTTCAAGTGTTCGTGATTTGTTGCTGTAGGCTTTTTCTTTGAGGTAACCCCGTAGAAAAAAATCCGCCGCAGTCAAATCTGGAGATCTTGGTGGCCACAAGCCTCGACCGATAACACGATTACCGAAGAATTCCTCGACGAAATCAGAAGTTGAACCTGCGTAGTACGATGTCGCACCGTCATGTTGTAGCCGGCAGTGTCTGTCTTCCTCTTCCAAGAGTGCGATGAGCCGAAATAAAATATCCTGATATCGTTCTGCATTAATGGTGTACTCGAAAAAAATAGGACCGATTATTTTCTTCCGCGATATCGCGCACCACACGCCCGACTTCTGCGGGTGTAATTGTTTTTCGTGATAAACGTGGGGATTTTCAGTGCTCCAAATTCTACTGTTTTGGCTGTTTACGTAGCCGTCCAAATGAAACCGTGCTTCATCTGTGAAAAATAACGAATCCGTAACGTTAATTCCCTCACGCAGAAATCGACGGAACCGTTGACAATATTGTAGTCTTTGTCTCAAGAAGTCGATGAACCCTTTGAATGCGATAAGGTCGTAATTGTAATCGTTTGGTCGCCCGATGAACAGTTGATTTAGACAAATTAATTTCAGCAGACAAACGTCTGATCGATTTATTTGACGAGGCGAGTAATCGGTCTTTGATTTCAGTGTCTGTATCTGTATTTAACACTGACACAGATCTTTTGTGTTCCTTGTTATTAACAGAACCGGTCTCTCTAAATTTTGCGACTAACATTAATACTGATGTTTTGTTAGGAGCTGATTTATCTGGGTACTTATGGCGAAACAAATCCTTGCACTGCGACCACTGATTTCGTACTGAAGTACGACTCAACGATGAAAACACGTTCATCTAGCGAAAACACCATATTGTCTCTAGCAGTGCACTGAACGTTATGATTGCATTGTTGTTACTATTGGTAGTGTTCTACTGCGTCACCGCGATGTTCAGATGTTGGACGAGTCCATTTCAGTAACGAGTAGGGGAGTAAGCTTGACTTTTGAAATTTCATGGATGAGTGATTGATGGGTTGCGTTTTATATGGGACACTGTATTATACAAATAATCACCGATTTTTAAAGTACCAAACCAGCATTTGTTTAACAAGTGACAGCCACGATTTTTCGATCCCTTTTTACTGGCCACGAGATCCCAACCGGGGTTTAACATAATATCAACGCCAGGCAATGAGATCCCGTTTTTAACCTGATGAACAGTTAATCTACAAGCCATGTAGACTCCGAACGGCATCCCGTTTGGCGTGTTTTTCGATGTACGTTTTTGCCACATTCTAACTTAGAAACCGATATACTTAACGTTCTCTTGCGTAAAAGTTTTTAACGGAATTAATAATTTTATAATTGTTAGGAACAAAATATGAGGGTTTAACGCTTAAATTTGAGTTTTTATTAAAGATTTATAAGCTAAAAATAGCGATTGTATTGGGTGTTACAATGTTCCAGGAAATCTGGAAGAAAGTATACTCAGTGACATATTCCAACAGCGCTTACTACTCTTAGCACGTTCAGTCTTATATGTTTTTATGGAACGTAGATTAAACATAGACCTTTTTTGTTTCAGTTCTGTTTATTAGTTCGTATAGCCTGTATCTTAATTCTGTTTTATATTTTTGATGTAATGTATTTTTTAATTTCATAAAGACACTATATTTTGATTACACATTTTTCTGTAAATTATAACATAGAATAAACTTGTTAGTGAATAATGCTTACTGTGTTTTTATGCAAGTACTGTATTTACTTTTAAAAATTGAGCAGTTACATATTACACCTAGTAAGAATCGGGGCAAATATAGATAAAAAATCGATCCCATAGCAACCAACCAGAAAGAATTTCATGGAAACGATAAAGGATAACCGATTTTAAGTAAGAAAGAATACGATTAGTAAACCCACCTGGTTGATCTAGTGGTGAATTCCTCTTCGCAAATCAGCTGATTTCGAAGTCGAGAGTTCTAAGGTTCAAATCCTACTGATTTGAATACTAGATCGTGGATACCGGTGTTCTTTGGTGGTTGCATTTCAATTAACCACACATTTCAGAAATGGTCGACCTGAGACTGTACAAGACTGCACTTCATTTGCGTTTATACATATCATCGTCATTCATCCTCTGAAGTAATCCTGACGGTGGTTCCGGAGGCTAAACAGAAAAAGAAAAAAAACACACGATTAAGTCTAATTTAGGTTTACCTAAAATATACTAAACATCTGAAATTTATACTCTATTTTATATGATATATCCTGTTGTATGGAATTAATACAGTAAGAAAACATACGCGACACTGGAAGGTAATGAGATCCCGTTTGGGATCTCACATCCTAGGGGCATAAAAATCAGCGGTATTACTTCCTTAAAATAACAAAATCATCGAGTACTTGCTGAAAACGTACAGTGGCCGGATGGGATTAGATTTTCTCAATCGGCCTGTTATTACAACTACGTAAAACACCGTATGGGATTTCGTGGCACCCAAGTTGTTAAATGTTGCACCCTATCCGGTAAAGTAATGGTACAGTTTAGATTTTTAAAAGACGCTGTTTACCATCAAACTAAGCTATTTCATCAATAAGTTCGAAATCAATGACGAAAATACTAGTAATATATATGAAAATATTGTTATTACATCTCTCGGATCTTTCAAAAAGGAACGATTATCTTTCGCAGCCTGCTTTGATTCAAGCTTAGTTTATATAACATTTTAATACTGCAATAAATAAAATTGGGTTACCTTAATCGGAATAATTTTTATGAAATAAGAAACATTACCTTGAACAGTTATTGGATTTGCCATGTCACAAAATCCAATAGAGTAGAAACGTCTACATTTTCCTAATCGTGCAACCACTCTTTTTCTTGGAAAATTTAATTTCTCTAATACATAATTGTATCATCTAGGTAAAAACAGGTTGAATCTTTCAATCAGCTGTGTAGTAAGAAGCCACTAGATAATGATTCTATCATCTTGGAGTTGTTAGACGAAAAGTGTTGCTTCATAATTACTCGTATATTTTAAGCAGCGTCATCGGTTGATTTATTGTAAATTTTCTAAAGCTAGTGGGAATCAAATCGGATTCATCACAGTACCTGGAAAACACATTACTGCATCTGCCATCGGGGTGGTATTTTGTATTTTATTGATAATGAATATCTTTCTCAGATACACCTTACAAAATTCTTATAATTTTAATTATTTTTTTCGTAAAATGTACGAAGATTTAACAACGAATTTTTCTCTGTTTTTTAATAATTTCTACCGTTCATTTTTTTTTTTTTTTTGATTAAATTTTTAGTATTCTTTGAATTGAAAGATAAAATTCTGAATTTTTTAATTACATTAATTTCAGATTTAGATTAACCCACTCGTTGACTTCCTCTTTCTTAATTTCGAATAAAAAGAGACATTAATTTAGAAACTAGCTTTAGAAAACTGTCAATTACAAAATTTTATATTCGTATACTTCTGAATAATTTTATTTTACTAATTAAATATAATTATAATCTAAATAAAAGTATAAATATAATTTAAATTTAAGAATTTTTAGCGGTTATGCTAAGAATTTTTCACAAAAATAGATTTCACGCGATACCTTCAGGAACGAAAAAAAATTTTAATTTTATTAGTCTTGAAACTTAACCTTTACAGATAATTATTAATCGATGAATTAATTCACGAGGAAGCTTTTAAAGAAGCTTGTAACGTGGCAATACAAAGATGGAGGTTAAGGTATGAAAAGTACCACCACAGACTGGCATTCAAACATTCAAACCGGGGACCTCCGGATGAAAGGTCAAGATGATATCCCTTCGCCACGAAAATCGGCAAATGTAATTTAAAATTAATTATTTTTATTTAATTAAAGAATACGTTTTATCAATTTTTCGATAATATTTTTAAAACAAAATAGCTTTTAGTTCATTTTTTTATAAATTTATTTATTCTAACCATTCAACACTCTCTCTCACTCTCTCTCTCTCTCTCTCTTTCCTGTTTAGCCTCCGGTAACTACCGTTTAGATAATACTTCAGAGGATGAATGAGGATGATACGTATGAGTGTAAATGAAGTGTAGTTTTGTACATTCTCAGTTCGACTATTCCTGAGATGTGTGGTTAATTGAAACCCAACCACCAAAGAACACCGGTATCCACGATCTAGTATTCAAATCCGTGTAAAAATAACTGGCTTTACTAGGACTTGAACGCTGGAACTCTCGGCTTCCAAATCAGCTGATTTGGGAAGACGCGTTCACCACTAGACCAAGCCGGTGGGTTAACCATTACAACACTAAATAGATTATTTTTTAAACATTTAAAAATATAATCATTAGTGTATGTTATACGTATTTTTTAAGTATGTTCAACGTTGTTTTTTTTTCAACCAGATAGATTTTTATGATTATTCTTTTATTAGACGAAAAATTTTCTCTGACGCCAAAGTTCTAAGATTTCCCACACATAAAAGGAAACGTTCAAAACAGATGACTTATTGTTTGTTTTTTTGCCACTGTTATTCCTAGGTATTTGATTTTCGTAGAATATTGGTGTGTATATATATATGTCAATACAATCTGATATTCAACGTGTTTTCGCACGAATACTCAAGAAAATTAGGATTAAAACATAACCCATTTTGCCACATTCTTTAAGCTTTAGCTTACGCTCGATAGAAGTATCTGGTCTTTCTATTATCCACCCCGTATTTTTTTTATTTATTATTGATGAATTTTCTTTTTTTCCCAATATTCGTTGAATTTAGAACCTACGGCCATTGGGACATAAGCACTTTTCCACTGAAACAGTAATTTAAACCATAAAAGATCCATTTTTATAGTAAAAAAACCTAATGTAGACACTACATGGCCTATTAAATTACATATATATGTTTTATTTTTTTTAACAATCAGAGGTTAATAATTATTAATAAATTAATATATTTAAATTAAAAAAAAAAGTTTAAAAAAGGAAATGAAGTCGGATTCGAACCGATGGATGTGCCTTCCTTTGTACGATCCAAATATTTAATTAATTAGAATTTTATTTGTCTGTAACCCTGAAACCGATGAAAATAAGTACCACTTATGATATATCGTTGAAATATCTCAATGAGGGTTGATTATTGCAGTTAAGAAAAAGTCCAAAATCAAAATTTTGTTTGGAATTTGGGCTTCTTTGGACACTTTTGATCCAGTCGATTGCAATCAAAAGGGGAGGTGCACAACTAGATGTTTCAAAAGACCTAAATCCAAGATTTCAACATTCTACAGCTAATCGTTTTTGAGTTATGCGAGATATATATTTATGTATATACATACATACGTATGTACAGACGTCACGTCGAAACTAGTCAAAATGGATTCAGGATTGGCAAAATGGATATTTCCGTTGAAATCTGAAAACCGAAATTTTTCGCGATCACAATACTTCGTATAAGGAAGTGAAAAACAAAAATGATAACTTTCACTTTTGATTACAATATACTGGAATGAAAGTTTATAAATATAGCGTAGAAAACTTGGTATTACGGAAAGGGCTTTTTTTTTTCCGAAGTACAAAATTATTGAAAGTAATGCGACAGCAGAAATAAAAATAATAATACCTACATAGAAATACTATATCGATAAAAATAAATAGACGTATAACACTGAAACTGAAACTTAGCCTACAATGCATAAGGCGGTATACTTATTTGTTTTATCTGTAGCGGTTGAATATAAAAGTGGAATATACAATATAAAACTAGAACTGAATCTGGTATTATCTTGTATTATTGAAACTAAAGTGCAAAGTAATGTACAACACACAAATCGTTTTTCTTTTCATTTTAAAGAATGAATTGGTATGCGAAAAACACATCTTGCGTATTAAATCCTTTTTCTTAACCGTTCGAATTCGACTGTCTGCGTGTATCTAAATCCATTCAACAAAATACAATCCGAATAAACACCGACGTTCTACTAAACAATTTATTCACTAACATGCCCTCCATTTAAGGATTTTACTTATGTTACGTTCAGAAAATTGAAAATCGAGGTGAAAAAAGCAGCAGCACTAAAACATATAATTATACGTAACAAATTAATAAACTGAATTTACCGTTAAATACCTATTTTGGTTTTGTATAGTTTTGTAGTTGTTCTGGAATTGATAATCGTAGTTAATGACAGAGGTGACAAAACAAAAAAAATATTTTTATTATTTTTAAAATACATCGTTTTACTGTTGATATAAAAAATTTTAACTTATTAAAATTATTAACTATTTTTAGTTAAGTGTCTATTTTTTTAGTCTCATAAAAGTGAACGAAAACTCTTTTTTTCTCTACAAAAGTGTTCTAAAAGGTAATCTCAACAACATCCTTTTATTTAAATTTAATTCCGATAAACTATTTGTTCAAAGTTAAACAATAAGTAATCGGGACGATAATAACAAGTTATTAAACGTTAAACATCCAAACAACGATTATACAGTGTCTTATAAGAGGTGTTGGCAAACGTAAAGGACTGATTCATGTAATCAAAATAATTAAAAAAGTTCATGAAAAAACAAAAGCCCTGTCCGCTTTATTTTCTCCTCCATCTTCGTTTTGTTTTTTCGATAAAATTTATACCTTATTCACGAGTTGAAATGTTTTAATGAAATTCATTTAACAAGATACATGTTATCAAAACTTTATTAAAATATCTTAATCCGTTCTAAGACTTATATTTTTATCGAAAAAACGCAAAACGACGGTCAGATGGAAAATGATGCGAGGCGCAGGGCATTTGTTCGTGTGAACGTTTTTGTTTATTTTGATGCTTGAATCAGTTCCTTAAATTTGGCCAACGCCTCCCGGGACGCTCTGAACAATTGTCAAAAATAGTAATTATCCGACTATCACATAAATTGTACGTAACTCACCACTCATAAAGAAATATAGATGAAGAAAATACACTCTGATAAAAACGCATCGATTACAGAGTAATTCAAGTAGAGGGGAAATTTTGAAAATTAAATATTCTTGTGAAAAAGTATATTAAATAAATTTGTAAAAAGTATGTGATTTTTTAGTTTTTTTTTTTTTGTCTTCAGTCATTTGACTGGTTTGATGCAGCTCTCCAAGATTTCCTATCTAGTGCTAGTCGTTTCATTTCAGTATACCCTCTACATCCTACACCGCTAACAATTTGTTTTACATATTCCAAACGTGGCCTGCCTACACAATTTTTCCCTTCTACCTGTCCTTCCAATATTAAAGCGACTATTCCAGGATGCCTTAGTATGTGGCCTATAAGTCTGTCTCTTTTTTGAACTATATTTTTCCAAATGCTACTTTCTTCATCTATTTGCCGCAATATCTCTTCATTTGTCACTTTATCCACCCGTCTGATTTTTAACATTCTCCTATAACACCGTATTTCAAAAGCTTCTAATCTTTTCTTCTCAGATACTCCGATCGTCCAAGTTTCACTTCCATATAAAGCGACACTCCAAACATACACTTTCAAAAATCTTTTCCTGACATTTAAATTAATTTTTGATGTAAACAAATTATATTTCTTACTGAAGGCTCGTTTAGCTTGTGCTATTCGGCATTTTATATCGCTCCTGCTTCGTCCATCTTTAGTAATTCTACTTCCCAAATAACAAAATTCTTCTACCTCCATAATCTTTTCTCCTCCTATTTTCACATTCAGTGGTCCATCTTTGTTATTTCTACTACATTTCATTTCTTTTGATTTCTTCTTGTTTATTTTCATGCGATAGTTCTCGTGTAGGACTTGATGAAATCCTACGCGAGAAGTCCTATGCCGTTCATTGTTTCTTCTAAGTCCTTTTTACTTTCGGCTAGAATTACTATATCATCAGCAAATCGTAGCATCTTTATCTTTTCACCTTGTACTGTTACTCCGAATCTAAATTGTTCTTTAACATCATTAACCGCTAGTTCCATGTAAAGATTAAAAAGTAATGGTGATAGGGAACATCCTTGTCGGACTCCCTTTCTTATTACGGCTTCTTTCTTATGTTCTTCAATTGTTACTGTTGCTGTTTGGTTCCTGTACATGTTAGCAATTGTTCTTCTATCTCTGTATTTGAACCCTAATTTTTTTTAAATGGTGAACATTTTTATTCCAGTCTACGTTATCGAATGCCTTTTCTAGGTCTATAAACGCCAAGTATGTTGGTTTGTTTTTCTTTAATCTTCCTTCTACTATTAATCTGAGGCCTAAAATTGCTTCCCTTGTCCCTATACTTTTCCTGAAACCAAATTGGTCTTCTCCTAACACTTCCTCCACTCTCCTCTCAATTCTTCTGTATAGAATTCTAGTTAAGATTTTTGATGCACGACTAGTTAAACTAATTGTTCTGTATTCTTCACATTTATCTGCCCCTGCTTTCTTTGGTATCATGACTATAACACTTTTTTTGAAGTTTGACGGAAATTCCCCTTTTTCATAAATATTACACACCAGTTTGTATAATGTATCAGTCGCTTCCTCACCTGCACTGCGCAGTAATTCTACAGGTATTCCGTCTACCCAGGAGCCTTTCTGCCATTTAAATCTTTTAATGGTCTCTTAAATTCAGATCTCAGTATTGTTTCTCCCATTTCATCCTCCTCAACTTCCTCTTCTTCCTCTATAACACCATTTTCTAATTCATTTCTTCCGTATAACTCTTCAATATATTCCACCCATCTATCGACTTTTTTGAGTAAATAAACAAAATGAATTTTTGACGATCACATTTTGTACGTGAGCTACATCCATCTACGCGTAGATAATCCTGCAGACTTGTAGTGAAACTCTGCACGGTACAAAGCGACATTTCAGCAGGAATCTAAAGAAATGATGTGCAAATCTTGGCTTTTTATTTTTATGTCGTAGCAAACCGACTACTACACTCTTTCCTTGTAAAGTGACCCCGCAAGAAGAAATGGGTGACCCCACATCGACAAATCAGGAAACCTAGGAGGCCATGAAATGTCACCGTTTCTCGAAATTTACGGCTGCCAAAGAATATGCGTACAGCAGCCGTCGTGCTGTGACTCGTTTTCAAAAAAAAAGAGCTTATTTCGCCATTCGATGACACAGCACAACCACCACACGGTGACCTTGTTGCTGTGTAGCGGGCGCTAGAGCAAGCCGTCTAGGATTCTCTTGTACCCAAAAACGATAACAAAGTGATCGTTTTCGTTTACCTTACAACCATTCGTCCGCAGAACGGGTGGCGCATTATGTGATTGTTTGGTTTCACTTCCTAGACGATCTAAAACTTGTATGGATGGTAAAATAAGTCCTCGACACTATTTTCTGAACACTTGAACTTTTTTTCTTTTTCCTGTTTAGCGTCCGGGAATTACCGTTCAGGTATTACTTCAGAGGACGAATGAAAATGATATATATGAGTGTAAATGAAGTGTAGTCTTATACAGTCTTAGTTCGACCATTCCCAATCAGCTGATTTGGGAAGACGCGTTCACCGCTAGACCAATCCGGTGGGTTATGAATACTTGAACAATACGATTGTAAAAACACTGCATGAGGACGAACTGAACGGTGTAGTTACTTATCACAGCTGCTTGGACGGACACGATATTGACTTGTACACTGCCTGGAAATTTATTTTTCATTGCTGAACCCGTTTTCTCAAAATTATGTACCCGTGTGTTAACTGGATGTACTGAGGTACTGAGGTACACTGTGGTTCCTAAATAAAACCCTCTGCGCGAAAAAAATCCCTTTCGGCACGCCGGAAGGCAGAGGTATTCATAGGTGCTAAGTAGGGATAAAAAAAATTTCCACCTTAAAGTTAAGAAAAACTTTAAATTTAATCAATACGACAATGTGGTTGCATGAGAAAAAAGTTTAACATATTGGGGGTTGACAAAACCCTCCATCTTCTTACAACTCCAGCAACAATTTGGTCATCCCTTGTCGTAAGGGTTGATCATATCAAAAATTGTTACAGAAAAAGGTTTTCGTTAGTGTTTAGAGGACTAAGGACCACTTTAAACCGATTCGATGCTGTGCCTATTAAGGGTGGTATGATTGTTTTTGTCTTCAAAACCCCATTTTTTCCTCCCCTTGACCCAATGCTTGGTGATATCAAAAGACTTTACTTAGATAAGTTTTAGGCTCTTCTCCAAAGAATAGTAGGAACTTTAAACGAGTTTGATATTTTATTTAATAAAAGTTACAGCGATATATTTTTTTAAAGTCCCCCATTTCCACCTCCATGGTCCGATTTTGCCAATTAACGAACTCAAGCGAGATTTTGGGTCGTTATATTCTACGTATCAATTTCAAAGTGATGGCTTAAAATTACGGCAGTTATCGTGTCCACAGGAATGTGATAAATGTATATATAAATTTTGAGCTGATGGTGGTTTTGCGGTCTGGGGGATGTGAAACGTGAAGATATGTCGAAATTTTTTGGAAGTAATCATGTAACCCATTACAATAGGCAGCTTTCTTATGAAATCTACCTAAAATGGGATCAACCAAATAACCCATATCGTTACTCGATATATTTTCAATCGAAAATACCCGAAACTTTACCACAGTTGACCGGTCCGCCGAAAAAGGTTGAAGCATTTGAAAGATATAACTTTATCGAACTATACTAACAATTTTTAATGATTTACTAATTTCCAATTTAATCTTTTGATTTAAATAATTCTTAAACACAATTCATACATCCATAATCATTCTTATTTATTTAATAAAATGAATTTCAAGGTACGGAAAGTGTGTCCAAAAATCCTATTTTAAAGATTATAGAAGTAGCGTCGCCGCCTCTCTGTCAAACAGTCATACTTGCCAGAGGGACGCTAACGACGTCCCTCGATTAATTACTGAAGTGTAGTACCAATTCACTGGCAGAGCTTCCATTGATATTTCTCCCTGAATCATGATATATTTTCTTCGTTTATTCTGCAAATACCGTAACAAGATCTGTAAAAACATATCTGCTATTGATTAACCACGGAACTTCACAGATGTGTTTAATGACTTTGCATTAGAATTAATCAAGAATTTTGATACTAGAATAAATAATTAAGACTTTTGCCAATGTTGAGACATTGTAAGACAAACGGATTTAATATGCCGATTTATACGTCGTAAACCAATATATTTCTTTAAGCCTTATTACTTATGTTTGGATTGATATGAGTTTTCGTATAAGCCGATGATTTACGGTACTCGATTTGTCTTATTAGAACTGTGCTACTATATTGAAACAAAAAAATTAAGTATTGCGTTTAACAAAAACTTTCCATCTTATTTAACAAAAGACAAATACCATTGAAATATGTTATTCGAATTAAATCGCGCAGACATTACGTTAACTTTCAATTTATTTCTTTTCTTTTTTAATTTTATTGTTAACAGCAACGATAAAATGTTGTACAGTTTGTGTTCAAATTTAATTTTCTCAAACCAGAAAACACAGGAATTCAATTTAAACGATTATAATATTCCGTCTAGATAGCGCTATAGCAGAGCTGTAGCTCTAGAATGGAAAGTATTGTAATCGCGCCGATTTGAGAATATGCCATTTTCACCGGATCTTGACGTTTTGACACCTAAAGAACGCAATAAACCGGATGGAAATTTTCCGGTTGTTAATGTTCGTATGTACCTATGTATATACGGTGTCGACCTCTAAATCACCTTATATCTCTAGAACTAGTAGAGCGATTCAGACCAAACTTGAGTTCTATATGGGGCATTGATGTCATTAAATTTTCAACTTAAAAGGTCAAAGAGGTGAGGCTACAAGAGTAAGGTCACCCTCAGTATCTCGAGATTTCGCGTAGTTAAAGTCATATTTTTCTTAAGCACATTTGTTAATAATCAATTAATAAAAATATTTGCAAAAAAACTTTTTAAAATTGCACCCCCCCCTCAAATCCTGCTGTAGTCGTCCGCTATGTTGTGACGTCACAGGTGAACGGTAGAATTAAATAAATGAATAATATTTAATATGTAAAAAAGTAATTCGGTTTGGTCGGGTCTCGCCCGTCGATTCGGTACCTGGTGTGTTAAGCCTAGCGGCTACATCGGTCTGCTGGCTGTATAAGCGAAATTATTTTTATTTGATGTGAAATTACATTAGTTTAGTTAGTGCCGACTGTCGCCGCTAGGACCACCACACCCGCGCGAATTAAGTACGGTATGCCCGCGCACGTTAGAATCATTGAATTCAATAAACAAAAAAATATTATATTTAAATAAAATGATAAATATTTAAATATTTTAAATTAATTTGTGCGTGTAAGCTGCACATAAGAAACAACTCCTAGTTATAGGACTTTACTGGAACGTGGTTTTAGCCGCGTGAAGGGAAGTCCTACAACTGTGTTCGTTCATATCTGTGTGGATGAAGAAGAGCTAAAGACCCCTACTGTCCATACTGTCGAGAGTTAGACACGCCGAACACGTGATATTCCAGTGCCCGCGGTGGAACGAAGAATACCGCGACTGTACTGCCGTAACCGGGCATCTCGAGATGGGGACCGTCGTTGGAACGATGTTACGCAGTTCGGTGGATACTGTAACGGGTTTTGTGCCGGGAATACTGCAAATAGAATATCGAGAAGCGAGGGGGTGAAAGGCAGCTTCGCCCGCGGCGACTCTCGAGCCTCTGAGATAAAAGACTGTCCCGGCGGGGCCGTCCCCTCAAGGGTGTCCCCGTTAGAGGCGAAGCACAAAGGACCGAGTCCCGGTTGCTGGGTGGTGGAGGTCGGGATTGACATAACCGGGCCTGGTGTTTCCCTTATCTGGCGGCTAGA
This sequence comes from Lycorma delicatula, assembly GCF_047948215.1. NCBI lineage: Eukaryota > Metazoa > Arthropoda > Insecta > Hemiptera > Fulgoridae > Lycorma > Lycorma delicatula. The sequence goes on along the minus strand of NC_134462.1, from coordinate 137,682,256 downwards.
GGCAAAGGCACCTCCCCGAACCGTGTTCATGCTTAATTGGGGGTTTGGTTCCGGGAAGCAGGGTTAAAAAAAAACTCTGTTGTCAGCTGTTTTTTATAATTCTTATTAACAAAACTATGTGCAAATTACACAATGTATGTCAATAAAGTCGTACATATGTGTTTGTTTTCGTGTTTAGAAAACTAAATAAATAAAATCAATTTAAAACACAATTAACAGAAACCATGTAAATGACATTATTTCAAAACATTCATATCTTTTTTGCTAATTTAGTCTGTAAAATGATAAATTTATTAAGCTAAACTTGACAGTTTAGCTATTACTACCTATATGAAAAACCGATTTTTTTATTAAAAAATAAGATAAAAAAAAGTTCATTATATCACTAAATCTATAAAATATAGACTTATACATAAAGAATAAAAGAGAAAATTAATGTACTTAAGCAGAAGGATCAGTAAACGAATTTATCAGTATCCCACAGGGATTATGGACAACACGCTACGGGATCTGAACAGCCAATTGCTTCTAAACAAGCTTTCAACAACTTCATTGTACCCAAGACACTTAACTTTAATGAACAAACGGCATAATTTATTAAAAGTGTACCGTATAAAAAAATTGGTTAATTTAATTGAAGATATTTATTTAATTAATTGTTTTTCTAAAAGAAAAACTAAACGATTAAAAATATTACTTGTAATATCGTAAAACCGGTTATTTTATTTATTAAAACCAAAAAATGGATGATTAGTATTGAAGTTATAAGTTATAAGCTGATTATTATTACAAGTTATACAAAAATACGTAAATTGCTGAATTAAGTTGATGATAATAAATTTTTATTATTTCTGGTTTAAATTTTAAAAAGAAAATGAGAATTCTATAATTATTTTTTTTTAAATCGTTTCAAGATTTCCTTTATAAGAAAATAAATTTAGTTTAATGAAATTAAAAATTTAAATTATCTATTACTATATTCTAAACTTATATAATTACATTCTATTAAATGAACCGTCTAGTACAGAATATTGAGGTAAGACATATCTTATCTTAATTTTTCATGAAAGTACACTTTAGCGGGATCCTGCATCTTAAATAATTCTTTAATTTAAAGTTTTAAAAATATATTTGAATGGTACGGAGAAATATTAATTTCAGTAGAGTAATACATAAAAATATATATACAGTATATCTAGTGGTTTTGGTGGTGGGATAGTTACTCTTTCATGCGAAAAACTACTCGACCGATTGAACTGAAATTTTGAACGAACGTAACTTTTATGCCCGAAAAGAACACAGGACTATTGCCATTACGAAATATTCCACCGTTTCAATACGGTGGCCGTTTTAATGGCTTGCGGTATCACCGAATTATGTTTTTTGCCGATATTAAAGTTTCTATGTCCATATAATTGGTCAAATCGAATTCAAAAACCACCTGTCTTTTTCGATATCGGTTTTGGTTATCAAGAAAAGTCGGTTTAATGCTGTACGGTGCGGTAGATCAACTGACATAGCCACTGGCATTGTTGCCGTTTGCGCGATGCGACTGGCTGCATCTGCCTCCAGTTACTTAACTAGAAAAGATAAAATAAAAAGTGGGAAACGAAATACCATCACGTTATCGTGATGTTTGTCAGGTAACGCTAAGAACCGTGAAAAGTGATTTTTTACCCGTACGAGAGACGGGCAACCAGTTATAGCTGCTATCTTTTCAGATGAGGACCGATTACTCTGAAACTCTCATACTTTAGAAAGTCTCTTTAAAACGTCCCGTGCTGACCAAATTATTGCTCTAAAGAAATTACAATACACTAATCGTTTTTATAAACTTAACAGGCTGTAATTATTTATTTTCACAAGCACGAGGATAATAAAAACAGTGTGGGTCCTGGCTAGACGGGGAGGGCAAACGAAGCGAGCCCAGAAGAAAGATAATACGCTAAAATAGCCCGATTAAGTGTTTAATACATTTTAATGAGATATTTGTCTAAGGCATCTTACATTTTTTAAATATATTTTTGGGACAAGACAGGCTAAATAAAATATCGAACTGAATTTCCGTACTACATGCTGTTTCACAATATTTGAAAATTCTAATTCGTAAAATCTTAAAGCCAATCTACATCAGGTCGATGTACATAAACGAACATGAATGAAAGCCATTCGAGTTATCCTTGAAAACGCATTAAATGGAACTTCTATCACCAAACCCACCATTTGTGTTCGTTTATTTCGAGATCTTGGGTGAACCGCCATTTAAAGAATGAAGTAATTTTAAGTGAAAATAAAACAAAAAAATGGCTCCATTTAAAAACTAATTCCCTAAAAACAACAAAACTAAACAATTCTGAAAGTATTTTCCCCAGTATGGGTAATTTCATGCTATTGAATTTACGATTTAATACTATAAGGAGGAAATTATATAAAGAAAAGAATTAATTTAAAAAAAATTAAAACGAACCGGTAAGTGATTGTTAGATTATTATAGAACGTTTATCCTTTTCTTAACTTTTAGGATAAATTAATCTGCAAATCGCACAGAAGATTCTTTTCTTTCAGTTGTTAATAATGTTGTAACAAATACAATGATTTCTATTTTCTTAAGGCAGAAAAGGACATTTTCTAATATCTTAAAAAATTAACATAAACTTTTACTGACCTAAATATGAAAAACTCTGATCTGGAAACCACATGGCTTCCTTATACGCTTATTAAATTACATACACATTTTTAAAAATGAAAAGTACATAAAATTTTATTTCATTAATAACTTCTGATTTTTTAATAATTTTTTTATTGTTATTATTGAATTATTATTTATCGTACATTTTTTTTTACAATCAGAGGTTAATAACTATTAATAAATCAATATATTTAAACTAAAAAAAAGTTAAAAAAATGATTCGAACCGATGTGCCTCCCCTTCTAAGATCCAAATATTTCATTAATTAAAATTTTATTTGGCTATAACTCTGGAACCAATGAAAATAAGTACCTCTTGCAATCCAAAGTTCAAAATCCAATGTTTTGGATTTTGGAATTTTTTGGACACTTTTTGTTCAGTCGATTGCAACCAAACGGGAACATACACGTTACAACAGTCCTAAATTCAAAATTTCAACATGTATGCGAGATACATACGTACGTACGTAGAGACGTCACGCCGAAACTAGTCAAAACGGATTCAGGGATGGTGAAAATGAATATTTCCGTTGAAATCTGAATGCCGAAATTTTTGGCGATCACAATACTTCCTTTACTTCGTACAAGGAAGTAAAAATAATAATGAAAAAGATATAGAGACTACAACAAAAAGAAGAAAAATCAGTTGTTTTAAAACACAAAATTTATTCATAATCAATCTTATACGTCTAATCTGGAAGGGTGAAATATTTCTTACTTTATTTGTTTTAATTTTCAAATCATCATTTTTCAAAATATTGTTAAAAATATATGAAAAAAAAATGCGAAGAAACCTTTTAAAGGATGAATTTCAATTGGCAGTATATTTTTAATATGTAAACATTCCAACTGCTTAGCAACCAATTTTAAGTGTACAAGAAAATGAATATAATTTCTAAAGAAAATAAAAATTTAAAAAAATAATTGAAGCGACTCCAAAAAAAAATAAAGTAAAAATTAATAAAAAGTATTGTATTAAAAAGGAAAAAATAGTTTTTTCATACAATTTTTAGACAGTAATTTTTTGAAGTCGACGCCAAATTTTAAAAGAATTAATACATGAGGTAAGTATTATGAAATTTATTCTAATTAAGGCTTCATATTCATTCTAAAATTCAAAATTATGTGCTGATTAAAAAAAATAACTTTCAATGATTCTGTTCAGGGGCTTAGTGGAAAAAAATAATTTTCAATAATAGTGCGATTTATATTTTTTAATTTTATTTTATATTAGTTTTTTCTTTTTGGAAATGGCCCAATCTTTTTTTCAAAAATCTTTATTTTATTGTTTTTAGTTTCGTAATTTTTCCGAAACATATGGGCAGGCCTACATTAGAGCTGCTCGTAAGAGAAAATAACATTCTCTTGAAAGAAAACAGAATCGTCCAAAACTTCACTTAAAGATCCGAGATAAAGAATGCGTAGGATTTCAATCAAGAACCAGATATTGTACGTTAAAAGAGGTTGCTTAAAATGCGGGAATGCACAATAAATTGTCAAAAGAAACGCAGTCTGAAAGGGAACATTGACATGATTTGATCCGCAAGCGCCTTTTAAACAACATTATATACAACAGCTTTATTACAAGGAAAGATTGTGTCGGAGTCTTCTTTGATATGCAGAAGGCTTTCGATATGATCTGGCGACATGGAATAATGCTCCAGATACATGAATGGGGCATTCGTGGCAATCTGCCAGTTTTACTCAGCAACTATATGAATGACCGTACTTTCCAAGTACGCGTCAACAATGAATATTCATCTGAAAGAAGCTTAGAAAATGGCATACCACAACGTTCGCCGTTGAGGGTACCTTGTTTACGATCGCCATTAATAAATTGATATTAGCCATTCCAATAGAAATCAGCAAAAGCGTCTATGTTGATGACTTGGCAATTGTGTATGCCAGCAACAAGACTGCTATGGTGAAATACAAATTACAACGAGCAATTAACGCTCTAAATGAAGTGGCAAGGAATAATGGACTCCAACTTTCACCAGAAAAACGTGCTACACATCTGTAGGAAGAGAATTCCTTACCAAAGTCCTATTTTGACAATCGGCAACAATCCAATACAATATAAGGACAATGTGAGATTTTTGGGACTGGTATTGGATAAATCCCTTACGTGGGGATTACATATACAGGACTTCAGTGATAGATACAAAAAAGCCCTAAACATTATAAAATGTTTATCGAACATCAATTGGGGCTCAGATAAAGAAATATTAAGGAGACTATATAAGGCATTGGTACAATCGAAACTAGACTACGGATGTATTATATATTCATCCGCTAGGAAGTCGCATTTAAGAAAGTTAAACGTAATTCATAATAACGGAATAAGATATGCAATAGGCGCTTTCCACACAAGTCCGGCGACTAGTCTAATGTCCGAAGCCGGAATAATGCCACTGCATTATAGAAGAAAGATCCTTTTGCTAAAATATGCAGGAAATATATAGGCTTTTCCTGCCCATATAAATAACCAAATTATTAACAATCATCCACTTATTATCATTATACGAACATCGTGCTACCTATTCCAGACCAGCCGGAATTAGGTACCACGAATTAAGAAGAAAACACTAAATATCTATTCCAGATACATTAGCAATTTCTACGAGAGAAATACCGCCATGGCTCTTGCCAGCGGTAAATACAAGGTTGGATCCCTCTCAGGAAGAAATAAAAAAGAAGCCAGCAGTGATCATCCAACAGGAATTTTTAGCAGCCGTCAGTAGCTACGAAGAACATGTGTTGTTTAATTTAAAACCGAACATGGTGTTGGATGCTCCATATACGTAAATGGAGAAGCCCATTTTTGGAAACTGCCAGATATGGCCAGTGTCTACACGGCAGAATTTAATGCGATACAGCAAGCTCTTCGGTACACAGAACACAATTGCGAAGAGAGAGTGCCGATATGTTCCGATTCTCTAAGTGCACTTGTTGCAATTCCGAACAAGAACATTAAGGATGTCCTAATTGCAAACATCCTTTCCATTTTGTACGTTCTAAATCAACGAGGACAGCGATGCGTATTTGTATGGACTACAGGGCATGCTGGTATTGCAGGTAATGAAAGCGCAGACGAAGCTGCCAGAAAGGCAACAGTCTGCAATGTTTTGGATGCAATTCCTGTAAGGGTGGCAGATGTTAAAAACTGTCTTAACATAATAAGAGTGGAATACTGATTGGAGGAGTTTAAATACAAAATTAAACACAGTCAAAACTTCTCCGTATAAATGGAAAAGCGACGTGAATTTGACTCGCCGAGAACAAGTGGCTGTGACCAGACATAGAATCGGTCACACGCGAATAACAAATTCATATTTGTTAACCGGCGAAGAGAGACCAGTGTGCAGTGTTTGTAATAAAACACTTATAATTAAGCATCTAATGGAAGAGTGTACCATATATGAGGACCTCAGAAAGAGGTTCCGGCTAAGAAATGATATTGCTGCTGATCTGGTTAATGGAAATGAAGAAAAGATAGTTGCTTATTTACATGCCAGTGGACTTCTTAGAAGTCTGTAAAAGTGAAAAATGTAAAGCTGTGTTAAACAAATTCTAAGAGGTAGTAAGAGGTAGATTTGTATAAATAAGGCAGTCTCGAAGCGTGGCACGTATAGTGACGGGAAGTAGCCCTCTTGCCTAGGCCACCCTGGCTCGCCTGTATGTAAGAGCAGGGAGTTGGGGTGTTTCCAATGATGGCATGGGGTACCCTCAAGGGTGGACTGAGGGCGGGAGGCTATTGTTAAGCGCAATGCATGCCTGTAGCCAAGTAGGTCAGAACGGAAAGGTAGCCCACCCGCCGAGGGGCTTTTTGGCCGTCCTGAACAGGTGGTCAGATTGCTCTTATGACGCTGGGAGGACCCCGATGGGTTACGTCCTACGGGACTGTTTATAGGGGGGAGTCAACTGCCACGGCATCCTGAGGCGACTGATATGCTGATTTACGGCGGTTCTGGTCGCCATGAAGGTGCTTAAATAAATAAATAAACGAGACAGGTAGAAGGAGATAATGATATTGTAAAGACTTGTATATTCTATTTATGTTATTTGTGATTTTTCTCAAATTTTTAAGATTGGGGCCCTTTATACCCCATAAGTGTTGTTTTGTTTATTGTTGTTAGATTAATGTTTTTTGTGTACTTTGTGCTTTTAAATAAAAATGTAGGGACCCTTTACACCCTTACATATGACGACCCTGATAGTGAGACTAACGTCTTTTTAAGAATGTGTAAGGGCTAATGACCTTAGCAGTTGCCCGTAAAGCAAGAAAAAAAAAATAATAATAGGTAAAAATTGTGCTTCATCAACAGCTTATCAACACCTGGATCAAAGAAGAACTACCAGAACACTGGATGACAACCCTCATCCATTTACTACAAAAATAGTGGACAGACCCAAACAATTACATGGAAATCTTATTCCTAGACACAACATACAAACTTCTTTCAAGAAACATGCTCAATAGGATCGGTTTACAACTTGAGAGAGAACGAGGAGAATATCAGAGAGGTTTCAGGCCCTGAAGGACCTGTTCAGACCAGATCATGGTCCCAAGCTAATAATGGATTACAACAGGAAAAGAAAGAGACATGGTGATAACATTTGCAGACTGCAGGAAAGCTGATGACTGCATCCACAGAGAATCCCTACTAAAACTTCAAAGACCTACTTTGGAATACCTACCAAATTAAAAAAACATGATAAACCTGACCCTCACAAATACTAAGTAGAAGGTAAAATTCAGAAAGAGAGCTCTCGGAACCATTTGACAGCTCAGACAGCTCAAATCGGGACTGCGCTAAGGCGATGGGCTCTCACCGCTATTATTCAACTGCGCTCTAGAAACGGTAGTGAGGTTACGGCTCAAAAACTACCCCCAAAAGTAAAAATAGGCCGAAAAATCAAAACAAATTGTCTTGGTTTAGCCCACGACTTGGCACTTCTAGCAAACGATATGGACGAGGCTAAATCATAAATATTAGAACTTTATAACACTGAAAATAAAATTGGCTTCAAAATATCATTAGAAAAGATAGAAATTACGTTCCAAAAATACCAATTTAATACCTCCAAGAAATAATAACAAACAATAGAAATGAAAAAACCTCGATCCAAATAAGAAGAAACAAACTAACTAAAGCTCAAAAATTAAAGCGGTTCATTTACAATAAAAAATGCCTATCGATAAACGCAAGAATAAGACACTACAATACAGTTATAAAACCAGAAGCCACTTATGCGGCAGAACACTCTTCCACCTGAACGAATAATCAAACACAGACAAACTGCAGAAAATCGAAAGAATAATTGGAAGAACCTGCATCGATAAAAAGTATCAGAAAGTGGATTGTGCCGACAAAGTCGTGTACAAAAAATTAGAACCCATCACTGACACCGTGCATAAGAGGAGACTAGATTTCTTTGGACATATCGTGAAGATACAAGATTTAAGACTTTTGAAACATCTGATACAGTACAATGTCGATTCGTAAAACTCCAAGATAGGATGCAGATGGATCAGAGAAATAAGAGAGGATCTGAAGGAAATCGGGTCTTACACCAGAAGACATCACAGATAAAATAAAATTAAACAAGAAAATAAAAAATAAAAACACTCGTTTCACACTCGCAAAAAAAAATTCAACACGAACATTTTCAACCCTTTAAAAGGCACAAAGATCGGAACGTATGAAAAAGTACTGGGAGGACCGCAAGGCCCAAACAGTCCGACTTCAATAATGGACTGACTAAAGTGATCCTATGCGGTCATAGGATCGTGAATTTTCACAGTTTTTAGATCTATTATTTTATTGCCGTATCGTATAACAAATACGCTATAGCGTTAGTTTTAGGTACTCTATACCGCATGGTTTTACTGAAAATAATCAAATTTTTAAGCGATTTAAATTACGAGATGTAATAGGTATATAAATGTTTAGTAAAAACCTAATGAAAATATTATTTTACCCTTAAATCGTAACTAACTTATTATATAAAATTATTAATATATCTATATAAATAAGTATCATAGTTTACATATATATCTATATACAATTACTGTAGAAATTTCTAATCCGTACTACTGTTGCAGTTAAGAGAGTGAGTTTACGACTGTTCATTTGTCAGTTACCAGGTGAAAGAGATTTATTGACATATTTTAACATACGCGCGCCCACGTATACATACACTCACACAGATACTCAAACAGAACACGAAGTCTGCTGGCAACAGTATTACCGTTACTATAAAATGAGAGTTGATACACAAGGGGGTATAAAGGTACTAGGGAAAAAGAGGCTGGGGTTTGCTTTCATGGAGGCGAAGTAAGCAGAAGGCAGGCAGGCAGGCAACACGTTGTGCCAAATGTTCAATTAGAATTGACGGCCCGGTCGGATAGGTAGGGGATCCCTCTAGACTAATTCCTTTTACCATAGATAGATAGATAGATAACTCTGTAGCATCTGTTAACTAAAAATCAATACAAAATTAATGATCTGATAAATGCAATTTACAGCAGTTTTCTAACCCGATAAAATTCTTTATGCCTTTTGTAAATTTGTTCACATTTAGTTCAAGCAAACGCGTTCCCGCACACACGAACGTACGCGCACGCACACACCCCCCGCGCGCACACACAACATAAAATGTATATACATAACATAAAATAATTGAGTTGAGTTAAAACAAGTGATACTTGATACTTTAATAAAACATTAGAGAAAACTATTCACTAACAGCTAAAATTGATCGCATCCAGTTGATTCTCACTATGCCACTATCACACTATTTCCTCGATTGAAATTTGTCAGTACCTACATTGGATTGGAATCTGTTAATACCTACAATACCAATCGGAGGGAAATTTCAACTACAGTCCTGACTGGCTATTTCAGTTATAGTCTTGATACATTTTTATATTTTTTTTTAATATTTTCTTTAAATTTTGTTTAATACTTTTTTATTTATTTGCTTATTAATTATTATATATAGATACTACATATCAATATATATTAATTGATATAAAAAATTATATATAGGTGATGTAGGTGTGTGTGTACGTGCGCGCGCAATAAGTTATGTGTGTGTGCGCGCACAAACACACACATTGTGTATTATGTCCTGAGTTATGGTTTACATGCTTCTTTCCGATGTATAAAAGTATAGGTAAAGAATGTTCCTTTGTTCCTTGTCGGGATTTGAACTCAAGACAAGCCGATACTAAAGTCAGTTTGACTTCACAATCGGTATTACAAATCTCAAAAATGGTATTTTTAAAATATTTTATTATTAAAACGTATTTTTTTAATTTTTTTGTGATTTTTTGTGAGAATACAGTCAATGCATGTTTTTATCTGTCCACCGTTTTATAAACATAAAATTCTATAAAAAAATATCACCTTAGCGATTTTCTTTTCTTTAAACGCTGATGTTTTTACAAAAGAAAGCGTTATTAAAAATATTAAATTAAAAAAATATTTGTTACAGTTAATTTCTAAATCTCGTAAATGGAAGGAGTTTAGTAAATTCAAATTTCAAGTCCCGAAAAAGTACTAAATAAAATATGCGCCCTAGAACTTTTAAGTCGATTTCCCCCAATTCTATAGATATAGAACTTAATTATTAATATCTTACGCTTTTCTCATTTCCCAAAAAGCACAGTGTAAAACCAACTAGTGCTCAAAATTATCGACCGATCGATCTTGAGATTCAAGTGAATGCAAATAGAATCGATAAAAATAACGTTTTTAGATAATGAAAAAATACCCATAAATTTCAAATCATCACGAATTTTTTTACCATGAAGGCTATATAATATTTATGTATTCTAATTTCCCGGCGAATACAGCTAGAATAGCTATAATAAAGGAGAAAAGTATAAATAATGATCATGTCAAAATTGGGGTACAAACTTTACGTTTTAATGTCCAATTCTTTCATGTAGAACAAAACCACACATACATATTTACGTACTGTATGTGCGCGCGTAATTTTATTTCAGGATTTACCAATCCGACTTTCTTAAAATTTCACTTAAATATTTCTATACAGGACACTGATCATATTATTTTTTTCAAAATTTGTTAAGGGATGGGGGAAATCACAAAAGACACCGATATCGATTTTCTTCAGAGGCATTTTAGAGGAAACTTTATTAAAACAAATTTGCTATTTACAACGCATATATAATCCATTTTTTTCTCAAAAAAAATCAATCCCACCTCTTAAAATTGAAGTATTTACATTTTTTATTCTTTTATTTTATCTCCCTTCAGATTAAATCTTTCCAAGACTTTTTTGGAAATTTATTAAGACTTTTTTAGATTTTCATTTGCATGGCATTTCTCCCGCCACCATCCCATTCGGTCGCCTTAAACCGTAAGACCGAATGTCTGTGTCATAAACACAGACATCGAGGACTACTGAGCCTCGAATTAGTTTAGCGACCAGTGTCCTAACTAGCTCCTAGAGCTAACCTAATTGCGTGAGCGAACTAAGCACGGTGCCACACACCACTTGCTTCGTGTCCCACCGCTCACCAGTCATATATTTTAAAATGGGTAGGCGCACCCCGTCAACTACTAAAATATATATGACATTCAATAAATTAAATTTATCTCGTCAAGACAGCAATTCGCTGCCACCAAGGTCGCTGAATGCCAGCAAGTACCTGTCCACCAATATTAAAGCGCTTGGAGCTTTAATTGCTGATGGCCAGCCATAACTCTCGAGTAGCTTCCCACAGAAGCGAGGTAGGAGTCTTTGCCTTATTTAAACTACCCGGTTGAACAAAGCAACGGCATCAAGGAACACCCGCACGGTCCGACAATGCGGCTCACGCCACATTGACTCGCCGCTTGTGAGTGGCCAATTTACCCCTTGACTTCTAAGTTGCAGGGTGGCCCCTCCTCTAAGTTCTGGCCCCTCCAAAATCTGGGCAGTCGAACATCATATGTTCGCTCGACTGGACCTCCCCGCAGACGCACAGCTCATCAGCTGCCAGGCGTAACCGAAACAAATATTGGTTCAAGTTCGCGTGGTTGGAGAGCATCTGGTCAATCGTTTCCCTTAAAACCGAAGGACAGGCATTTCATCCACCCAAGTCCCGTATAAATCTATACAAGGACCTTCCCTTAGTCGTGGTGTGCCATTCTTGCTGCCAGGCATCCATCGGGAGGCTGTAAAGCCTCCTCCGCAGGCGGGAGATGGGCAACTGAACGAAATTTAGAACCGGTGCATTGTGATCACCGTTCGGCTCCGGTAAAGGCCCGGATCTAAACCGCATGCCAAATACCTCGGCCTCCCTGCCTCTTCGCACATGGCCACATGGAAGTTAGATTTATACAAAACTGTACTTAGGGAAATTTTTTAAGCTTAACCTACGCGTATAAATGTTTTTAGAGATATCTTTCTTAAAATTTACTCCCCGCCCCTAAAAGGTATAAATTCTGTTTTTTGTTTTTTTTTGCGCTAACTCTTAATTTTTTTATATATTTATTTTTCATCACTTACAGGGCTATTAAAAATAAAACAGCTCTTTTTGTATGATTAATTCACCATATAAGCTTCAAACTTGTTGTAGCGTATGAAAAATGCCATTACTGACCAGGATTCGAACCCGGAATCTCCGGATGAAAGGCCGTGACGCAACCGCAACCATTCCGCCACGGAAATCGACTTTGGGACCTGTATTAGATTCCGGACTCGAAATGAGAAGTTATATCTTTCCACTTCTTTTACGAAAGTTATATTTTCTTCTTTTCAATATTTTTAAACAATTCTGTCATAAACTAATTTTTTTGTGTTCATAAATAAATTTTTCATCGCCGAGTAAGGAAGCCTCTAAAATATATATATTTTTTTTTTTTGGAAAAGGTATTTTAGCGAAAACATTATTAAAGCAAATTTGTTACCAGCAGTACTGATATAATTGAATGCTAATACTTCATATATGTAGTATTACATATACTACAAGAAATGTACAATTTTTTTAAATGCCCAATTTTTTTTAGATCTGGGAGTTTTAATACTTATATCTTATCTTGATAAGCATTACTTGACCGACGAAATCAAAAAAGTCATTCAGTACTTTGCCAGCTATTACAAACACACATACACACACACACACACACACACACACACACACACACACACACACACACACGCACACACACACACACACACACACACACACACACACACACATACACACACACTTATTTATATATATATATATATATACGCACAAATATACATATGTAAATTTTTCTTCTTTTTTATTAATGTTACAGTGCACATTAATTTAGGCAGTAAATAAGAAATGGAAAAAGAGAAAGTGAAATACGAAATGTAGAAGTAAAATAAAAGATGCCAAAACGTAACTTGTCAATAACATGAAAGTATAAAAGTTTAAATTCTTTTTATCAAGTTTATCGAATGGAGAAAAAAGACAAGAGAAGAAATACGATATTTAGTTAGGAAATGGAAGAGCGAGTAGGGAAAGAGGAGGAAATAGCCGAGTAACACTGAAGCGATGAATAGCCGATGAGATATAAAACGCGGCAACACTGATTGAATTAGGACGAGGAACAGTAGTGTAGCAATGACAGGACATTTAAACGTGCAGGTCCACCGTACAGTAACATCACATCAACATCGTACAGCAGTTGCTATCGGGAAATCCATTACTTCTTGCCATAGAGTTTAGTAGTTATTAGCAACGCCATTAGACGGCGTCCTTGTCAGCAAAGAGGAATGCAATCGGACTCTCTCTGCGAGGGTTGGCATCCGACACCCCTACCATCAAAACCTCACTTCATTTTCCCATCCCTCTAATTCGTTATACTACTACGCCGACGATATAATATTTGACAGGATCCTACTCAGCAATATTAGTATGCGTAGTCTAATTACTTTGAAGACTAATATCGTATGTACTTAAAATTGTAAATTGATCGAGCGAATTTATTAATAAAATTACAATCTTTATAAATATTTATAGCGATAAAAAATTACTATTTACAAAATAATAGTCACGTACAGCGTTCAGTAGTAATCGCAAACCTAATTTTAAATTATAGCCGAGAAGTATATGAAAAAATGTAACATGCTTATTAAATCCAGAAATAAAATAAACTTAATATTATTTTTAACCTGTGTTCCTCTAACTCACTTTCGACCGATTACTTTTAATTTTTCATTCCAATACGGTTTAAATTTCCTTTCACACCATATAGCTTCGTATTTTGGACCAATATTCCGTATTCCTCTTTGCAAAATCTATTCGAATATCTCCTTTTTGGGTTGCTTTTTCTTTTCGTAAATTTAATCCATTTAATCTTTCTTAGAAGATGTAAATAGCTAAAAAAGGGAAGATCTAATCTCAGAGTGTTAGTAAAACGAGACAGACTAACCAAAGAAAAGCTTCGACCCCGCAAGCAGCAGTCATCCAGCAAGTCTATATTTCCTCGAGAAATCAGGGTATTATTTCTGTGATGGAACAGATAATAACAGCTAATAACAAACAGCCACCTTAGAAAAGACAGGCTTCTTAAAGGATAAATTTTAATCCAAAATAAAATATATACATGTTGTATATATTTTAATAAGAAAACTCTTTTCTTTCTAAGACGTTCTCGTCTTTTCGAGAATCAATTTTTATTAATGATTTTAAAAATATGTTTCTTTGATTGTAGAATCATTTTTTTTTTTTTTAAATAGGTTAAAATTCCAACAATATTAAATGCTTATATTACACTGCATGATCACAAGGAAGGCAGCAAACTTTCATAACGCTTCGTTAACAAGTTACGGCTGAAGAAAGATTTCGCCTTTCGAAAGACTAAAGAGTGTCGACTGACGAATGATTTCTGCACCTACGGTAAAATTAGCAACACTGTACTCTATTATACCTAAACGCATGGGTAAATTTAGTGGTTTTATGTGAAATATGATCTGAAAAATTGCAAAAACAGGTCGCAGAACTGTATATTTAGTAGTTTTTTGGGAAATCTGGGGTAAAAAACTAAAAGAAGTAAATTTCGTATCTTTAGTAGAAAAAGAAAATGGAATTTAGCTTTTCGAAGTATTCCCCTTAACGTACTTTGTGTTAAAACTTTGCAGTAAGAAATTCTTTTGGTACTGATGCCCGGGCTACGTTCACCGGGATGAATTACGTTTTCATCTTGCCCGACAGGATGTTGTTCTTGCTATTCAGCAGTATGAGAAGAAGACGGCGACGATCCAGTAGGACGTAAGCGAAAAAATACCGAAGAAAAACGTTCTGTGACCTGAAATCCTCCTTTTCGGAAATCTTTGATGATATTCTCGCTCTGCAGCTCGTCCGTTTCCGTTGCAGAACCGTAAACAAAAAAGGATGTTTGGGTATTCTTCAATGTAAAATTTATAAGGCGTTTTTAAGAGAATGATATACACGTATTATTTCATTCAGTTACTTAAATTTTTATCGGGTTGTAAGCTGTAGTATACGGTCGAAATTGGAAGAAGCCCTGCGAAGGCGGTAGTTAAGTTATGCAAATATACTGATGATGTCTCTACCGAGACATTTGTATCGACGGCAACTTGACAGAGGCGAAATTGATGACTGATGTGTTATCAGGTTTAGCTCTCCGGTAAAACCCACAAGGCTAGGAACGGAGGGGGCGGTGTACCGACCGGGATCCTCACAAGGTGGGTGTATTCCCCCACGGGACTCAGGATGTTCAAATGCAATACAAAAAACTTAATTGATGGAATCAGCTGTTTTATATATATAAATTACACTTTGTTGTGGATATGATAACTCCCGTAATTTTGCGCCAATCATTTTCAAATTGATGCATAAAATATAACGACCCAAAATCTCAGTCGAGTTCGTTAATAGGCAAAATCGGACCGTGAGGATGAAAATGGGGGGGGGCTTTTTCGAAAAAACAAAATATCGCTACAACTCTCTTATTAAGTAGAATATCGAATTCGTTTTAAAGTTTCTACTGTTCTTTGGATAAGGGCCTAAAACTTATCTAAGTAAAGTTTTTTGATATCACCAACCATTTGCCCAGAGGGTGGAAAAAATGAGGTTTCGAAGACAAAAAAATCATACCTCCCTTAATAGGAACAGTATCGAATCGGTTTAAAGTGGAAGTTAGTCCTCTAAACATTACCTAAAACCTTTGTCTGAAACAGTTTTTGATATGACCAACCATGAAGGCAAGGGATGACCAAAATGTTGCTGGAATTGTAAGAAGATGTGAAATTGTTTCACATACAACCACTGTCGTATTGAGTAAATTTGAAGTTTTTCTTCACTTTAAGCTGGAAATTTTTTTTTATCCCGTACTTAACACCGATGAAATCTACCTCTGCCTTCCGGCGTGCTGAAAGGGATTTTTTTCCGTGCTGTCGGAATGTCTTTGTTCTGTTTGCCAGAAATACACCAAAAAAAGATGTACTTACTGTTAAGTAAAAAATTATTCAATTGATTGGGTTGAGACTAGGGAAATCTTTTTAAGTATATTCAATATTTTACACGGCTAGTTTTCATATACACTGGATTTATTTTTAAACAACTACATGTTAATACGATTGAAGTTATTATTTCACTATCACAAGTATATAAAATTCAAGTTTTAAATTTGTAAAAGATTAAAAAAATATGATTGAAAAAACTATTTAATGTAATTACTAATTTAGGATAATTAAAAAAAATGCGGATGACAATTTTGGATGTTTCGAATTTTTTAAATTTATATATTTATTAATATTTATATATCCTATAACGGTAACGTTCAATCCCGTTCTAAATAACGTTCACTCTCGAATCTAAATCGGGTCAGTCGTTCATCTTCTACGATGGTAAACACATGCGCGCGCACACTCACACCCTAAATACATTACACTCCTTTTAGGGCAATCGTGTAATAATTTTAAATCAATCGTGTGATGTTTTATAAAATTACTACAAAACTAAGTGCGGAACATTGAAGAAGAGATTTACTCTTTGTGCATACATTTTTCCCCCGGCGAATATAGTTATAATAGCTCTCTATATTAAAGGGAAAAGTATGGTGATCGTGTCGAAAAACGGGGTATCGGATTTTCTGCAAATATTTAGTTTTTTAAAGTCCGACTAGTTCATCTAAAGCAAAAGAAACCATATGTATGTATCTATGTGCTACGCATGCACATTTGCGTGTAGCCCAGCTTTTGACATTATATCTCAGGATTAACCGGACCGATTTTCTTCAAATTTGACTCAAGTATTTCTTTTTTAAATTATCGAGGGAGTGGGGGAATATCACAAAACAAATTTCGGTTTTCTTCAAGTATTTTAGAAAAAAACGATTAAATTTGTTACCGACAATGTACAAATAAATAATAAAATTCCTTTTTTCAAAAAATCAACTCGCACCTCTTAAAACCGGATTATATACATTTTGTTCTTTTGCTCTAAAATGTATTTCAAATATTATTTTAAAATTTATACTTCAACGTAGAGCTAACAAGAATATCTACATTTTTTTTAAATTATAGACTTGCATTTATTAAAGCAGATTTGTTACCCTTGACCTATGTATGACAATTTTTAAAAAGATTTTCCTTAAAATTTATTCCCTATCCGTAAAAATATACATAAGTTTTTGCAGTTTTTTGGCTCTCTAACTCTTTTAATTTTTTTTTCTTATCAAACGGCTATTAAAATTAAAGTACT
The DNA here is from genome assembly GCF_047948215.1 of Lycorma delicatula. Taxonomy (NCBI): domain Eukaryota; kingdom Metazoa; phylum Arthropoda; class Insecta; order Hemiptera; family Fulgoridae; genus Lycorma; species Lycorma delicatula. Next base: position 137,664,843 of record NC_134462.1, on the reverse strand, counting down.
TTGGCAACTATATTACTATATTCCGGACCCATAATATGAAGAGATTATTTTTATTACTTTCAAATAATTTAACCGGTATAGCCGAGAAAGTTATGCAATATTTTGCCAAATTGGTAGTTTTTTTGTTTTTTTTTTGTACTGTTAAAAATGTTAGTTTTTTCATTTTTCATTTACCTTGTAAGGAATATTTTTCTGATCTATTATTTCACCTAAGTTTTTGTTGTCCTAGATTTTAGTTATTTCTACATTTCCAAATTTCGTATGGATTGTTTTATTTATAATAAAATAATTTGTACCGTAAATAAAAATGGTAATTTTTAATCTTTTTCTTTAAATTAGCAATATAAAAAACTAAATACAACCTTTTATTATAAGTCAGTCCTACGTTTATGTTCTATTACACCGCCAAAATAATATGTAAAATGAGTGATTTGAATAATTTATAATGAACTATATTTTTTATATGACCGTCTTAAAAAATTAATAGCACTTCAGGCGATAATAATAATACTTACTAAATTCTCAGAATAGACGCAAGGGCAATAATATTTCTCTCAAAGGTACACAGGACAGCACGTGCTTTATCGTTTAGCAATATATTATATTAAAATATATCAACAGCAGGTGGTTAGAATTTACGTATGATATCTGAAAATTTACAACCGTAACAAATTTAAAATATTAGAAACATTATTTATTACTTACAGAATAAATTTATCTATGCGCTCTTTTTATAACTATTAAATTTAAGTAAATATAGAAAGTTTCTTTATATAGCGGTATATAGTAATTTTCCATGAAATTACATTAAAGCGGTAAAGAGAGTAGATAGAAACTTAAGCGATATAATACAATAGCGCATTAATCAGAAGAATTTGAAATACGGTGACTAATATAAAGTAAACTATATAAAGAGAATTTTTTTTTATAACGTCTTTACAAAGAAAAGTACAATATTACTTTCGGTCGCACGGTGGGACTGAGGAGTGAAAATGAATTTTCTTCACGTTTTGAGGTATGAGGAGTACGAAAATACCATTCACTTAAAATCTGGTTTCTTATATGTATATTTAAAATACATGTATAATTATAATTAATAATTATATTAATATTAATTAGTTATATTAAAATTACATTTACAGATATAATATAATTAATATTCACGACTTCAGATACACTTCTACCGCATATTTAAATTTTAATGAAACCGATCACACAGTTTTAAAGATTTTCTACCCAAAAGTTTTATACGTACTCATATAAATATAAATGGAAATACTAGCATCCCCGTCGTGGTTTAGTCTGCGCTATTTGGTTACTTATCGGGTACGGCTCGCTATGTTCGACTTTCCTGTCTAGCCACTCGTGTTCATTAAACTCGTGCTAGTAACAATAATAATTATAAATAAAAATTGAAACCTGTTCATTTTATGAAATATATCAATGTATTGTACGAGTTATTTCTTCAGAGCAATAGTTTGGTCGGTAAACTTTGAGCGATCTTACGAATGCGCGATTAAAAATAGTCTGCATCCGTCTTAAAAATAGTAGTTATACCTATTACCCTTCCTTCGTACGGGTTAAAATATATTTTGCTCTGGTATTTAGCGTTAACTGACAAACACTATCAGGTGACCGACTTTCGTTTCTCATTTTTTTAAATTTTTTAATTACTTTCGTTTTTTTAGTCAAGTAACCGGAGGAAGATTCAGCCAGTGGCATCGCTCTTACTATAGCAGAGGCAATTGGTGTTTTGGTTGAGCCGCCGCGCCGTACACAGTCGCGCCCCTTAAAAAATCGGAAAAAAAAGCCGAACATTTTTTTTTTTTTATTTATTTATCTGAAGAGCATTTACAAGCCCAAATTTAGTGAATATTTATTATAGCCTGAGATAAATTTGCAATCGTTCAAATTTCTTTTACCTTTCTTCACCCCTTTGAAGGTCGAGTTGCGAAAAACTCTAGAAATTGGTTTTTAAATATTTACAAGAAAATTACACATACCAAAAATCAAGTTGATTTCTTAACGAGAAATTAAAAAAATAAAATAAAAATTGGAAATCTAATTGTTACTTTATTTTAACCCTTTAAACTAGGAATTTCAAAAAAATCCTTTCTTAGTGTGCACTTACACCTTCAGAAGAACATACATGCAAATATTTCATCAATTTATCTTCATTAGTTTTTGCTGGGTGTTGATGAATAAGTCAGTCGGGACAAATTGTTTTATAGGTTCAAATAAATAGTATCAGGAAACGAATTGATTTTCAGAGTACAACGCAGTACATACGTTCGATTAACCGATAGACCCTACACACGAGCATTAAGTTTCAACTTACTCGCCGATGTGACTCGCTGCATAAGAGTCTATGAAAAGTACACCACGACACAGTCAACATAACCTCAAATTTTTTCGACCCTACGAACCCCGTAACGCACTTAAAAAGCTGCCCATCTCTCATTGCCGCAGCGAACGTGTTAAATTGAGCGTAAACTCAAGAACGACTCAACTAATCTTCATAAAATTTTCTTGTACCATAGATACGCTAACTACTAAAGATATCTAAGTTACTAGCTCAATTTCATTGAAATTTGTGTGTGTATATATATACACAAATTTCTATATATATACTATAGTATATAGTACTAAGTACTATATACACTGTACTAAGTACTATATATAGTACTCTTGTACTATATACTTACTTTGTATATATATATACTATATATATACAAATCACTATATATATATATACACACACATATGTAAGGAAACTCCTTTTTAAATGAATGTTTTCGTACTCCTCATACTTCAAAACGTAAAGAAAATCCATTTTCTTTTTTCACTCTCACCATGTGACCGAAATTAATAACGTACTTTTAATCTAAAAGTCGGTAAATAAAATTCTAAATAAATTATCTAGAACATATTTTATTGAATTTAATGTCATCTACATTGATATTGTTTATATTGATATTCAATATCAATATGGACTTCTTGACACATTTATGTGATTATTGAATTTAATTGATCGAATATAAAAGGGAAATTTGTCTTTCTATCATAATAATATGTAAAAACCGTTTCATTCTACCACCGCTGCAACGCAGCGATCGCAATTTTGGGCATGCGTGCCAGATTCTCTTATTTGTTGATTTCAGACAGACGCTATTATAAGAACAGCGACGTTTGTTTACAGTTGATTAAACATCGTTAAAAATATTCAACTGTTGGAAAATCCCGCCGATTGTGTTAATCGATTTTTAAATGCGATAAATTTCAAACCGGCTTATATTCATCGGCAATTTAGGGAAGTGAAAAAGCTACGTGTGATGGAATGCTTAGAAAGCGAATGCGACAATTCAGTGAGGAAAACACTAATGTGCATGACGAGCAAAGGAATGGCCGCCCTTTAGTGAATATCAATAACAATTTGGTTTCGCGAACGGATGAAAAAATTAAAGAAAATCGACGGTTTACAATTTCTTCCTTATCTATTGGGTTTTTCTGAAATTTACGCGTGAAATCGTAACACAAAATGTTGGCTATCACAAATTCTTTCTCGTTGGCCAGTAAATGTTGTCGGAGGTTCACAAGTCAAGCGATTAGAGTTTGCTCAGTCTTTTCTTACTCGATACAAAAACGAAGGTGTCGATTAACTACCGCTTTCTCCATTTTAACCGATCCCTTGCTGACCGGAGCTGTGATGACGATGCCGACGTGAAAAAGTGTTGTACAAAAAATATACTTTTCACTGGCGGCGCCGTTCTTTGTAGAAGGAATGAAAAACTGAGATATGAACAACAAGATATAAAAAGAGCCTTAATAATGGTGCAAATTATCTAGAAATGTAGTTAAAGTATTCTGTTTCACGTAACAATTAAATTATTCTGTTAAAATTTATGTGCATATTTTAATAACAAAACGGTACAGACTTTCCGAATATTCCTTGTAAATATCACTTACGAAAATATTGGCGAAAAAAGTTTTAAAAATCGATATCTCGAATAGGATGATCCAGTTTAAATAAATTAAATATTTAACAAAATTCAGAGGTTACCATAACAACCGCTAGTAAAGCCTTTGTTACAAGCATATACTACATTATAAATGACGAGAAGGCCTAAATAAAATGCTTAAAGAACTTTTAACGAAGTTAACTTCATAATCCCAGTATACCGCTTTCTTATCGTTGGCAGTGTTCTTTCTAGTAAATTTAAATAAAATACCCCGTAATTTTCTACGAAAGAGTTAGATTTTTAAAAATTATTAAAACCGAGTTATCAGTATTATTCTATAAATCGATCAACCAATTATATTTTAATATTAGCGGCCCTTGATATATTTCCGTTAACCATTATTTTGTTATAACAAAACACCCTAATCTACCGATCTATGGATGAAAAAAACAATATGTAAATTCATTACAATAAAGGAAGAAGCTTACCTCGGGCTCCAAATGAAGAAAGCTGCGTTAGACATTTGGAAACTTCAGGAATGTGATACGAATCGATCTAAAAAGAAATAAATCAATGAGCTCAAAAACATTTTTACAAATTACTGCCGTAAATATCCTTCAAGAAATTGCATTAAAACAAATTCATTCATAAATCTCAGACGTAATAGTGACTGATAATTGTATACATATAAAGCTGAAAAAAACAAAAGTTTAAAATGTTTTATTCTGTTTAAGTGAATGTCTGTTTTTTAAATGTTTACAATATAACAATAATTTCAATTTACTTTTATTAAGGAAACAAAAATACATAAGAAAGAAAATTTAGTGACTGGAATTGATTTATAATCAAGCCCGACAAAATCTGCGGAAGATAAAGTGATGAAAATTTTTATACACGTTCTTATTAAGTGAAAGGATTTTTTTTTATTTCATATTTAAAGGGTTAAAATGGAATAACAATGAATTTTACTATCTGTGGAATTTCTTTAAAACAAATCAATACCAATTTGATATTCGGTATGCGTAATCTTCGTGCGAATATTTAAAAACTTATTTACAGATTTTTTGAAATTGCACTTTGAAAGAAGTGAAGAAAGGTATAAAATTTCCAACGCGATTGGAAATTTTCTCCACTTCCGACTACACTAAACGAGACAATCACTCGATTCTGGCTTTAAAATACTCTTTAGATAAATATCTAAAAATCATTTTGGGAATTTAAAAAACAAATTGTTTTTACATTTTTGCCGTTTTATGCTACCGCTATCGAATCAATCTTTATTAGATACGGAAACATTGTGACGGTAATCTATTTCTGTAATTCTGATTATTTATTTTGCGAGCGAAGCCGCGACGGTAAATCTAAAAACCGATTAGCGGGTTCTGTACTGATCAAACCGTCGCTTTGAAGAAACTACAACAGACTGAACTTTTTATTAATCGATCAGGATTTAACTTTTATTTATCATTATTACTCTCACAAGCATGAGTTTAAAGAACATAAAGAGGTCCAGGGGGCAGAACCCCCAGGCTAGACTAATGTTTCCCGGCTAAACATCACCTGACTGCGACTGGAAATATAACATATGAAGAATATATATATGTAATATATACACACACACACAACAAAAGCGATTTTCAAAAAAAAATTCCATCATTCCTATTTTGAAAAGACTTTTTTGAATAATATCACGTACATCGGAAAATATTAGTAACACAATTTTCTTAAATAAAAATAATTAAATTTTTAATATACTAACAGTATTGTTAAAATGTGTGTAGTCTGTAGCTTCTATAAGTCAAACAGCATTTCCACGTTTACTGTCCTACTATATTCTATAAACCTAACTTATAGAAAGGAGAACAGTTAATGTACCTAACGTATCAAAGAGAAGTGGAAACTCTTGTCTTGTCCTGGATTACAGCGTATCAATCCTTACCTTTCCTCAGTAAAATAAAATAAAATACTTAACACCGTATGAGATCTTACCACGACCACTCGTTCGTTAATATAACCTTTACGATTAATAAAAAATATCTGTATCTTAATAACTTAACGTTAAAATAATTGCAGCAATTATAAAAGTTAAATAAAACAATAAGTGTAAATTTGTTATTTTATACATTATAAACCGACAAATGCCGAACTAAAAAATTATTAATCGTTCACAAAATAAATATGTAAACTAGATGTGCATTTCAACAAAAGAATTGTAAAAATAAATATGAAATAAAATAAAACATAAAATAATAATATTAATAATAATACTACATAAAATAGCTTTTTTTGAAGTTACCTACAATTAGTCGATTGGTTCTCCTTTCTGTTCTGTACTAATCTTTTAACGTGAACATATTTACTGCATACTATCTCCTTAATTATCTCTTTTTATATATTCCAACCTTTATCAACCGCTACAATTTTTACTACACACGAACGCTAATACTACTAAATTAACCATAAGCCCGAATGAGTCTTAATTACTACATAGCCCACAGAACTAGTTCGTTTCTTTATAAGAATTTCCATACCGCAAATTTCTCTTTTGTAATATTCGTCTTATGACCTAATTATCTAGAATTTTAACAATCCAAATATTTCATAGCCTAGATCTTTTTGCTTTGTTCTGACATATGTCTTTCATTACTAATTCTTTTTAATTTTTTTTTTTTTTTAAATAAGAAATCAAATCTTGCGAATTATTTCAAAAAGGTATTATTACCTGTATTTAAAAAAAAAAATATTTTAAATATAAAAAAATTTGTTTGCTAATAAACAGAATGCAGTATATTCTACCTTACGATCGTTCCGAGTAGATAGTTTAAGAAGTGCATTATTATATATGCTAATATACATACATCCTACGAATAATAGTTTTTAAGTTATGCGAAATACATACGTACGCACTTACGTACAGACGTCACTCCGAAACTAGTCAAAATGGATTCACGGATGGTCAAAATGGATATTTCCGTTAAAATCTGAAAACCGAAATTTTTTGCGATCACAATAATTCCTTTACTTCATACAAGGAAGCAAAAATTTGTTAAGAAAACTTGTGTTTATTATTATTATTATTAATTTATTATTTATTATTATTTTTTTTTTTTTAAGAGGACGAGAATGAAAGCCTATCTTATTTCGAAGATATGATCAAAAATGTTCTGGAAAATGAAGAAGAATAGAATATACATGCTTTGCAGATGACACGGTTCTATTTACGAGATGAAGCACGAAATATTCATAATCGCAGTAGAGTTAGAAGCTGCAAAAAAGACAGTTCGGAAAAAAGTAAAATTCATAGATGTAAAAGAAAGAGGGAGCTAGGAGAAAGGAAAATGTATATCAACGTGGTATAAGGGATCACCTCGCAGGAAATAAATATAAATCATTACATTATGCTGAATTAACACATTTTCTTAACTACGAAATATACATCATGTCTTTCGGTAGAATGACGCCGGCCTGAGTTTGTCCGACGGCGGAAGCTCCGAGGACTTATTTACTCTGACCAACTCGCAAATCGACATTTTAAAATTTTGAAAAATTGTTTAAAATATTTAAAAAAAATCATGTGTAATTTTACCTTTACTAAAATGGTGCTTTGATATTTTGAAAATTCAAAGCGATGAAATCATTTCTAATGTCACCTTCACTCTAAAGTATCATAACTACCGGTATTCCTCTAATTGTATATTAATTAGCTTGGAAAAAATTAACTTACTGAATAAAATTTATTAAAACATATTTCAATTTTGTTAAAGAAATTTACGTTTTGTTTTGCTATTTTGAAATAATACAACATTTTTTCTATAATTGAATTAATTTTTGAAATAAAGAAAATTACGAACCGTTAATAACTTTTCAGCTTATTAATTAATTATTTTAAATGATTAAATCATTTGATACTGTCATGAATTAAAAATAATACATCTTTTTTTTTTCATTAAATTTAAACATTGTCAAAAACTCAAAGGTAAAAAATTAAGTTTATTTTCAAGAAAAATTCGAAAGTAATTATATAAATTAAGATGCACATTATTTTGCATGATACTCCCGAATTAATTATTTTATACCGTAGAAGTTCTTATAAATGATCAATTAGGATTTAGAACTAGAGAATGATCGCTCGTATGATTTGCATTGTAAATTATCGTCTCTCAAAAGAAAGTAAAGAAGTAGAACACTCACTTATGGATCATGAATTATTAGGATTTATGAAGCTGTTTAAAGTATGTAATCGAGCCGGCAAGAGTTTTTGCATCTTCAGTCAACATATTTGAGAAAATATGATGAATTTTTTATTATATGATTTGTGTTATTAAGTATATATATATATATATATATATATATATATATATATATATATATATATAAGTACATAAAAAAATTATTTCTCGATGATTTCATATTTGTTTTATATTAAAAAGGTTCTATCATTTAGTTACAATATTAGTAGAGGAATACAATAAAATATTTAATATTCAATATATAGGGAGGAAATGTTTAAAGGTGTATATTTTTGCGTTTGAGAAAATGAAGTAGGAAAAATATAAAACAATTATCTCGCATTTCATACATATTTATACTTTTTTCATTCGGACACTGTCTTTTTGAAGAACTATAATTAAATAAATTGATAAATTTTGATTTTCGATTTTTGATGTTTTCAATTGACGGCAAACACTCTCCGAAACGTTAACAATTTTATTGTTTTTGGAGTTTGGATCAAATATATAACAGTAAATGACTTAAAAAAATTAAATTTATAATTCAGATTTGAATGAATTTTTATACTACAGTGATACACGAAGAATGTAACAAACTTTAAAGACGTGTTTTACTGGTGAAAATAAAGAAAGTTCATATACACATAGGTTCAGAAAAGGTTTATTAGCGAGTGTCGGCTGACGAAAGATTTCCCCCTGATTTTTGCGCCTTCGGTAAAAATGAGCCACACTGTAATTCTTGAGGCCCAAGTAAAATGATAAATTTAGTGGATTTATATGAAAATTTGACCTAAAAAAAAAATTACCAAACGGTATTTTCAATTTTATAGGATTTTTAGTAGGTTTCGAGAAATCTGCGGTAAAAGACTGGAGTCGAAAAAACGCATTTTATATTTGGCGTAAAATAATCTCGTCAAACGGATAATGAACACGTAAAAGTTAAAAACGAAACTTGTAGAAAATTTGATTCCGAATAAAACGGTATGAATCCTTACCTCTTAGATCTGTTTGATTATTTCTTTAATAGTAAACCTAGAGTATAAATGAAACAAAACACAAAACCGCAATTCAGTTTACGAGACAATTTTGATTATAATTCGATTCTTTATCGTATAATATCGGTTTTACATTAACGATAGTAGTTTAAAAAGGATTGAAACTACGTTAAATTTGCTTTTAGAAGTTTAAAGTCTAAATAACTCGATGAACAGTCTGTTCATCGAGTTAACGTACTAATTTATATAACAAACCGACAGAATTTATAAAATCTCAAATAAATTTCAGATATAATTTTAAATAAATTTCATGTTTTATAATTGCATCTTAAATATACTGCTTAAATTTCTTCTCGGCATTATTTATTTCATAATTAAGGAGTTTCCTAAAGATGATAAGATAAGGGTTCTTTCTCAAAACGGTGAGCGGTTAATATGAGAGAGGTATAAAATAATGTAAACAGTAGAAATATATTGCTTCCTCTATGTAAATGATGTACTGGCGCGGTACTCGAGCAGCCAGCAACCGACCGTAGCAATACTACTAAAATAGGCAGACACACAGCACGGTATAACGCGCGTTATGAATAGGAACAGATAACGGCGGCGCGAAAAGTCCCTCTAGATATGACTACTCTTTAATGTTACTAGCAATATCCACAAAGCTAATTTTTAACCGCACCTAAAACCACATTTTCGCTAGTATTAACGACTCTTTTTTTCCCCGCCCGACACACTATATAATTTATGATATCCTAAATTTAAATCATGATATTACACCAATTTACACTTTTAAATGACTACAAAAAAAGAAAAGAAAAACCACACCTGCCGTCAATGTAATTTATAATTTTGTTCTATACAATTCTTTATGAAAATTTTAAGCATTCTAATAAGCAGTAAAAATAAGTGTTTTTAGTCATAGTACAATATTTTTATCATAACAAGAAAATAATAGAATTATTATGACTTCTCTCCACGTCAACAAGATATATTTTTTCTCAAAGCTCTTGCTGTTAAGATAGATTTTTGTTTGTTCTCCAAATTTTGATTTATAACCAAAATACTAATTCATAAAAACACTTTCTTTGATTTTATTTTTATTTTGATCGTTTTAATTTTGATTTTTTTTTTTTTTTTTTTATGCAGAATACGTCTAACCTTTCACGATAGTATTCGACCAGAAAATCGAGCGTTAAACGTTTTCACGTACCGTTTTAAATTGCAATATCTTCTAAAAAGTAAAAAAATCCATGGTTTTACAATATAATGTTTGAAAAAAGAAGAAACAAAGGTTAAAAATTGTACAACATGAGCGCACTATTGCATCAGGCAGCACGAGAAAAGTAGGCTCGTTTTGCGCTCCCCGGTTCCAAGTAAAATTAGTATATATCTGAACTTTGCTGAACTATTATAAGATTACGTAAAAATTATTGTTCATCAAATAACAAGAGTTGAAACCGAAACACAAAATTTGAGTTTAATAATATTAACGCATTTACCCGAGTATTGAGAGTAGGAAATAAATCCCATCCCCATCAACGTTTACGCAAAAGAAGAAAAGATTTAATGGAATAAACCACTTTAAATAATTTTAGGTATTATGTCAAAATGAATAAACGATAAGAGAATTTTCACACGCGGTTATTATCGCTTAACTTGCAGTAAATAGCTTACGTTCAGCTTATGTTTTTTGAGAAAAATATTATAAGACATACAAATAGATAGATACACACCGATATAAAATGCTAAAAATTCAGTATAGATGTTTATTTTACAAAGGACGCATATATTTGAAAAGAAAAAAGATAAAGATACCGATTTAAAAAAGTAATTAAATAACAATATAACCTTTTGTTTAAAAATTGTTTAAGAGTACGATTATAATTTATTTTAAATAAAAAATATTGCAGCAAGATGTTCTAATAAAATGTTATTTCAAAGGTTTATCTTTTATTGAAATCCCTTAAATCGCATCCATAACCGATCTATAGACAATCTGAGAACTGGTAGGTAGTTTCGGGATCGAAAATATTGTTTAAAAGTTAATCAAAACAAAACTCAATTATTAATTTTACCTATGAAAATAATTTAAAAAACACACTAATTTTTTATTGTATAAAATTAGGGTATTTTTAAAAACGATGAGAAAAATAGTAATACATTTTTTTAAATTTTTCCTGAAAAAAATATTTTCTAAAACATTGTTTTTTTTTCATTTAATACATTTATCTTAAATTAAATTGTTATGTTTAGTTAATTTTGTTTCCCGATTTACTAGAGATTATTTGTAGGGTTCGGTTATAGTTCGGGCATCATTACATACGTGTAATATTTGTATGAATTTTATGCGTTAAAAAAATAATCGTAAATTGAAGATTCGATTATAGATATGTTATTAATTGCACGTATAATCCTTATAAAAACAAGAATTTTGATACCATCGCAGAGTTCTTGGCGAGGGTTCTTTAGGAAAAGGATCTGGGGGCTCGGGGATGAGGTACAGCCCTGGGAGGAGCTGCCGTTCGCACGCGCTTGCACGAGTGGGCGGTAGCGATGAGGCACGAGGACTCTCGCACCCCCTAGCGAAAAAGACCGGGAGTCCCGGCGGGGATGTCCCGCTCGGGATATCCCTGTTAGATGCATCGGCATAAAGACCGAGTCCCGGCTCCCGGAGTGCGGGGACCTACGAACGGCATAGCCGGGCCTGTTGGATCCTACACTGGGGGTTTTAGGCGGGCGCAAAGTGAGATCCGATCGGCGGGCCCGTTAAAGTAAAGGACACTCTCCTGGGCTGTGTAATACATAACTGCAGGATCCGGCCCTGGGGAGAAGAACAAAAGAAAAAAAGAAAAGAAAAAAAAATCCTTATAAAAAAAATAAATAAATTTAGACTCAATTTGATTCCCACAGATTTCAATTTTTCTAATGTAAGTTTTGTCGCTAAATAAGTTCATTAAATAAATTGATGTAATGAAATGATGTAATAAATTGATCCTCTGTTGAAATTACTTACTTTTTTAATTTATAACACCTGAGCAAGTGTTTACTTACCCGTAGTTATTTAGATGAATTACGAGTTGTTGAGAAAAGGCAAACCTACACGGATAAAATATGTATATATTTCGGATAAAATTTAACATAAAATTTCGTAAAATTTAGAATCGGTAGATCACCCCGTTTTCTATCAAAGGATCGCTAATTCTGATTACCGGGTTACACCGAATAAAAGTGAAATCAAATTATGTATTAACAACAGCCGATCCGAACGATAAATTGATGCAAATAAATTTAATGATTTGAATCAATTCTACAAAACAAATAGATTATATTAAAATTAAAACAAAATTACATTAAATTTAATTAAGGGACAATATTCCGGTTTTGTGTTCCAATTAGTAATATATTCTTGTTAAATAATAAGTTACAAGCATTCTAACAATATCAAATAAGGGACGCAGCTGACAATGGTGGTCGAATCAACTCAATAAGCAACAAAAGATTTTGAAGGAAATCGTAAAAATAAATAAATTAATACATACGTTTATATAATAAATATTTTCTAAATAAATCAAATCAAAATATATGGTATATTGTACTTATATTATTAAGGTCGTATTTTGCCTGATATCCATTCGTAAAATTTTAGTTGTTACTTATTAAAACATCATAACATAAGTTTTTTTCACTGCAATATATATCGCATTAATGAAGGAAATACACAAATGAAAAACTACACCGTATTAAAAAAAAAATACACACACAAGCTAAAAGCAACATAATTAAAATTCTTTAGTTACTTTATTTTAAATATATAAACTCTGATTTAATCGATTAAATGCTTTTTTCAAACGAAAACAAAAAATACTAATTTTAAAATAAATGATTTATCTTTAACGTTTTTTAACAATATACTAAATAAATTCCAATTTTAATTTGTCTCTAGAGAGAATTATTATTTTATAAAATAAAAAAGACTGACGATGACTCATTTCTTACATCCCTCACCCCCTTCCCGACACGAACAGTTGGTCACATACAAGACTTTCTGTTATACAGTTTGTCTATACACTACCACTTGTCCTTGAAACTTTACATATAATAGCGTTTGTCGTTTGTTTTAACTACGGTCAGTTTTAATGTTTTTTTTCTTTTTTTTTTTCTTAGCACAAGTAGCGGTGTAATTATAAAAAGAGTTTTAGACTATATATTTTACATTTTTATATTCGTTCGTCAATTCTTTTATATGTATAAAAGAATTCTTTATACATAACTCTTATAAGAATAAATATAACAAAAAAAAGATCTCAATTACAAAGAAAAAACTTTTTTCAGAATTACTAGGGAGAATGAGAAATGAAATGGTTTCCTGTCTTCACAAAAGACGAGTGTTTTATATATTGATATACCAATTCAAAATGTTTATTATGTTCGCCAAATGGTTTGTCTGATTAATAAACATCATTCATTATTTTTACAGAAAATATTACGCTTAATTAATAATATTAGTATAAAAGATATTTTACATGCATCACAGTCATTATAAGAAATAGAAATGCTATGTAAAACAACAAATTAATACAGGAGTTTGCGCAAAATCCTTTAAATGATATTGGGATACGAATCCACACTATTACAATCCAATGATAATGATAATTACCATCAAATCGTCTATTTAGACTAAATAATTTTCCGTTCACATAAGTTATAATAAAAGCTTTTCTCAGGATTACCATAGGAATTTCCTCTACAAAATACATTAAATTATCATTTAAATCATTCAATTTAATGAAAAGTAAGCCTTGAATATTTATCATTTTTACTTTTCCGCGGAACGGGTCAAATTTGACCTCCTTGATCAAATTATGTGTTTAATTTAAAAATTATGCCGTATTAAAAGCATTAATGAGAAAAAAAATCCTTTTCGGCACGCCGGAAGGCGCAGGTAAATTTCACCGGTGCTAAGTAGGGGGATAAAAAAATGTCCACCTTAAAATTAAATAAACTTCAAATTTACTCAATACAACAGTGGTTGCATGTGAAAAAAGTTTCACATATTTAACATACGACAAGCTCCGTCTTTTACAATTCTAGAAACATTTTGTCATCCCTTGCCGTAAGGGTTGGTCATATCAAAAATTATTTCAGACAAACGTTTTAGGTAATGCTTAGAGGACTATCTATCATCCTAAACCGATTCGATACTAAGCCTATTAAGGTAGGTATGGTTCTTTTTTGTCTTCGAAACCCTATTTTTTCCACCCCCTGGGCCAACTGTTGATTATATCAAAAACCTTTACTTAAATAAATTTTAGGCCCTTATCCAAAGAATAGTAGAAACTTTAAGTGAATTCGACATTCTACTTAATAAGAAAGTTATAGCGATTTTTCTTTCGAAAAAGCCACCCCATTTTCACCCCGATAGCGATTTTGGTCGTTAACCAACTCGACCGACATTTTTGGTCGAGTTATTTTTAGAAACAATTTAAAAGTGATTGGCGCAAAATTACGGCAGTTATCGTGTCCAAAAGAAAGTGAAATATATACATAAATGTATATATCAACTTTTCAGGTGTCGGTGGTTTTGAGGTCTGGGGTATGTGAAATGCGAAGATACGTCGAAATTTTCCGAAGTCGAATCGCAGTACCTATTACAACAGATAAATTTCTTATGAAATCTACCTAATATGTTAATGTAATTTTTATTTATTACGGTAAAAATAAGGTAAAATGTTCTTAGATATAACGATAATTTTTTAAGTTAGTCATCGTATAAACTCAAAATATATATGAAAATAATTTTTTTTTTTTAGATAAATAAAAACATGAAAAACCCTACAAAACATAGCAGGCAAAGTCGAATTACAAATCACCTATGAGGAGACTGAAATAACACCCATCACCACGAATAAACCGAATCATATAACCCTTAACAAAAGACACGTAATAAAAAACGAGGACAAATTTAAATACCTCGGAAAAATAATATCAAGAAACATAAATGAAAAACCAACAGTCCAAAACAGAATCGATAACTCCGACTTTCACAGAAACTAACATGACCCGCATACAAAAAGTAGCCCCTTTCAATAAAGAAAAAACTATTCATTACAACCCAGTAACACGACCAAATTTAACCCGTGCGTGTGAAACACTATTCGATCCTAGAAGCAAAACAGAACTTTCAGAAAGTGGAAAGAAGAATTCTAAGAAAAATTATTAACAAAAAATACATAGTAGATGGAAAACATCGACTTCTCCCTAATAAAATCGTATGTCAAGAGAACGAACTCTTACTAAACATCATGAGGAAAAGAAGGGTAACTTTCTATAGTCATTTAGAAAGGCTCCCAGAAGAAAGGCTAAACAAGAAACATGAGGGCCTAAACAATATTAAAAAAAAACAAACAAACATGAAATTATTCAATGCCGTGCACCTGATGGTACTAGAATAGATCATTTATAGAAAACATATCGTGATATTCATAATTTTTTGAATTCAGAGAATGAAAAAAGCAGAGCCCCCTTTTTAACATAAAAAAGATAATTTTTATTACATCGTTGTCGGTTTCTGACCGCGCAGTTTTAATGTCTTAAATATCAATTGACCACTTAAAAATAATTTATCGCTTTAAAATTGTTAATAAAATATTGACGTAAATTGAAAACAGGATATATGCAATAATTATAATTTATATATGAGAGCCTGAAACAATTCAAACGGTTAGACGAATATACAGTTACTCTAACAAATATACTAACGTGTGAAAAGTTTTCAAAATTCGGTTTTAAAGAAGACGAACGCCGTAATATGTAAGACTACGAATATAATACACTTTTCGTTGTAAATCCGCCGAGAGGACAACAATAGTACGATCATACATATCATTTTTTTTTTGTCTTCAGTCATTTGACTGGTTTGATGCAGCTGTCCTATCTAATGCTAGTCGTTTCATTTCGGTATACCCCCTACATATCACATCCCTAACAATTTGTTTTACATATTCCAAACATTGCCTGCCTACACAATTTTTCCCTTCTACCTGACCCTCAAATATTAAAGCGACTATTCAAGGATGCCTTAATATGTGGCCTACAAGTCTGTCTCTTCTTTTAACTATATTTTTCTAAACGCTTCTTTCTTCATCGATTTGCCGCAACACCTCATCATTTGTCACTTTATCCACCCGTCTGATTTTTTAAATTCTCCTATAGCGTCCCATTTCAAGAGCCTATAATCTTTTCTTCTCAGGTACTCCGATCGTCCAAGTTTCACTTCCGTATAAAGCGACGCTCCAAACATATACTTTCAAAAATCTTTTCCTGACGTTTAAATTAATTTTTGATGTAAACAAATTATATTTCTGACTGAAAGCTCGTTTCACCTGTGCTATTCGGCATTTTATGTCGCTCCTGCTTTGTCCATCTTTAGTAATTCTACTTCCCAAATAACAAAATTCTTCTACCTCCGTAATCTTTTCTTTTCCTATTTTCACATTCAGCGGTCCATCTTCATTATTTCTTCTACGTTTCATTACTTTTATTTTGTTCTTGTTATACATATCATAAAATACGTTTTAAAAAACGGCACCGTAATATTGGAAAATATTTATCGACAAAAATAGCATGTTATCCTAACCTTTTTAATCGTAAAAAGTGCTGTCTAGTTCTAAATGTCATACTTTTAACTACTCGAATATATATTGGTTTCACCGAATTAATTCTACAACGGAAAAATCCAGATGACCGGCACAAATTTAAATGAATAAAAAAAACCTTCTATCCCAAAGGCGATTTAAAATACTTTTATTTAACCAACAACGAATAATATCATAAAAACAATCATAACAATATCTTTAAATACCCGGCCTATATAAAATCCTCACATGCCTAGCTACGAAAAGAAAATTAGTAAAATCACTCTATGTAACAACCGTTACATCAAACACAATGCAAAGGATTTCAATAAAAAAAAAATAAGAAAAACAAAATCTAACAATTATGTTAGAACCTTAACGACGATAAATACAAGCACTCGTATATCTCGTAACGAGATTGTTTTATTTATTGTCTAATCATTAATCCGTGAATACCACGAAGTAAAATCCATTCATTATCTGTTTACGATGTACTGCATCCTAACCGGTCCGAAAATCCGAATAATAAAACGTTTCTGATGCGTATGCTTCCGAAAAGTTTTACGTCGTCACATCGCAGAAGCTTTAACCGAACATCTTAATATGCACTTAATAACAAAGATACGAATGTTTGTTCTATCTATAGATTAATAAGGATGAATATTATTGTTTTATTATTGAACGCCCGTGGACGTCTTTGTAACGATAGAAAAATTACCTTATAATTTCTATCAAAGAACAATCAAATCGCGACGCAACGTTTTGGTGTTTATATTCAAAACAAACGCACTGTCAAACGGATCGGTATATTCTGATACCCGTAACCGAAATAGATTATCGTAATATTTTATTAAAATCGGTTTGTTAATTTTTAAAAATACGAATGGAGGCATCGTAAGCCCCTTTCTACCGAAGTATTATATCGACAAGTAAACATTTCTATTGTCGAGTTTAATAGAGATTGATATCGTTATCTTTTAAGAATAAGTTAATCTTCATTTTAGCAAAAGTTGCACTTTCAAAAAAATAAATAAATTAGCGGATCAGGGCTCGTTTCGCTTGCCCAAACGTTTAGCCAGGTGGTTCCGTCCCCGGATTTCCAACGCGTTTGTTATCCTTATGGATGTTAATATATAAAATATTTTACAGATATTCATTAAAGATGAAGTCCTACGCAAGAACTATCGCATGAAAATAAACAAGAACAAAACAAAAGTAATGAAATGTAGTAGAAATAACAAAGATGGACCACTGAATGTGAAAATAGGAGGAGAAAAGATTATGGAGGTAGAAGAATTTTGTTATTTGGGAAGTAGAATTACTAAAGATGGACGAAGCAGGAGCGATATAAAATGCCGAATAGCACAAGCTAAATGAGCCTTCAGTAAAAAATATAAGTTGTTTACATCAAAAATTAATTTAAATGTCAGGAAAAGATTTTTGAAAGTGTATGTTTGGAGCGTCGCTTTATATGGAAGTGAAACTTGGACGATCGGAGTATCTGAGAAGAAAAGGTTAGAAGCTTTTGAAATGCGGTGCTATAGGAGAATGTTAAAAATCAGATGGGTGGATAAAGTGACAAATGAGGAGGTATTGCGGCAAATAGATGAAGAAAGAAGCATTTGGAAAAATATAGTTAAAAGAAGAGACAGACTTATAGGCCACATACTAAGGCATCCTGGAATAGTCGCTTTAATTTTAGAAGGACAGGTAGAAGGGAAAAATTGTGTAGGCAGGCCACGTTTGGAATATGTAAAACAAATTGTTAGGGATGTAGGATGTAGAGGGTATACTGAAATGAAACGACTAGCACTAGATAGGGAATCTTGGAGAGCTGCATCAAACCAGTCAAATGACTGAAGACAAAAAAAAAAAAAAAAAATCATTAAAGAAAAAAATAATTAGTGTACTTTGTTATATTTTTGTTGCCACGGTAAAAAAAATATAATAATGAATTTAAAGGATTAATTTTTTTTTCTTTAATGAATATCTTAAATTCACAACTTCGCCTTAAGGAGAAGGCCTCGATCTACGGCTTAAAACCTTCCCTAGGTTACTAAAAATGTATCCTGAAAATCTGAAAGCAATCAGTCGGTTGGTTCTTGGGTAATGGTGTTGCAAAATTGACAAACATTCGCGTTTATATATACTAATGGATCCGGCAGTGCTTCGCTGCTACCAGAATGTTTACCGCAGTTCACACCTCACCGGTCTCACTAATATATAAATCATTAAAAAAAACTCATAGCCTAAAACTTTATTTTACTAAATTTAATGTCGTATATATCGAGAGATACATCGTCTATATCGATCGTTGTCTATGTCGATATCGACTTCCTCATACGGTTATTATGCGACTAAATATTATGAACTACCGACATGTAAACACTCCCGGGACAAATTATAACAAATTGTTTAATTTTCAGCGAAATCGGTTCAGTAGTTTCTGAGTTATCAGGGCACACACAAAACGAAGATCGCATTTTATTTATATATAAATGAATAAGTCCATTTTTTAATTTACTAAATATCGGATCAAATAATTCACGTTTACAAGACACAAACAATTATATGACAACCAATTTTTGTAACTTGAAAAGTAATTTCATTTTTTCAGACCTACAAGAGGTCATATTATATTTCAGACGGAAATATGTCAGCATAAAAGATATTTCTTAACGATGAAGCATTCGTCTTCCTTTTACGAAGAGGAATTAAAGCAATACCGGTATGATTTTTGTCGGAAATGAAATTAATTTGATATCCCAAGAGAATTTATTATTTAATAAAACTCCCAGAAATTTCGTACTACGGGCTATAAAAATCCTATCGATATCGTTAACCGGAATTCTAACCGCACGAATAGCGACGTTACTGCTACCGTAAAAGTAATAAAACGTGCATTCGCCACTCGTTTCAAAAAAACTAGCCTTTATTCTGTAGGTTGTGTTTTGACGCTTGCAGTTCATTATTTATCTGAACGAAAAAGGATTAGGATTTCGGGCACGAGATAGAAACAGGCGTTAAAGGCCGGAAGAGTAAACGATGGCCTAACAATCGCACGGTTTAATAGTTAAATTTAACTAGACGAGATTCGCGAGCGAAACAAGCGTCAGGTTATATTTACTGACGTCGTACGATATTCAGCGGTCTTAGTTACAGAGTATAAATGGCGCCTTGAAGTAAGATTTTTACGCGTGACAGTAGGGGATTTAACTTCAGTATGTTAGCGAATTAACGTTGTGAGGAAAAATTTTAATATAATCGAAAAGTGATGACACATTAACAAGACTTTTGTACGATCACAATCTTTTACCGCGTTCTAAAAAACGGTTCGACTGTGGAAATATAATGACCCTTAATGAGAACGGTATTTTTCATTGCACAAAACGCGTTTCAGTAGTGTCGATAGCCATAATAAAAAAGTGTCAAAAAAGTTATTCAAAATAAAAGAAACTTAGTTTGAAAACAAATAAGATAAACACAAATATACAAAAAATAGCGACTTGCTAAATTTTCCCGTAAGTTTTTTTTAAGTAAATATATTTTATCAAGATATTTACTTAAGGTTTTATACAATCCGATGAAAAGTTTCAGATCGACAAATCCTTAGTTACTAATCGTAATGGACATCAAAATACACAGATACGTAAGAAAAGAACAACAATACCTAAAATAGCACCAATAACTTACATATGTAAATACGTGGGTGAAAGTTTGAACAAAAAACAACGAATCTGGAGGAAGTAAAATAATTTTGACCAAAACCGTATTTTATTTTTGTTAATACGTCGTGAAGTCGTTTCAAGAAAAATTAAAAAACAAAATCTTTTCATTAAAAGAGCTCAAAATTCTTTCAAATACTTTTCTTACGTCCAGTTCCATTCGAAATACGACCCCTGATCACCCCCTTTATCTTCATATCCCTTTGAGATTCTGATTCTATTCTTTAATAGCACAATTTTCTCATGTAGAGAAGCCGATATGACCGTTATAAAGATTTTTAGTTTATCCGACCACGATTTATTAATCGTTATAGACGCTAACATACACAAACAGTTCGTACACGTGAAAGAACAGAATTTAACCTTTTTTGCATTTCGCGATGTTTACGTTCCCTACAACTCAGTTGTAGAAATTTTCCGTCACGCGGCTTTTTTCTGATGCACAGCTTACACACACAACTTAATTTAGTATTTATCGTTTTATTTAAATATAATATTTTTTCGTTTATTTAATTAAATGTTTCTAACTAAAGCGCGCGCGTGTACCGTATTTAATTCGCGCGGATGTGGCGGTACTAGCGGCCGCCTTAAATATTTTTTTATACTTTAAATATTATTAATTTATTCAATTCTACCGCTCACCTATGAGGTCAAAACATACCAGTCGACTGCAGCAGCTATACGTCAGTGCTACCCTATCGCTCCTTGTGGTGAGAGGGGGGTACTAATATGCAGTATACCTACTTTAGAACATTTTTTGGGGCGGGGATGCGATTTTGCAAATATATTTTTTGGAAATGTTATTTTTTAATTGTTAAAAGATGCGCCTAAGAATTATAAGAACTTAATTAGGCGAAATCTCATATATACTGAGGATGAGACCTCGCTCTACAGCCTCACCCCCTTGACCTTTTAAGTTGGAAATTTAATGGTATCAATGGCCTATATACAGAAGTAATCTGAACAACTTTGGTCAAAATCGGTTCAGCAGTTTTGGATATACAATGTGATTTACGATACGACAAAAAACATCAAATTCACGTACATACGAACATCCAGATAATTTTCATCCGGTTTTTTGAGTTCCTTAGTTGTCAAAACGTAAAGATCAGGTGAAAACCGCATATGCCCAACTTGGACAGTTTGCAATATTTTCTCTTTAAAACTATAGCTCTACTGGATCGCTAGAGTGGAAAGTAAAAAACTTTCATTCCCCTTCTTATAATATTTATATCAAGGTTTATTATTTATAAATTTTCTAAACAAAATGAACTAAAATTCTATAAAATAAGGCTAAAATTTCAATGTAGGCTGTCTTTTGTAACATTTTTTATAGACTTGTTATGCTTATAGATTTTTTAAATTACATAAACAAACATTAAAACGGTTTTTACACTTTATTATAATAGCGTGTAAATAAAAATTGTTTGAAACGAGATTTCTTTCAATCGTATTACAATAAAAAAGGGAAATTTATACCTAATAAAATCATTTTATAATTGTAATTGTAGCTATTTTAATTATCATTAATTTAAATATTAATTATATGAAAATAATAAACAGCGTATAACAATCAACCCCGTTAGAAGTCGCTTATTGCTGTAGACTGTTTTTTCCTGTAACCTTTTAAAACGGTTACAGAATACGTATTTAACAAACTAAATACAATAATATTAAAATGAACCGTAATAATTAGTATTTACTTTCATTTTAAATAATGCGGTAAATAATAATACGACAAATAAATGAGTAGAAAGTAAGTAAACATATATCCAGATAGATTACAAATACTAGATCGTGGATACCGGTGTTCTTTGGTGGTTGGGTTTCAATTAACCACACATCTCAGGAACGGTCGAACTGAGAATGTACAAAACTACACTTCATTTACACTCATACATATCATCCTCATTCATCCTCTGAAGAATTATCTAAACGGTAGTTACCGGAGGCTAAACAGGAAAAAGAAAGAAAGATTACAAATACATGCGCACAACAAAAAAGAAAAACTCACACGACTGATAAACATAACCTTCCACCGACAAGCAAAAAGTATAGTACCCGGCGAATCTACGAGCTTGTGACGTCACGTGCTGACATCTCATTATATTATTGTTTTCCAAAACATTATTTTTGCGCGTAATTATTATTTATATTTCATTTTTCGACTTACAAACAATACGGGCGCCCAAAAAATACATTTATGTTATTGTGTGTTCAATTCTTTCCACGAACTGATTACGTGAATACAAATGTTTAATGACGCAATCTCGTAAATAATAACTAATGCTTAATATTGGTTACCTTATATATAATATTAATTTACAATATATTAATATAATAATGTTTTATTAAAATATAAAATAATTTTAATTTTTTATATTAATAATTTTATAATGTAATATTTTTTATATATTTATATATAATATTATATATTAAATTATATTACTATATCCTTATATATAATATTGGTTATTTGCTTTACATCTGTTAATCCTTAACCGATAACTAATGCTTTGATTAGTATTATAAACAGGCCTATAAAAATTTATACATGCAGTTAGAAATGATGTCTTTCGTCACGATTGCATTTAAATCAGTCATTCGTGGTACACAATGTGTGTATAAAGAAATAAATTTTAGTCCAATTTATATCGTTCAGTGAAACTAATCGGATAGCGTTTTTGTGCGGTCATATTATTTTTTACTCATTGTTTTTTCGTAATACATTATTTTTCGTTTTATTTTTCTTCGCGTGTTATTAGTGCGGTTTGTTATGGGAGAATTTAAATCCGTAGTTAAGAAAAAAGAACTTAGGAGTCAAGCGCGTGAAATTATCAATAATGTTTATGATTTTATAAAAAAAGAAGCGCTAAAAGTAAGTAAATTAACTGACGACAAACATATAATTGGCATTCAAAGATGCGAAGAAAGAACTGCTGATGCTTGTGGGATATCAAAAACAGAGGTTGAGAAACTCGGAAGAGAAAAAAAGACATGCTTTTTCAATCAACATCTCAGTCGTGTTCTTTCAGCACGCCGAAAAAGCATAAACGACGTTCGAAACCTGTCAGTGGACTGGACAGTTTTGATTTAAGTGTAGTTAAAAGAACAGTTAATGAATTTCATTCAAAGAAGAATGAATAAGTTTAGCTGTTATTTTGAAAGAGTTAGATTTCAAACAGCGTAAAATTTAAAATAACATAAAACTTTTAATTGAGAAATTCGATATCAGGTGGAAGAGAATTGAATATTTGCAGGCAACGGCTAAGTTCAGACAAAGCAATGCTACAGTTGTTCATTTGGATGAAACGTACGTTTTAAGTTCGCATTTTTCGACAAAGTCGTGGTCTGATGGTATTGTTGAGAGACTTCATGTGCCGATTAATAAAAGTGACCGTTTAATAGTAATTCGTGCTGGAGGAGAAATCGGTTTTATTCCGAACGCGTTATTAACTTGGAAGGCCAGTTCGATAAGTGCTACCAAAACTACCAAAACAACATAAATACAGATAATTTCATGAAATGGACGCGTGAAAAATTAATTTCAAATCTTCCACCAATGTCAGTAGTAGTTGTTGGTAACGCCCCTTATCACAATACGAGTACCGATAAAGCGCAAAATTCTAGCTGCAGAAAAAAAGATACGACCGATTGGATGGAGAAAACCCATATTCCGTATTGTTAAAAAATGCTGAAACTACAGTTATATGAATTAGTAAAGTTACATAAAACTATAGTAAAAAAATATCACTTAAATGAACTTTTAAAAAAAAACATGGGCATTCTATTCTTAAGACTCCCACCGTACCATCCTGATTTGAATCCGATCGAGATGGTACGGTCAGCCGTAAAAAGACATGTGGCGAGTCATAAAACAACATTTTCTTTCACAAAATTTGAAAAATTAATTCCACGAATGAAGATGACTGGAAAGCCTACTGTGAAAAAGTAAAAAAATATTGAAAGAGAGTACGAAAAACTGGAACCACTGTTGGATTAAACGACAGAACGTTATATTATACATGTAGACTGATAGTGAAAGTGAAAGTGAAAATGAAAGTGATAGTCATTTGTTTAGCGAGGATGGTAAACTTGCTATAAGTTTGAATTAGATGCATGAAGAAAATTCAAGTAAGTTTTAGTTTAATATTAAACATTAATAATTTACTACAAATAAAGGTTATAAAAGAATTAATTACGTATTGTTTATGATTAGTAAATTATAATTAGTAAATGTTAATATGATAAATATTACCGCGTACAAAATGATAATAAGTAATACTTCGATTTGATACGCAGAGTTGAAATTTTCAAGCCGAGTAGTCAAACGCAGTCTGCTTGCGACCTTACAAACTCGTACACTGGCCGGGCCAGTGTACACTTGGTTAATCGGCAATTCTCGGTAATGATCGGGGACATGTCGCAGCATACCACTGCAACTAACATAATACGAAAGCCGACTACGTACTATTACATCGGCCGTCGGTGATATTTGACGTCTGATATATAATGTATTCTTAAATGTTTTTTCATTGTTTCAATTACACACCCTTCAAAAGAAAAGTAACCTACAAAGTACTTTTAAAAACTGCACAGTTAATGTTTAAATAACGATAGGAATAAGTCAATAGATTATTTCCCTCGTGAAGTTTAAAGTTTATTTATCAGATAATATAAGAAATTTTCCTCTTATTTTTAGCTAATTTTTTAAATTATTCAAATATTAGAGTATTTTCTGTTATGCGTCTCGTATTTTTTTTACGCGTTAATTATGAATTTTTGTTTTTTCATATATTGTCGGGTCTGAAATCTACGATTATCCGAATACAAAACTAGCACTTTTCCATTCGAACATTACGAATTTACAGTAAACCAGGGCAACTTTTAGCTAAAAAAAATGGTGTCATCCATAACAACGCTTTTCAATAACGGATTCAAACTAACAAAACACCGCTTAACTTCACAAACAAACATACGAGAATAAAATATTAACAAAATGCAAATTTTCAATTACCATTTTTTAATTAATCATTCGAAGGCAAACTTGCCGTACGGAGAAAAGTAACCTATAGTACTTTTTAAACACTATTCTGCCGACATTTATTTTACACGCTTAACTAAAAATAATCTAAACGATACTTCGAATAACGGAACATTATTATGCTGGCACATTAATGTTCGGACATAGAACAACGATTTATTAACACTGCGTACAAATACAAAATACTAGATCGTTATCTTATCCGTAAGTCGTACAGGATAACACAAGTCTTACAAAATTATTTATCTGCCTTTATTTAATATGACGTTTTAAATGATATTACAATATAATTTTAAATAAATCAGCGAGAAATAACAAATTATGCGCCTCGCAGGGTGCGAGACGCATAATAGAAAAGATCTAATTATTATAAATTAGAAAACGTTCATGACGAATGAAATTTTTAAACAAAAAATTAACGAACTGGTAGCGTCACAGTTCTATTAGGATTTGAAAATAACCAGTGAATTGCAGGTGGTGGATTATTTGTTGAAAATTATTATAGTTTTAAGTGAAGAAAGGGGAGTTTATTATGGTTGGTTTGAGGGGGAAAAGTGAGTCCAGTGTTTTATATGAGCTCCCAGAGTAATGGAATTTTTAACACGTCCACCGCAAAAAAAAAAAAAATAATAATAATAATAAATAAATAAAAATGGAGCAGCAGATTTCTAGGGAAGGAAAAGAGGATAGGGACTGTTTATCGGAATAATTTTGTCCTTTAGTAAGGTTTTATTACACCCTTACTTTATTCTTTTTAATAAATGTATGTTTTATTTAGCGTTATGACAACAAATATAAAATTCACAGGAATTTTTTATGTTTACTTAAAAATTTAATACGTACTATTCCAATTATATTTTGCTTTTTATTTATTAATATCCTAATATAAAATAAAAGTTACTATACTCCAGTTCATCTCCTTTATTCATTTTACAGAAATTTATCTATCCAAAATAACCGGCTATTAAATTCGGTTTCACACAGTTGCAGCATACATAATAACAAATAGTCAGCGTTGCCGCCTTGCCTTGAACACGTTACATAAAAATTACATGAAAAATTACGCATTTTAAAAGCGGACACATTTCCTAAATCTATAATATAATGGTAAAAAATAAGTCTTACTGATATATACCGTTGTAAAAGTCAAAAGAAGGCGATATCCGGCAAACTTTGATCCAACCGTCCCGTGGGTGAGGGTATCGGAGCTCATACTGCTACGTTCAAGCCCTGGGATGTCCGTAGAGTGGGTTGGTATCTGACTTCCCGATCAGGATTAAATCTGTGGGAGGTGGCTGACTGAGGAACCCAAGCAGGATCGACGATCCGGGGCAGACAACCGTCTCTCCGCCCGCACGATGTGACACGTTGACTGATGAAGCTATAGAGTAAGGAAAATTCCACGTCTACAACTTTTGTGGCAGAACGACCACGTAAAAACCCTCGTTCGGGAGTGGTTTGTCTTCGTAAGAAAAGAGGTAGAAGAGTTTTGGAACACTGAAAAAACGAATCGAACTATGTTTTGAACGAAAGGCGACACAGCAGTACCGAAATATTTGGTCATCAAAAGGAATAAAGGAGATTTTAGCGAGATAAATTCTTTCGTTATAGCCCGAGGTATCGCGGAAGCTGCTGGAAGAGAAGTAAAGGATATTAGCAAGACTGCTTTAAGATTGTTCGTTGAAACCGTTAACGATATAAAGACGAAGAAGATTGATATTTCACCACATAGTGCTCTAAATAAGTCGAAGGGTGTAGCTATGTGCAGGGACTTCCTGAAATGCACCGAAGACAAAATCGTCCAGGAACTGAATGAACCAATGACTACAGCGTGTCGACGACTGAACATCCAACGCGACATTGTTTGGAAAAGATAAAGGGTGGCTAGACGATAGCAGAGGTTTGGACATACACACCAAACCCTGTGAGCGTCGCACAAGGAAACAAATCTGTGTTTGTGGCGAACCTCTGCATCCTGATGACCCGTGCAGGGATTCAGCACCTCTCACTCTCTCTTTTTTCTTTATCCTGCGCAACCACCGTACGGTATTACTTCAGAGGATGATTAGTATGAATGTAAATGTAATGTAGTCTTGAACAGTAACAGGTCGACCGTTCTTGAAATATATGATCGATTGAAACCCGACCACCAAACACACCGGTATCCACGATCTAGTATTCAAATCCGTATAAAAGTAACTGCCTTTACTAGGATTTGAACCTTATAATTCTCGACTACGAAATCGGCTGATTTGCAATGATGAGTTCACCGCATCTGTGTCAACCATCACGGGAATCATCCGACAAGATCGAGAAAATATCCGATATATAAAGAGGAGGTGGCAATCCAGGTGGTTAAGAGAATTCAAAAAGTGAGCTACTTCGAAGCGAAGAAAATCGTTAAAAATAGATCGCCGAAGGTAATGTGGTATGCACAGGCTGCTTCGACTCCTGCAACTTCTTTCAAAGCAAAGATGAAATTGTTGAGCTAGCATTAGCGTTAGCGAGTACTGTTGAACGTACTGTTAATAGCTTGAAAATCGTCCAATCAGAGAAGAGAGCCCAAAACGGGCAAGGAAAACGACAGCGGTTAAATAACAGAGTTCATCTATTTCGAGAAATGAACTTCCGACCGGTTCCACGGCGAAGGACAGTGAATGCAGAAGAGAAGAAGCCTGCAGCCAAAGTAGAAATTGGTAAAATCCCCGTACAAGATAAAGAGAAATTAAAATATTAGAAAAAGAGACGGAGGTTTATAACTGAGAGCCCGAGGATTTCAACCGCCCCTCCGTGGTTTACTGCGGAAGATCGGACGACCCCATCTTCCAGGCCTCAGATACCCCATCTTCAGGCCTCATTGGAATTCGACGTTGAGGTCTTTAGAAAGATGGAAAAAAGAAGCAGAAAAGGACGGCCTAAGAGAAAACCTAGGACATCAGGAAAGCTCGTTTTTTTTATGAATTTTAATGAAAGGATCTGCATTTTAATTTTTACGGCGACATTGTAGATGTTTTGGTAACTTTTGATAGAGGTGTTTTTTTTTGTGTGTGTGTGATTTTTTTAAAGTGTCTAGGGCTTTTTACACCCTTGTTATTTTGAGTTTCTTTTTGGGATTTTAATAACCTTTTGAAAAGTCTATTTTTATATGATTGTTTTGACAAAATTAGCCTGCTGACTGTGTTGTAAATGGATTAACGGGGAACGGAAAGAAATATTTTCTCTTTCTTTTTTTTTGGTGTGGAAAGGGGCTAATGACCGTAGTAGTCGTGCCCCAAAAAATCTCGAACAAAAAGAAATAATGCATATCCTAACATCTAAGAATAAATAAATGTAATTTGCTATATGAAATGTGTAACGATAAAATTGTACGAGAAAGATTTACCGTTTGAATCGTGGAACCCAATTTAGCGTATTTTTTATTCAGTAGCTTTAGACAAACGCGCTCGTAAACGTACACACGCGCAAAGAGATGAAGGTAAGTATTAAGCGATTTCATTTTACATTAGCTTTCCACAAAAATGCACAACCTGAAACGTAATAATATTTGTATGCCGTAGGCCTAATTTTTAAAAAAGGGAAAACAAAAAAATGCTTTACACATTTCTCTTTGGAAGGAATATTAAAAAAAATTGAACGCTGAAAATAAATTTAAAAGGCCGTATATTAAACTGTATGAAAAGTGCCCTTTATTCAAGTTTCGCTCTTTTTTTATCCCGAGTGTCGCTAATGGAGACGAGAAACGAGTGCGAAAAGTCTGAAGGGGGTAACCGAGTGAGTACACGATGATGAATTCCACGCACCGGAAATGGCCATAGTCAGAGCCGCTGTCGAGTCGCTAGGGAGACAACTCAATCAACGTATACGGTACACAATCACGTGACGAAGCAAATATGTTTCCGGTTATTACATTACAATCTAATCAACGTGTAAAATTAAATTTTTATCTCTACAGTTAGCTGCAAATACGTATACACGTTGTGATTTACCGATCAAATATATTTTTTCTTTTTGTAGACCGATCAATTATATCCCTAAAAGTCACTCGTAAAATCTGTATAACCCCAAAGATCGGTAGAATAAAAAAAAAGTATTACTAAAAATAAACCTTGAACCGATTACCTGTTTTATAAAATTACACGAGCATTAAAAGAATTATAAGATTTACTTCTATAAAATAATTTCACTTCTTTCACGCATTGGTTTTACGAAACCCGAACGTATTTCTGTCTTACCGTTCTTTCCGAATTTCGTTTAATGTAATATAATTATTTACTATATTAATAATTTATTTTACAAGTGCAGAAGGAATAGGAACTTTTTCTCACGTTCGTAAACATTTACCAGATTTTCATACTAAGAAACATATCCAGCGGTATAATTTTCTTTACCGCACAAGAGATCGCTTCTCGGCCTCTGGCCCCGTGCTGTAAAACTTGTGTTCTGCAACCGGTTGCAATTTGATTCTGCAAGTACAGCGTTCTACGTTCTCGTCGTCGGGGTTGACAACGATCAGCAGCGGTTAGTCAACCTGCGTTGCTGTGAGGCGTTTAACCGAGTGGCGGCGTAGTGTGTTGCAGGAAATAAGGACGTTTCCTTTGTTTACAACGTGTCCCCATTTCGTAGTTGGTGAGGCCAGATAATTTTTCAGATCCTCTGGCAGGTTCGAGAAGCGGTTTTCCGCTCCAACCTAGCCGGTGGTAGGAGTGTTTCATTCTTCGACTCCTCGATTGGGCTGCCGAACAGACGGTCCGTCGGGGTATAAGAGGTTTGACGCTCACCCAGGACTTGTGACAGGTGATAGGTTTTTAGCAAACTGTGTTTGTAGTGTCTGGCAACGCAGTTGGTGTAGTGTCAGATATAGCAATGGAGCAATCCGGGGGAGGTTGCATGGATGACTTGGTCGGTTTGGCCAAGGACCTGGTCTCCGGTGACCCCTTCTTGCCGAGGAGGTCACTCGGCAGGTCGCCGCCGAGGCCCCGGTCCTCCGATAAGGAGGTCACGGAAGCCCCTCGGACAGTGGAGCCTCCGAGTGCTGCGGCGTTGCAGCAAATCCTGCCCCAAACCGCGGTTCCGAGCTGTCCGGTGAAGGCGAAAGCCGGGCCCGTCCAGCGAGGACCAGGCAGAGAGGGGGGCGCCAAGTCAGAAGTGCGGCGCCCAACGAAGTCTGGGAAGGAGGTAAGCGGAGACGCTACATCCGTTCCCGCGCCCAAGGCACCGGAGGTTAAGCCTGTCGAAAGGCGGAGGCCTCGGGGGCTGGAAGTGTGGGACGGATCGAGGAGATGAGGGCTGAGTGGGCCAAGATCTCCTCTAAGAAGGAATCCAGAGTCGCGGTGGAATTACGCCACCTAGTCGACTCGTATTTAAGTGAATGCATGTTGATGGTAACCGGGCTGGCTTTGAAGTGTGAAGGCCTCCAGGGTGCAAACCTTGCGCTGGATTCAGTCGTCGGTCGACTATCCGGCAAGGTGGACCAGGTAGTGGAAGGAGTCCGAAGTTTCAAGCCGGTAACGGGTGAGGCTTTGGGCGAGCTCCACAAGTCAATTAAGAGAGCGGAGGAGAAGGTAAATAAGCCTGTCTCCTTCGCCTCGATAACAGCCGCGCCTGCGCCTAAGCGGGTAGGTCCGCCGCCGCCAGCACAGGCGCCGGCCAAAATTAAGCGGGCCACTGTAAAGGTGGTCCCTATCAAGCCTGGTCAGGGGGCTTCGTCGGCAATGACAGAGCTAACCCTAAAGAAGAGCCTGGACCCGAGGAAGGAAAAGTTCCAGATTTCCCGGGTCACGAAAACAAGGGATCACGGCGTAGTTCTGGAGGTCGTAAATGAGCGACAGGCAAAACAACTGCTGGAGGCAGAAGTTCTGGTAAAGAACGGGCTGAAGGCTCAGCTGCTAGCCGAGCGGAAGCCTCAGATATTGGTTTATGATATGCCAAGGGCAACGCGGGTAGAGGAGCCTGAAATCCTCACAGCGATCCACGGTCAAAATCCAATGTTGGATATGACCGTCGAGGACTTCCTTAGGGGAACTAAGGTGATCCGGCAGCTGGGGAGAAAGGAATCCCTGAAGAGTCACTGGGTACTCGAGACCTCGCCAAAGATCCGGCAGGTCTTAGTGGCCAGTGGAAGGTTGTTTTTTGGGTGGACGGCCTGTAGAGTGGTCGACCATATTCAAATAGCCCGATGCTTTAAATGTCAGGGATTTGGGCACACCGCTCTCCGTTGCCGTGCGCAAAAGGAGATGTGTGGCCACTGTGCCGCTCCGGGGCACAGGGCAACCAACTGCCCTGCCAAGTCGACGCCACCCAAGTGCGCCGCCTGCTGCCAGGTGAAAGGCAGTAATGCTGGACACAGGGTAGGGGGTCGGCTGTGTAAGGCGTACGACATAGCACGGGCTCGAGCTGTTAACAACACAGCTTATGGCGACGCTTGAACGGTCAGAAGCCCTTGGGGACATCTTCCACTTTGAACGCATACGCCTGGGGCAGATTAATCCGCATCATTCCCGGGCAGCCACGTCCGAGGCCATGAGGCTCCTTGAGGAGTACAACCTTGAGGTCCTCTTGGTCCAGGAGCCGTACGCAGTCGCGGATAGGGTGGTCGGCTTCCACGGGGTGAAAGTTATTCATTCTCGTGGGGGACGGCCGCTCTCTGCGATTGTGGTTGGCTCTGACGATTTGGGTGTATTCTGGATGCCCCAGTGGTCAGATGAGCAATTCACCGTCGTGCGGATCACGAGGGGTACGCTCGATGTTGTACTCGTGTCGGGATACTTCCAGCTTGGATGGAGTATCGATGACTTGTTGGCGAAGTTGGGCGGGATTCTGGACAGTCTCCCGGGCACCAGAGTGCTGGTTGCCCTGGATGCTAACGCCAAGTCTACCGCCTGGGGTTCACCACTCACAGACCCCACAGGCGCTGGTCTCGAACAGTTCGCAGAAGCCAGGAACCTCTACCTGATTAATGATACGGAGCAGCCACCAACTTTCTCCAGCGAACTGGGGGAGAGTTATATAGACGTCACCTTGGTGACGGGTGGCCTGCTTCGAAGGATAGGTAGTTGGACTGTCTGGCCCGAGGCCAGTGTGAGCGTTCATAGGCTTATAACCTATGTTACCTAATCGCTTACGGAGGCGGTCCAAGGGCACCAAATCCAGGTCGCTACAACCTAAGGGGCCTGGATCGACACAGGCTGAGGCGGGTGTGCGATGTTGCATTGCAGGGGTTGCGGTGGAGCATGGAGTCTAGGGAGGAGGTGGAATTGATGGCGGAGCTAATCGTCCGGGCCATCAAGACTGGTTGCGACGAGGTCCTACGGCGGCCTAGGCCAATGGACGGACCCGTCATAAGCAGCCAGTCCGCTGATCTGAGCGTGCCTGGAGCCGTCATGACCCCATTTTCCGGGGGGTCGTCTGTGGAAGGCAGATGGAGGCCCGGCAAGAAATGGTGGTCCTCTGACCTTAGCGTGCTGCGCGCAAGAGTGAGGTCCGCTCGGGCAAGATACCAGCGCTGCCCCCTAACGGGGATTATCGTTAACGACGTCCGCGCTGAGCGTCTGCGGATCTACCGGCGTGCCCGAAACAAATATGTTCACGCCATCAAGGAAGCCAAACTCAAGTTTTGGAAAGACTCCATGCGGGAATTGCAGCGCGATCCCTGGCAGCTCGCGAAGACTTGTTACCGACCGAAGCCATTGCACGTGTTGTCCAGTGTTCGGTGCGGGTTAGGTGGTCGTGACCACACGTTAACATCTGTGGCGACTTACCGGGCGTTCCTGGATACTCTGGAAACAGAGTATCAGAGTATGCTCCGGAGGGGGAAGCGGAAATCGGCGTTAGGGCGGGTGAAACACCATTCCCTGGCGTTCGGACCGTGGAACCCGAAGATATAGACCGAGTGGTTTCTCGAATGGCACTAAGGAAGGCACCGGGGATTGACCAACTTGACCCGGATATTTTCCATCATTTATTGCCTGTCATAAGAGAGCCACTGGGCAGACTGTTCACGGGATGCCTAAACTGGGGCTGCTTTCCGGCTTGCTGGAAGGTGGCTTTGGTAAGGGTAATCCTGAAACCTGGAAAGAATCCTGGTGAGGTCGGCAGTTATCGACCCATCAGCCTCTTGCCGGTCCTCGGCAAGTTGCTGGAAAGGCTGGTTGTGGAACGGCTCGAAGAAGGCATCGATATGAGCTGTATTCTAAATCGAGGCCAATATGGCTTCATGAAAGCGGTTGGCACCGAGGATTGCATCTTAAATGCTCTTACCGAGGTGGAAAGCGCTGACTGCAAATATTTTTTAGCTATTTTTATTGATATAGAGGCAGCATTTCCTTCCTTGTGTTGGAGTTCTGTCCTCTATGCTTTGGAACGCCGCGATGTTCCCGAAGCCATACAGGCCGTGGTACGAGACTATCTGTCTAACCGTACGGCCCTGTTTAAAGATGCGCACTTAGTTGTTGAAAAATCCGTCACCAGGGGAAGCCCGCAGGGTTCCGTTCTCGGTCCCCTGCTGTGGAACCTGGTGTTCGATGGATTTCTGGGGTTGACATTCCCAGAAGGAGTCACGGCCCAGGCTTTCGCCGATGACTGTCTCCTTTTAGTTCGTGGAAATTCACGACCACAGCTGGAAAGTAGAGCGCAGGCGGCCTTGTCAACCGCCGAAGGCTGGATGGACATACAAAATTTAAAGATTTCTGTGCCCAAGACGAAGTTTATGCTTCTAAAGGGCGCAGACAAATTATCATGCAGTTGAAACCCCCACATTAAGTATAAAGGCTGTGTAATCAGCCGAGTAAGGGTTCATAAGTACCTAGGTGTTTTGTTTGATGATAAGTTGCTTTTTAGCAACCACATTAAACAAGTTGCGGCGGACGCTGTCTCTGTGATGCACAAACTTAGAAGGATTGCTCGGAAAGACTACGGGCTTTCTGGTCGCCAAATGTACTTAGTGTACCGAGGTGTCTTCGAGTCTATGATTGCATACGCGGCGCCAGTTTGGGCGCATAGGTTGGATAGAAATAGAGCACTGCTTCTAAATTTAAGGAGTGCCCAGCGCAGAGCTTTAATTGTATGCACTGGTGTTTTTAAAACAACCTCCTATGAGGCTACTACCGTATTGGGAAGGGCTCTCCCAATCGATTTAGAGGTGAAAGTTCGAGCAGCCATGTGGAAGTTGCGAAGAGGTCGGGAAACCGAGGTATTTGGGATGCGGTTTCGGGCCGGGCTAGAACCGGAACGGAACGGTGATCACAATGCACCGGGTCTAAATTTCGAACAGTTGCCCATTTCCCGCCTGCGGAAGAGGCTTTGGGGCCTCGCGATGGAGGCATGGCAGCATGAATGGCACACCACGTCTAAGGGAAGATCTCTGTATAGATTTATACAGGATCTGGGGGGATGGTATGCCTCAAGTTCATTTTTAAGGGTGGCGGGTGCCCAAGTGCTCACCAACCACGTGAATTTGATGCAATATCTGTTCAGGTTTCGCCTAGCGGCTGATGAGTTGTGCGTCTGTGGGGAGGTCCAGTCGAACGAACACCTAATGTTCGACTGCCCTGCTCTTGGGGGGGTCAGAGACCGGGCCACCCTGGAACTTAGAGGTCAGGGGGAAAACTGGCCGCTCATAAACGGCGAGTCAATGTGGCGTGAGCCTCATTGTCGGACCGTGTGGGAGTTCCTCGATGAGGTTGCGATGTTCAACCGTCATCGGTAGTTTAAGTTTAAATTTATGGGGACTTATTGATTCCTGTGGCGTGTCGGTGGAAAACCTTCCTGGAAATAATGGCTGCCATCAGCCAATAAAGCTCCAAGCGCTTAAATGGTGGACAGACACTAGCTGGCAAACAGCGACCGAGGCGTGGCGGTTTAAATTGCCGTCTTTTATTTTGTAACTTTTATTGTTTTAATTGTAACAAGGGGTGCGCCTCCCCGATTTAGTTTTAATGTGACAAGTGAGCGGTAGGGACACATAGGCGGGTGCTGTACGGCACCCAGCTTAACCGCTCACGCAAGATAGGAGCTCATTAGGAGCAATTAGGATAACGAGGTCGCAAATCTGTTTCGAGGCTCAGTAGCCGTTTATTGGCACAGTACATTTGGTCTATGCTCTAGGGCGACCGAATGGGGTGGTGGCGGGAGAAATGCCAGCTAACCAAATTACCGCACAAGAGAACGCGTTATAAAATTCCTTTCTACCAGGATAGTTAAATAATTAAAATGACAGAAAAATTATTATTCATTCGATGACAAAGAAACTAACGCTACTTTTCAAGAAAATCCCTGCCTTCATTTAGGTCTTTGACTATCTTTCTGTGAGCTGATTTTTTGCAACAGGAAAGAATTGTTCACCGAAATCTCTGGGCAATTCTTTTACTGCATTTTTGACCTGCTCATCGTCGCCGAACTTTGTGCAAGATCGGGACTGTCAGGCGGTTGCGGCAGCACCTCCCAACCCAAATTTTTAATAGCTTCTCGTGTCTTTTAGACGGTATAGTGGCGGGGAATATCGTGCGTTTGGATTATGTCTTTTCAGACGGAATCAGGATCTTTCCTCTTTATTGCGGGTTTCAATTTAGTTCCAAGTATGTCGGAATAATCTTCACTGTTGTTCTTCCAAATGACTGCAACAAAACGGATCTTTATAATCTCAAAACATCGTTAGCATTACTTTAACCGCTAACGAGTAGGTTTTGTATTTTTCCATCGTGAATGAATCTTTTTTTTAGTGGGTAAAGAGTCCTTCCTCTGATTTTCGGATCCCGGCTCAAAATAATGATTCAAGTTTCATCTTTATGCGAGCTAAATGAGCATTTCCTCCTATATGAATCATGAGACCTTGCCGTTGGTGAGGGGGCTTCAGTGCTCAGGGATACAGAGTAGCTGGACCGAAGGTGCAACCATATCGGAGAGGTATCTGTTGAGAGCCAGACTAAGGAATGATTCCTGAAAGAGGGCAGCAGCTCTTTCAGTAGTTGTTAGGGGCGTGAGTCACAATGACTTAAACGGCCATATCAACATCACTCAGTCCTCTGAGTACTGCGCAGCTGAAAGCAATGTTAAACTACAGCTGTTTTTTTTTCCAAGAAAATGTGGCTCTCTACATTTTCAAAAGCAATAATGGAGGCGCCTTCCTTGGTAAAATATTCCGGAGGTAAAATAGTCCCCCGTTCGGATCTCCGGGTGGGGACTACTAAGGAAGGGGTCACCAGAAAAATAAAAAATAACATTCTACGAGTCGGAGCGTGGAATGTTAGAAGCTTAAAAAAAAGTTGGTAGGGTAGAAAATTTAAAAAGGGAAATGGATCGGGTAAACGTGGATATAGTAGGAATTAGTGAGACCTCTTGCGATGTCCTCCTCAAAAATCTTCTTTACCTCCTCTTCCTCAAGCTTCTCTAAATTCCACCGATTCATCTGACACCTTTTCTTCAGGTTTTTAAACCCCTCTACATTTCATTATCACCAAATTATGGTCGCTATCAATGTCTGCTCCAGGGTAAGTTTTGCAGTCAACGAGTTGATTTCTAAATCTTTGCTTAACCATGATATAATCTATCTGATACCTTGCAATATCGCCTGGCTTTTTCCAAGTGTATATTCTTCTATTATGATTTTTAAATTGGGTGTTGGCAATTACTAAATTATACTTCGTGCAAAACTCTATAAGTCGGTCCCCTCTTTCATTCCTTTTGCCCAGCCCGTATTCACCCACTATATTTCCTTCCTTGCCTTTTCCAATGCTTGCATTCCAATCTCCAACTATTATTAAATTTTCATCTCCTTTTACGTGTTTAATTGCTTCATCAATCTCTTCGTATACACACTCTACTTCATCATCATCATGGGCGCTTGTAGGCATATAGACGTTAACAATCGTTGTCGGTTTAGGTTTTGATATCCAATCATCTAACAACAGGAAACACTGGGCTCTCAACATAATATTTCTATAACATTTAACTTTATTGGATGATCCCAGGCAGGTGCAGCACATATCCTTAAATAGAACACTATTTAAGTTCTGAAATTAAGCCCCCAATCGGGATGAACTACTCTCCGAACATTGAAGAAAGCAGAGCAAGCCTTTTAAGCAGCATATTTAAAGTGCTGCTTGAATTGAAGATTCTCATCAGATATAACACCTAGATACTTCTGCGCCAGTACATATGGATAGTTTGATGGCCTGTTACTGATACATATTGTTGTCGAGTAGCAGCTAGTTTGCCCTTCAGCAACATCATTAAAACTAACTATTAGCAACTTAATTAAAAACTAGATTAAATAGTCTATTTCAAATGTAATTCTAAAATTTTTAAGTAAGAACAGAGTTGTAAAAATATTTTTCATACTAATGACAAAGAGAAATCTTAAAAAACCATTTTCTGGGTTATTTACAAGCATATAAATAAATAAAAAATAAATTAAATTGTGCTCATCACATCTGAGAATATAAATAAACAGTTTCAGTAGTACAAAAATAACAATTAATGTAAATCCTTTTGAGAAAACATGCTCATTAAAAATAGCAACAAAAATTCAGAAGTAATGAACTAAAATTTGAACGATATGATTGGATTAGGGAACAGTACATTTAATCTAAATTATACAACCTGTATTTAAATAAATATATATTCAAATTATGGTACCAGAAATAATAGTTTCATATGTGTCTACAGATTGTAATAGTAAAAGAATAGTTAATTTTATAACGACTCAGATCGTAAATGTACACCTCTTTACAATTTAAATTATATTTTTAAAGTAATTTCCACAATAAAAAATTCCAATGATGGAATGATTTCTGCAAAAGAATTAAATCTGGAAGAAAAAAGCAACAAAGTTTATTTTAGAAATAAAAAACAAAAAGGTAAATGTTTTTCTTGAATAAATTTCTATTTCTTATCAAATTAAAATTTTATTTTTTATACGACTTTGCTGATATTTATAAAAATGTAGAAGAATGTTAACTAAGCTCAAAATTTTATAAAATGTGGAGAGAATAAGATTATAGTTTAAACTTATATTTTTATAACACAACTACAGAAACAATAATTTTTAAAAGTGCAGTTCTTATTTCATGCAGAGTTTTTAAAAAAGTACTAAAATCCAATTTAATAAAAAAAAACTGAACTGTGTTGACTAAAAGGAGAAAAAAAATTGAGATTGGACTTTAAATTTACAAGACAAAATTGTTTTGTGAGGAATATAATCAGTAACTTATTTTAGATCTAAAAATAAAAAAATTATTCATTATTATCTGGCATTTGTCAATTGGTCTGAATTTAAAATACAAATGTGAAATTTATGACGAATTTGATCACAAATTTTATGATAAAATTAAAGTTTATAATAAAATGTAATTATTCTGATAAAACTATAACTTCCCAAGTCCTTTTAATTCCCAAAAACTATCATATAATATGATAAAAAACTAAAAAGTTGTTTATATTAAATGGATGTTTTTTATTTTATTTTTATTTTTTAAGGATGAATGTAAACTTGTTTCAACCTAACAATAGTTTGTTTCTAATTTATTTTAAAATAGCAATGAAAAATATATAACAAAAAGATTGAAGATAATTAAATAACAAAGGAAAGGAAATTAAATTGGTACGTAGTCATAATGAATGAAAAAATAAAATAACAATGTAAATAATCCAATTTACCAATAACAATTTCTTTGTATTTTACTTTTGAAATTTGTAATTCAATTCTAATTTTTATTTATAATTAACACAAAATATTGAGATTTATTATCAAAATTTTATTGCACAGAGTATTAATAAAGAAAGAGATAATGGTTGATGGAAAAAGGTTTTTTCTCAAAATTATATTCATAATTAATTCAATACAAAAATAAAACAAAAGTGGGTATTCATTCCTTGCTTGGTTTTGCTGTTATTACTATTTTTAAAGAAAAAAGTATCAAAGCAACATCGGAACAGTTGATTTTGCAAGAATACTGAATGATGTATAGGTGGAACTTCTCAACCGATCTATGTTTCGTTAAAAGATTTTTATATGCTATATAAGTCTTTTTAGAATGTTACTTCAGTTTAAAACGGGTAGTAACTATATATCGCACAGCACAAGGTTCCTTTGAGTTTTTGTGTAATTAATAGGTAGAAAAGATGTAATGCAGCGAATCAAGAGAAGGAAAAAGAGAGAGAAGAAAGTATTTTATGCTCAGCTTGTATCCGGTATTAAGTTAGCATGAAATCGTATAGGAACGCAAAAAGAAGGGGGAGTTAAATAAAGAAAGAGGGAAAACAGAGAGCAAGACAGAAGTAAAGAGAAAAACCATTAATTATCCTTGAATTAAAACTAAAGAGAACGTTGGCTGTTCAATGAAAGCAGCAGCAGCTTTTGTCAAAGGTCTATTACAGACCTAGCTGCTACTGAAAAAGTGATTCTAACTATAAAATATCCCATCAGATTGTTACTCTTGTAAGTTAAGAGTGTTAATTAAAAAGGAGATCGTTAAATATCACATCAGCACAAAGTACAAACACATAAAAACTGAAAAAAAGAAACACGTCATGAACAGCATCATATTTCTTTTTTAACTTTGACTATGTTTTAATTTTAATACGCTGCACAAAGTACATTTATTATCGTCATGTAAAAATTTATGATATAAGGAAATGACCAAACAGCCAGAATATCATCATGCCAAAAACAACTGCACTGTTGTTCTACATTTAAATTCTAATTTATATTTTAAGTTAGAACTTTTTTTGGTTTTTTTAATGAACTCCTTTTAATCTTTCATTGTTAAAAGTTTGCAAAATGTTGATTGTTAAAAGTTTACAAAAAGATTGTTTATACATCCAATGGGGTGTGTGATTATTCAACGCTTTATTTTACTTACTACTTATAAAATTTAATTATTAACATAAAAAATAAACAATTATCAGAATATTAGGAAATGCTCATTACAAAAAGAAACACATAAAACCATTACCAGAATTATATTAAAGAAAAAAGTTGCTTTAAAAATATTTGAATTAATCCAATACTAAATCAGCTATTCAGAAACTACTGGTCTAGTATTCATGAAGAATTAGAATACAGAAACAACAGTTAAGCCCTTATAAATTTCAAATATTAGTTGTTTTTTCTTCACACAAACATGTTCAAAAAAATCTTTTAAATTTTGCTAAAATTTTAAAACAAGTTACATTAATATTTTGACAAATTCGATTAATACATTTGGAATACAAAAGCGCTTTTCACAGATATAAATAATAAGCGGATTAAAAAAATAATATTCTGTCAGGGGGTAAACTGATTCAAGAGAATTCCCACTTTGCCCTCAGATTAGGTAAGACTAGGCCTTTTTGTAACAATGAAATGTGATTTCTAAAATCTATTGATGCATCTCAAAAAATATAGTCCAACAATAATCCAAAATAAAAACCATAGAATTA
Organism: Lycorma delicatula; assembly: GCF_047948215.1. NCBI lineage: Eukaryota > Metazoa > Arthropoda > Insecta > Hemiptera > Fulgoridae > Lycorma > Lycorma delicatula. The sequence continues at coordinate 137,623,840 of NC_134462.1, read as the reverse complement.
CAATTTAATAAGTCTAAAAAGAAATCCTTATTGTGAGTCCTATCACGAAGGAATTAATCCTTTTGATTAATTCACCCTTATTTCATTAAATGTTTTCAATGCGATGTATTTTATTATATTATTTTATTTCAACGCGATTTATTTTATTAGACCAAAATTTATGCTGTACCGTTTCACTTTTTTTTTTATTTTCATAACATAATGCATAAAGTATGAAGTTTGAGATATAAAATATCCAGTTTGAAAATTGTTATTTAATACACATATTACTTATCTTACAGAGAAAGAATAACCAAATAAAAAAAAATTGACCAAAATCATGACAAAACTAGCAGTCTTCAAAATTTTGATTTATTAAAAATATGTAGATACTATAAATACACAAGACTTGAACTTAAAAAAATAATAATAAATACATATATAAACAGCAATATTAATAGTTTCTATTATTAATACGACTAGAACTTCTTTTTTTTTTATGAAGAAATGGAAAGAAGTTGCAAGAAAACATTACATTGCCTCAAATTGCCAACAACTTGAGTTTGGCTTCTTTGAAATGAAATTTTTATCAATCTTAGCATCACTGAACCAATTTAATTATTAAAATCTAAAAAGAAAAACAGTAAAACCAAATTGATTAATTTTTCTTTTTCTTTGTGAACAATTTATTGTTTAAATCCCACTGATTAATAAAGTAAACATTTAGGGTTGGATAACTATGAAGTGCATTATTGAAGTGATTTTGAGGGCGAAATTATTGATTCATTTTTTTTTTAGGGCGAAAAACACTTTTGTGTTATCATCACCCGGAATAAAACTTTCACAAAGAATTAAAAATAAGCATAATATAATAAAACAAAATAAAAATACATAAAATTCAACAAAAAATAAAACTTTACAAACTTCGAAAGAGGTTGTGTAAAAAGTCCCTTCTTGGCTAACAGAAATACTAAGAACTAAAATAAAAACTATAACTAACAAAAAGAAAATATACATAATATAAAAACTAAAATATTAAATATGAAATAAAACTTGAAACTAATATCACTAAAAACTTATACCTAATATTACTAAGGACTTATAACTAATATCACAGTTGGAATTTTAAAATACAACAATAACTAAGTAAATGAAAAATAAAAACAAAAAACAGTACAAAACTTACATAAATATAGAATTTTACAATAACCAAGAGGGATGTAAAGGGCCCCTTTACAGATAACAGAATAAAAAACAAACACAGAAACATAAAAATTAAAAATAGAACAGACACTAAAAACTTTACCAAAAACAAAAACTATACACCACAATATCAAAAGTTTAGATATAAGACCAGTACGATGCAAAAACAGAAACATCTGATCTAAAACTTTGTTATCATTGGCCAAAAATTGATGGATATTTCTGGCCAATTTAAATTTACAACACAAAGCCACATAACATATGCAATCCACAAGAATGTGGTGCACAGTCATGCAGCGATTGCATCGTGTGCATGTCCTGCTGACATCAGGTACTCGTGTGTGACTCTGGTATGTGCTAATCGCAATCGACAGAAGACCACTTCCTCATGACAAATTTTTCTGCATTAGGAGTCCCAAGGCAACACAGAATCTTTAATGTGCTGGAGTTTGTTAACGATGGCCGTTCAATCACCTTACCACTTTGCTTGAAGAGACTGTTTTAAATAATTATAAAGTCAAAAGCAGCAACATGAGTGGTGAAGGGAGGTTGATTAAAAGTCTCTTTAGCAGCGAAATCTGAACTTTCATTACCTGGAATTCCCACGTGGCTAGGAATCCAACAGAAAGTCACTTGCGTGTTGTGATGATTCAATTCAGCGATTGCATTATAGAGTTCAGTGACCAACAGATGTCTAAGTAAAACTCTTGTAAAGCTTGGAGTTCACTACAAGAGTTGCTGTAAATAAGGATATAACAGTACTTTGGGTTAAAGATATTCAATACCTTATTTATAGCATACAGTTCAGTAGTAAATTATACCTGTAATATTAGACAGACCAAACATGTAGATTCTGCTATTCAGAATAAATGCGCTTCCAACAGTATCATTCTGTTTTGAACCATCTGTGTATACCACTGCGGCTGGGTTTATTTTGAAGAGAATATGGTGAAAAATTTGCTGAAAAACGGTAAGTGGTATTGATTGTTTCTTGTATGTGGTAAGATCAAAAATAAAATTTATTAGGTTGATTCTCCATGGAGAATATGAACAGTGATATGTTGGAAGAATAGAGGGCATGTCCATGTTTAAAAGCTGTAATAACTGCCGGGTATGTACACCCATAAGGGCAGTATCACATGGATGGTCTTCATATCTTTGTAAACTAGGATTTGCAAGAACTGTGTTAAAAGCCAGGTGATTCGGTTGCCCTTTAAGACGGGCAGAATGAGATGCTAGAAGTTGGTCACGTCTATCCCAAAGAGATGGTTCACTGCACTCCACAAGTATGCTAGTGACAGGGCTTGATCTAGAAGCACCTGTAGCAAGATGGAGAAAAGCATGGTGTACAGCATCAAACATCTTTAGTACAGTAGGTGAATCATCTGAACAGTAGGTGATACAACCATAATCTAAGCGTGAATGAACTAAGGAATAATAAAATCACAACAAACAAGACCTGTCAGCTCCCCAGTTGGTGTTGCTAAGAACTCGCAGCATATCTAGCAGTTTAGAACATTTTGTTTTTAATTGTTTGTTGTGATTGACCCATGTAAGACGGTTGTCAAAAAACAAACCTAAAAACTTAATACCATGAGAGATAGCAATTTCCTCTTCATTCAGAAAGATTTGTGGTATAAAAGGGTTCCGCAAGTGAGAAAACACTACACATTTTGTTTTCTGAGGTGAAAAGGTGAAGCCTTATACCTTAGAGCAAGCTTCAAGATAAGATATTGTGTTCTGTAATAGTCTCTCTGCAGTGGCTTTTGAACGGGATGTGATATACAAGGCAAAATCATCAACAAATAACAAACATGAAACAGGTGGTTGCACACATTCAGTAATACTGTTTATAGCTATAGCGAACAAGGTGGTACTTAATACACTTCCTTGAAGGACTCCATTCTCCAAAGTGATGCTACCCGATAAGGAATCTCCAATACGAACATGGAGAGATCGGTCATTTAAGAAGTCCTTAATAAATGCAAGCTTACAGCCCTTGACTCCCCATTCTTTTAGGGTGTTAAGAATACCACATCGCCAGGCCGTGTCGTAAGCCTTCTTGATATCAAAGAAAACAGCGACGAGGCGCTGGCAGATTAGGAAAGCATTTTGGACGGCTGCTTCCAGTGACACTAAATGATCAATGGAAGAACGTCCTTGGCTTTCTAGGTACCATATAAGCCTGCGGTTTACCATTCTTTACATAAAACACTTGATAAAGGGATAGGGCAGTAGCTTGAGGGGTTTGTTTTGTCTTTACCAGGTTTAAGTATTGGTACGACAATAGATTCTGACCCGACCAAAGGGAACACTTGTGAATAGAATAGTCTATTATAAATACATAATAGGTGTTGTAGTGCCGGATTAGGAAGGTGTGATAGCATATGAGACGTATGTTGTCAGGTCCACGGGAGGTGTCATGTGAGTTCTTAAGTGCGTGTGACAACTTGTTGAATGAAAATGGGGTGTTTAATTCCCCGACAAAATCACCAAAATTTAACTATAGTGCTTCAATCTGCAATTTGTACCTCTAAAATTCATTATTGTATGATGAGGTAAGGGAAACCGAACGGAAATAATCTGCAAAAATATTTGCCATTGTAGTAGGTGATGTAAGGAGTTCTCCTTCATCAATGAGTCTGAGAATGTATTGTTTTGGTAATCCGCAGATTGTACAGATCTTTTTCCACACAGTAGACATAGGAGTAGTGCATGACATACTGTTCACGTATTTCATCCAAGACTTCCTCTTAGCATCCAAGAATACTCAATGACATACCGCACTAGCCCTATGGTATAAATTTAGATGTTCGGTTGTGGGTCTGCGGTTAAATTTGCATAGTGCCTACCGTCGATTCCTAATAGCGTTTTTCAATCATCATTCCACCAAGGAATGGAAGGACGCCTAGGTTTACACAATATTTGTGGAATATATCTATTACCATTCTGAATATATCAGAATGGATATCCATCATGAGATTTATATCCATCATGGATATAAACGAGGAAAGTTGATCAAGGATGTCTGCGCCATCGTCATACTGTGATGGGAAGGATTTATGATAACCGTTCCAATCCGCCTTTTCAACAATCCATCTCTGTGGCCTTTTTTCCAACTCGCGGTCGACACCAGGGGTTATAATAATTGGCTTGTGATCACTGCCGTAAGTCATCACAAACAGACCAATTAAAACTCTATGAGCATATGAAGAAGTCGATGTTCAACAGTGTACAGGAAGATGAAGACATAAATGTGTGACCCATCATTCAGTAGACAAAGGTCCAAATCTTGTCTCACTCTGTTTATCATATTTCCTTGAGAGGAGAAGAAAGATGATCCCCAGGAAATATGGTGGGCATTGAAGTATCCTACTATTAACAAACGCGACGGGATTTGTGTGAGATTTGATATTTCTTGAGCATTGAACTCAGAGTTCGGCGAGAGATACAAATTGCAGATATGCAATTTAAAGGGAACTGAGACTTTTACAGCAACAACGGGAATGAGGGTAATCAGTTGTAGCTTTGTAACAGACACCTCATTCCGCATGAAAATAGCAACACCACCACTTTCCCTACTATCAACAAGACAGTGAGTGTTATCACATCTTGCTGTAGTAGATGCGTTTCTTGGAAGCACATTATTAATGGTTCATGTGCGCACATCAACACTCTTAACATCTTCAATGCAGGACCAAAGACCGCTAACGTTCCACTGAATAATGTTCATAAATAAAAATGCTTAGATGCAGTATTACAGGTAAGTATATGACAAAATTAGTTATAAGTGATCTGGTTTTTCTTTTTCATGTTTGAGTTTAAAGAACACTGATGTTCTGGGGTCAGGAGATTCCTCAACCATATCCTCCAGTAAATGAGGTGATGGAGATGGAGATGGAGATTTTGAAGGATGGGGAGTCGTAGATGACATCCCAGAAAGGGTGCTGTGTGTGTTCCCTCAACAGGGAGGTTATTAGATGGCTTACCACTAATTGTGGTTACTCCTGACCATATAGGTAAAACTTTGGGGACATGAGCTTAAGGGTTCCCACTGTTCACTACCTGTAGCGGGTTTCAGCGGGTTTCACCTGCAGTGGGTGTTAGAGGGTTTCACTACCTGCAGCTAATGACTTTCTGTTTTTGTCAACTCTGAATAGTGGCTGTAAGTGAAGCAACTTGGTCAGAAAGCATCTGAACAAGATTTTTAAGTTCATTGCAGGATCCGCACTGCTGATTACTTACATTTGTAGGAACTTGTTTTGATGTAGCGGTGGAAGGAGATACATCTGGTTCAATCACGTTCCATGATTTAATTATCTTTTTATATTCTCTGCAAGCAGCCGAAAAAGATAGCTTCTGCTCAGTACAGATTTTGAGAATTGCCTTTTTTTCTTTAAATTTGGGCAATCTCGGGATTGGGCTGTGTGTGAACCACTGCAGTTCACACATCTTTCATTTTCTTGGCAGTTAGTGTCATTGTGGCCTTCTTTAGCACATCAAGCACAGATCTCCATTTTCTAGCAAGCTGTTATAGTGTGACCATATCCTTGGCATCTGAAACATCGCCGTGGGTTAGGTATGAAATTTTCCGATATGAGTTTGAACTGCATTGCATGAACGAACAGGAGTATTTGGAAACTTTTCAGGAAGCTTGTGCTTCACTAAATCAGTATACTTGTCATCTTCATGAAAGATGTGTACAACGAGAAAAATGTATTATGTGCACGTTCTATCAGAATTCAACAACTGATGTCTTGATTTACTACTGAGCAACATCCAATGAACCCATAAGCCAAGGCAACCAACCTAACGACAAAAGAACAGAATGCACCACATAATTTTAAAGCGTACTATACAACAACTTTCCAAATACACTTTATTAAATAATTAAACATAATGGTGTAAATGCACTAAAACAACTAGTATGGATATACCACGCTTTGTTTTTCATAAAAACGTGTAACAAATTTTGAGTAATTGTTAAAATCTCAATTATTCAGTAAACCAAAGATTGACCTTGACATCACATCGTATAAATTCACCTAGATTTAAATTTTGCAGATAATTTTTTTTTTTAATATATTTTCTTTATATTTCCAAAATGTCAGATAGTAGGATGCAGTCTTCTGCTTGCCCTGGACCTTATAATTACATCTTTATTAAATAACTAATTAATGCCAAACTGAAAATTGATATTCTACAAATAAAAGTATTATTTTTATTTCTGATGAACTGAAGTTTAACTTTTACAATTACTTCATAAAAAAAAAGGATGTTTTACACAAAAATGGCATTAAGTGCAAAATGGAAATAATGTAACAAATATTATTCATAAAAAAAAAAAAATCAACTACATAGGTTAAGTTATATTGATGGATTTAAAAAGAGTAAAACTTTCAATTATATTCCTTCCCCCCCCCAAAAAAAATGTGACAAAGTTAACAGAATTGTTTAACGTTGTATGAAAAAATTATTTGATTTTTTTTCACCTGATAAAGTTTATTAAAATAAATCTTTATTAAAACTTAAATAGTATAACTTTGATTCTGGTAAAATACTTTATGGTGTTTTAATGTCTGTACAAAGAGGGTACTTTACGTTGTATTCTATATAATTGATTTTAAGGACTAATAACATAACCTGTGAGAAAAGGAAATTTCCTATTAACGCTTGACTTGTAATGCATGTAAGCAATATCTTTAACATTATTATTTTCCCTCTCTCACCGTGTTATGATGTTATCGGTCATTGCAACTACATACGTAACAATAAAAACAAATTATTTTAGCACATATAGCTGATATTCAGGGTCATGGAAACAATAAGAGAGAGAAAAAGAGATACAATATTGAAGAAGGCGTATGATATGGTTAAAATGATTAAGCAGAGAGTTTAACTTTTAAATGGAAGACGTAAATTTTTAACTTTTCATAGAAAAATTATACATATGTATCAGTGGTATCTGTAGAAATGGGACAGTGTGCTTATTTTGTAAGTGGTCAATAACCACCACATAGTAGGAAAGCGTAGCAAGTATGGATTTAATTAACAAATCAATATTCATCAAACGGTTAAATTATAGTAGAGTAATAATAAAAATGTAAACATTCTAAATATGTAAAACATAATACTAACTTGAATTAATAAACAAGCTTATTGATACGTATTTTCAAATCAATAAAAATGAATAAAAAAACTAACAAATCAACAAAACTAACAAACTTTCAGGAAATGTTCTACTGGTCAAAATATTTTAAACATTTTTTAGAGAAAATAGTTTTTTCTTTAAGATTATTAATTCACATATAAAATTAGAAGTTTTTATACAGGAAATAGATGTACAACTTCAGTAGGGTTTGAAAAACAGCAGCCTAATCTGGCATTTAAATGTAGAACCTTCTCTATGACAAACTGACACTACTACCTCACCGCAAAGATCAGACCAGTGGGACAACAGAAATTTACAAATTAGAAAAGACTTTTTTGATATTGGTAACAAATATTATTATTATCCTGATCAAAAGAGAGATTAAAAAGATATACACAAAAATTTTCCAACTACAATCAATACTTTGTTAACTTTACAACTAACTCGTTTTCTAATGTAACAAGTAGCATGCTATTTCTAATGTATTTATTAATGTTCATCAATAAACAAAAAGATACTACAGAGATCTCCGCTTCATCAGAATGTTATTTACAAAATCTAATTAAAACATTCAAATTATGCAGATGTATGTTCCCCCACAGTATGTAAACTATTCACTGTTTATCTGTGAAAATATAGAGTACAAATAATACATGAAAACCGATAAAGTTACATGTAAACTGATGTATTACATTAGTAAATGTGAAATTTTGAGTAACCGTATAGAATACACAATAATATATTTGAATACATAAATTTAAATGGTAATTAGGAAGAGCTGGTGGAGGCGTCAGTGAATAAAGAGGAGTTCAAAGGTTTAACTAACTTTTTTCTTTTATTTTCATGAGACTTCTTGAATACTTACAAAATACTTTCCTAACTTCTTGTTTCTTTATGTAATATATTACAAATAATAAAGCAATGGTCATCAACAAACTATACATTAATCATAAAAACTAATAATAATTTAGTGTTAAGTTTTTAATTACAACAGTATTTTAACAACTATATTTACAAACTGCTAAGTTTCTAATTAAGATCGATTACAAAATATCTTAAGAAACATATAACCATCAGTGAAACATTAAATAAAAAACACTTAGAAATAATATTAGGTACTAAATACAATAATAATATTTTGACGATACAAAGCTAAAAAAAATATATTACTGTTAATCAGTCTGTCAAGTTATTTAAAGAATTTGTGTATTAAATTATTAGTAAAAGATAATAAACCCACTGCAACAATAAAATAACTATAAATGAGCCAAAATTGATAGTTTAATATTATTGAACAGCTCTATCAAGTAACTGTTGTAACGATATTGGACTCCATACACCATTATTATCACAAACAAACAATACATTTCTATCGATGTAAGCTTGAACAGAACCACATCTATAAACCTGTTTGGCTTCTTTGAATCGATTAGGAATAGGTACCCATACAATACCTCGTTCTTCACATTTTTTCTCGACGAGTTCTTTAAAACCATATGGTATTTGGCTGATAGTCCTCCACTCTGCTGCAGACTGTAAAAGAAATAAAAAAAAATAATTATTTGTTAATAACATAGAAAAAAAACTGCAACACAGTTTTACGACTTTTTGATGTACGGCTTACACACACATAACACACAACTTAATTTAAAATATTTATCATTTTTTAAATATAATTTTTTTTTGTTTATTTAATTCAATGATTCTACCTAACGTGCACATGCACACCATATTTAATTCGCGTGTGTGTGGCGGTACTACTGGTGACAACCTGCACTAACTAAACTAATGGAATTTCACAAGTTAGAACAAATTTCGCTTGTACAGTCAGAGATTGCTGTAGCCACAAAGCTTAACGTATCAGATACTGAGTCAACCGGGTGATCAAGTTCAAGACCCGACCAGACCGAGTTACTTTTTTATACTTGAAATATTATTCATTTACTTAATTCTATTGCTCAACTGTGACGTTACAATGTAGCAGACAACGAAATATTATTCATTTATTTAATTCTATTATTCACCTGCGACGTCACAATATACCAAACAACTACAATAGCATTTTTTGAAGTTAGGTACACTTTTCCAGAAAGTTTTTTAGCAATTTGTTATTTTTTAATCATCAACAAATGTGGCTAAGAAAATGACCTTAATTAGGTGAAATCTCAAGATACTGATTATAACCTTGTTCTACAGCTTCATCTCCTTGACCTTTTAAATTGAAAATTTAATGACATCAATGCCTCATATATAGAAGTAATCTGATCAAGTTTGCTCAAAATCGGCCCAATAGTTCTGGAGATAAAAGGTGATTTAGAGGTCAACACTGAACACATGTACATATGAACATTAACATCCATAAAATTTCCATCCGGTATTTAGATTCTTTAGGTATCAAAACTCAAGATCCAGTGAAAACCACGTATGCCCAAATACAAATACTTTCCCTTCTAGAGCTATAGCACTATTTAGATGGGAAAGTAAAATAAATTAATGATGTTGGAAAGAGTAATGAATAAACGGATCATACGTGTATTAAGTACATAACAAATTAAAAACAACATAACGAATATAAAACAGAAACAAGTTAATATCATGACATACTAAACAAAGTTAAGCAGCCATGAATTACACTACTTCAGAAATAAATGAAGTAGAGATTGAACGATTGTATATTTAACAAGTATTAACCTTTGATTTTTCCTTACAAGGTTATTTTCATACAAGAAAACATAATTATAAAATGTTCATTACCAAAGCACATTATAAATTATATCATTAATTTCAACCCTACTGATTAATAATAATCAATCAGTTAGATCGATAGTAAATAGCATCTCTTTGTAATCTAACTGCTAGATGTCACTTTCATTTTACAAAATATCAAAATAATGTAAAAATATTAAACGTTTTGACATTTAAACAAGCCTCTGCACGCCTTAGTATCAGAATTTGATGAATTGTAAGGAACATAGCAAAATATAAAAAAAATATAAGACTGCATATCAGGGCCAAAAGTAACTGGGAAGAAACGTTCTATGGAGCAATGATTTAAGGTACAGCAGTAAGAAGAAAAAATGGTTAAGACTGAGATTACAACACTCCATATGATTACAAACTTGGAAAGAGTAAATGGAGACTTACTATCAGTCATAAAAGAATCAGGTAAGGAATGAGAAAATGTGAACGATGAAAAATTAAAAAAGTAATGCAAAAAAAAAAAATAATGGCTCCAATCATACAGACATAAAAGAACAACGATTAAATGAAGATGTTACAGAGTTTAAAAAACTTGATGCCATCCAGAAGAGAAAAGGACAGTATAGATACACGGATAAAAAAATTGTTGAAGTAATACCGGGAAAATATTCATGAGAGGAGAATATTAATAAAAAAAAAAGATGGTATTTAGGAAATTAACAGCATTAAGACTAGACAAATTGTATAAAATAAAGCATAAACAATATATAATAAATTATTGTACTTCACCTGATATCTCTGTTTGTTTGACGATTTCGCAGCGGAGGATGCAGAAGAAACTGAAGGAGGTGCAGGTGGCACTGGTGCTCCACCTATTGATCTACTCATTATACTTAAAGCAGTGTTAAAATGTTCTAAAAAAAAGAGTTACATAAAAAAAAATTGTAGTTTAATTTAAAAACATTATCTTAACACTATAACACACAAATCAATCTAAGATTTACAACAGCATCAATAAAATTCATTTAGAAATGAACAATGAAAATAACTATTTTAGCATGTATTCTATACATTTTATTCTCATGTGATAAATTCTAACCTATTAAAGGTTATGTGTGTGTGTGTGTGTGTGTATGTGTGTGTATGTCCCTCTTAGCTTAGCACCAGAATGTACCAATCACTAGCAGAAAATCATGATTCGTTAGTACATGTCTCATGGTGGTCAGGTGTATACTTGTTAAATAATAAATAGGACTCGTCAAGTATGGTCAAAGTGCTTTGTGTTTTCGGTTGAAAATAAATTTCTTAATGAATTGGATTGCTTGGTCGATTCTTTTTTTCCTATAGGGATCCCAATTTAATAAAAGATTGTTTTTATCCTACAACAAATTCTAAAGGATGAATTCAGTAAGATACGAAACACTATTAAGATACTCTATATAAAAATAAATTGTGAAATATTTTGTTCATCACATCTCTTTCATTGATATCTAATATATAAATAGTTTGCAGAAAACATTAGCTCAACATAAATACGTTTAGACATAAGAGTTGTATGTAGAAAATAATATCTTATACTGAAATATAAAAGAAACTTCACGTAGCAGGAAAAGGATTGAATGAAAATTTCAGCTTGACAGAGTGTGTTTTGATTTCATTTTTTGCATAGAGTTGAAGATAGAATTGTTCATATAGTTCCACATAGATAAAGTCATACTTGCTCCTAAATAATTTTTTGTAAAAAACGAACGATCACTATTCTACATATATTAAAAAGGAGTTGATTTCTTTGAAATGTAAGATTAAAGACCCCATAGGTATACAAAAAAATTTAATTCAGCAAAAAGTTTCTATTTATTGCAAGGGTGGTTTTTATGTTTTTTTTTTACTCTCGATTATCCTGTTGTCTGGACATTATCTTATTCTGAAATTCAGTTATATCTATGAGACAGTATGGCCAATTTTAAAAATTCAAACAGTTTTGCGTACTAATGTTTGCATAAAAAATATGTACGATGGATCACATCGATTATCCGTTATTTTTCTGAAATTTACTTATATCTCAGGACCAATTTAAAAAATTCAAAGTGTATTTGATAGCAGTACAAAGGCTAACGTTAAAATTATGAAATAGAAATAAGAAATCGAAATGAATAAAGTACCGGAAAACAAATAATAAAAATTATTTAATTACAGTAATTTTTCATAATACACAGTTAATGTGAGGCACGCAAAAATGAAAAAATTTTCAAGACTAAAAAAATGCACATTTGGCTGTACCTCATGGGTTGTGTGGAAATCAGTTGCAATTATTTTGTAAAATTTTAGTAAATTTTATAACTAAAGTTAATGCTATTTATTTTTACATGATTACTATAAATAAATCAGTTTTCAAAAACTGAATCTCCTTTTATGGCCCAAAGAGCAGAGTGAAGTGATGCCTGGCTGTGAAGCCTGGTAAAGCCGGGTGAGCAGCTAGTTAACAATAATGTCTCTTTACCAATTTATTTCACATCGTAAACACATAATCAAATGAATAAAGAAAACTCAAACAAAAATAAACAGACACTGCAGAAATTTGATATTTCTGCATCTATAAGTACGCAAATAAACTTTCATTGTTTCTACTTTTTATTACACTACTTTAAGAAAATATTGTAATATGAAAAGTCACTAGGTAATGAATCTCTTACAAACAATAACACAGTTATTAATTATGTGTAAACTGATCATAAACGGTATGAAAGAAGAAAAAACATTTTTCTTAAAATAGCCACTTGTACTTAGATATTTAATCTAAGTACAATAATAAATTAAAATAAATATTAGATATTGTAATTTATTATTTATTTAATACAATTTATTCTTTGATGCTTTAAGCATATAACAAAAAACTAAATGGTTTTCTTGACACAACTTATACATTATACATAATAATGATGAATTAAAACTGAAAGACAAAAAATATTCAACAAAAATAATGATAAAAAAATTACACTATGAGAACAAACAAATCTCCTTTATTTTATTGTAAAAATGTTTTAGTTTTCTTTTTAAGTCTGATATACAATCAGCAGACATCAATATCAGGAATTATTTGGTGTGTTATACAGACAGGAAATTCTGTTAAAAGAAGTATTGCAATGGTTTATCACTTCAAGTATATAAATAACGCACAATAATTTTATAATCACAGCACATATTGTTGCAGTCTTATAACAAGTTATAAGTTATAACAAGTGAATCAGCTACACCACGCAAAATAAAATCTTAAATAAACTCATTACAGCATTCCACTTGGTGTCTAGAACACAGGGAAACAATTTTGAGCAGAAAGTATGGATCAGCTTTCAGAAAATCTCTTGGTAAAAGAAACTAAATCTTTAAAAGTAGTCACACTGAAGAACTTCTTTTGAATCCTATGAAGTTAACACTAATGACATCATAAAAAATTCTAAAACGTGAGAAATTGATCAATATTATAAAAATATCAATCAATACCTTCTTATTACAAGTCCTTAAAACAAACCGCAAATGTGTTCGGTCCAACTTCTACATGTTCAGAGAAAGTGACATGAATTTCATGTATAATTAAACATAGGTATAATTTTAATGATAATTAACCTAGAAATGTAAATTTGACTGAATATCTAAATCATCCGATGCTTTTTATAACATTCATGCGCTTTACATTAGAATAAATATTTCATGGAAAGACTGGTGGCATCATTTTAATTGTTTGGTCTATGTGAATTTGAGTTGGTATTTTAAAATAAATTAAAATTCTAGAAGCTTTTAATGGTCTGAGCAGCAAATAAAATACACTGATTTAGGGCAAAAATGTGTAAAATTACTAAAAAAATAATATTCCAGCTGGTCCATTTAAATTGAGACACATCTATATCTGAAAAAGTACACATTTTAGGAAAAAAATGTTTCCTAAAAAGTTTTTCCATTTTAAGGGGGAAATATGTACACAACCTATGTTATCCTTGATAAGGTCATTTCAAGGTCAACTTAATTTTTTTTAAGTAGGAACCTATATTTTTTATTGCAGAATCTAATTATTTGCAAAAAAATTAAAATGTCAAGTCAGACTTTTTTTTCTCAAATTGATAGTTTTTTAGTTATTCATCTTCAAAAATGCTGTAGGCCTATAAACTGGTGCTTTTAGTTCCATTAGGTCTGGCCCAGTTGAATGTAACTCAAGCTGATTAACCTCAACTCGACATCAGCTGATTAACATCAACTCGAGTTATATCCAGCTGATGTTAAATTTTAAATGAAAGTAAATTAAATTTTAAATAAAAAAAATAGAATAAATTAAAGGATTAACCTAAATAAAATCCACGTATGTTTAAATGCATTTTTTTAATCAAATAGTTCATATCGGTATAGTACATAGCCTACATGTATTGCATGCTTTGGTCAGTTATGTCAACTTTATAAAAATATATGGTTAAATGAATTACTGATACTTCAAGATTTTTTTTAATGCTCTTTATAAAAAATAATTAAAAAATGCTTTACATAAATTACAGCAACAAATGATTGAAGTGGTGTCCTTCTACTTCTATGCATTTTTCGAAATGTTTTAAAAATGACCCTTAAAACATTTAAAGGAATTTTTCACCATGTTTTCAGGGATAGTTTGTACTTCTAAGTAAACCTTTTCTTTACGGTAACCCCATAAAAGTCTACTGGAATAATGTCAGAGAACGAGCAGGTCATTGAACATGACCAGCTCAACAAATCCAACGATCATTGTACCAAAATTACTCTGGTGATAATTGAATAATGGACAGCCATCATGATGAAACCACTTCAATCTTCTATTCTCCAAGGGTAGTTCATCAAGCAATAAAGACAAGTGATTTTCTAGAAAATCTGCGTATTTCTCTCCATTCAAATTTCCATTGAAAAAATGCAGTCCAATTAATGTACAGCCTATGATTCTGCACCAAAAATTGACAGTCCATGGACATTAGTGTTTTACTTCCCTTAGCCACTGTGGATTTTGCACTGCCCAATAATGCATATTGTCTGTTTACCACTCCATGATAAGTAAAACCTGATTCCTTGGAAAATAGAACATTAAGAAAAAAATTTTGATCTATCTGTACTTTTTCCACTGCCCATCGACAAAATACTACATTGACTAAGTGAAATTTTGTACGGATGGAATTTCAGGTTTTTAATATTCTCAGAACACTGGTTTTTGATATCCTGGAGTCACTAAAAATTCTTCTTGAACTAACATGATGATCTAATGACTGATCTCATTGCTTTCTGCTGTTACAGTATTTTGACGGTTCCTATTTTTGCCCCTGCACTTCCAGCATCACTTAATTGTTTTACAATTCTCTACACAGAAGAACAACTTGGAGTATTTCTACTGAGGAATCGCAGAGCATACAAAGCTACTGTCTGATGAATATTTCAGTGACATTCACCGAAAAACAAATTTCCTAGTTTTTTCTCTTATTATAAATCGTTCCATAATTTCCAATAAATGAAAACTAAATAATTTAATATTTATTAATAGTTGGCAAGTAACTAACTAATAAAAAGACTAACTGATGACACTGATAATACATTCACTTAGCCAAATGTCATTTGCAACTTTAACTTCACTGTTAGGCTATTTTAAAAAGTTTGCTGGTGTTTACATACTTAACTCCTTTTTCTTTATTATTGTTCCAATCATTATTGTTAGCATTGATTGTTTTTAAAATTTAATTTTTTTTTAATTTAAAATTTGACAGCTGGATGTAACTCGTCAGCTTGGCTAGACTTAATGAAACTAAAAACACCAATTTATAGGTCTGAACCATTTTTGAAGGTGAATAACTAAACTATCAACTTTAGAAACAAAAGTCAGAAATAATTTTTTTTTTTTTGCAAAGAATTTGATTCTGCAATAAAAAATATATATTCCTATTTAAAAAAAAATAATTTGAAATGACCTTTATTTGACCTTATCAAAGACAGCATAGGTTGTAAAAGTATTTCCCCCTTGAAATGTAAAAACTAATAGGAAACATATTTTTCCTAAAATGTTAGTCTTTGAGATACAAATGTGTTTCAATTTAAACAAACCATCTGGTATATAATCATACTTCTGACAAAATATCTTTATACAAAATTTTAATGTATGATATCACTTAATCAGAAATTACCTTGAACAGTGGGTTCTGCCAGTACTTTTTCACTTATCATATTCTTCCATCCTTGATACCAATTTGAAACGTGTTCATAATTTGGATTCAAATTTAACCAAAGAGTTAAGACTTGTATCCATTTAGGAAAGAAACTTTTATCCAAAAGAGATGCCATCATATGTGCGGGAAACAATTCATCCCAATCCATAACCCAATTCCAATTATCTGAAAAATTAAATAATTAATTAATAATGAATTAAGGAACGATATCACAAAGAAATTTTAATTCAACAATTAATTAGCAGTTTAAAATTAAATTTATTGAAAGATAACTTTAACAGTTCAGAAACATACAAAAATATACTTTTTCATGCAAATAAACTACACGATCAAAAAATCAAGATTGCAACCTGAATCAAAATATGGATATCATAAATATTTTAAACCATTAGAAAAATATAACACATATTCTCATAAGAAATAGAATAAATAATTACCAAGAAGCTGTTGATGAGGATTAATAACAAACTCTTGTAAAAGTACATGTAATTTTGGAACAATATTGTTGACAAGAAATGCTTCAAATTCTCCTTTATCAAATACTGTTGCCCAAGGTTCTAACATCAGCCGTGCAGACATATCCATTGGATGCCAATTAACTAACGCTACACTAAGTTTATGTCGTATAACAGGAAAAATTACTGTTTCCATTTGTTTTTGCCCTGATAAAATAAAAAAAAATATAGATTATTATTACACCAAAGTAAATACAAGAGAAGTAAATGACAATTACCAAAACATTAGTATTTATAACACAAAAAAAGAATGATAAAAATGAAACTGATAATTAGTAGTATAAACTAAATGTTAAAAAATCATTAAAAACCTAAATAGTTATTAAAGGATGCACTAGCAGGAATGAACAGTAAAGTGTGAGAGACATAAAACTATACCAACTGTTTGATATAAGCAAGCTCCTACAGAAAAATAAAGGATGCTGAGGGCAAAATTCCTTTGATATTGAAAGATGGCTTCAGGTACAGATTAAAATATTATTTAAAAAAATAAAGACCTCCAGACTAAAATATCTTGCTTTTTTTACTTAATTTAGCACCGTAAATATTGTTAACTAAATATTGTTATTATTATTACTATTACATAATACAAACAAGCTGTAAAAGCCTCACAAATCAGAAGAATTTAGAAGTTTGACATTTTGAAGCAAAGTCAAGTTATGATGAAAATATAAGAAAAATTAAACATAAGTTGATATGCTTTGTTTTAACATAGTTAAATGATTCTACACCTCAATACTTTGTTTTCCTTCACCGAGAAAAATATAATTCCATCATACTAAAAAAGATTATTATAATAGAAAGTCTGAATGATCTGAAATAAGATTTCATTTAAATATAAAATTCATCTGAATATATGAGGGCAAGTCAAAAAGGAAAGTGAAATTAAAAAAAAAATCAGTATATTTATTTGTACTTACATAATGATACATGCATTATTTTTCAACATAATCCCCTCCTACTACAATGCACTTACTCCATCTTTTAATGAGCTTTTGAATTCAGTCCTGGAAGTTTTCGGTCTGGTGTGCAGAAAATTTTTTCACTGTGTCTATGGCCTCTTCATCATATCAATAACGATTCCCTCACAACTATTCTTTTAATGGGTCAAAAATATGAATATCGCTAGGAGCCAGATCTGGATTGTATGGAGGGTGGTCCAGCAGCTCTAACAAAGATCTTGTAGGTAAAGCATTATCCTGAAGCAAAATCATGCCTTTAGAAAGTTTACCGTGCCTTTTGGATTTTATTTTTTGCTTCAGTAAATGCAGTAGCTCACAGTAGTTGTCACTGTTAACTGAGTGAGCTTTAGGTTTGAAGTAGACCAAAAGTGAACCTTCCATATCCCAGAATATTGTCATCATTAACTTTCCTGAAGACATCTGAGTTTTTAATTTTTTTCTACAGGAGATGAAGGATGTTTCTACACTAAACTTTGTTACTTACTTTCAGATTTAAAGTGATGAATCCATGTCTCATCAACGGTTATTATACGCTTAAGATATGAGTCTCCTTCATCTTTGTAAGTTTCAGCTGTTTCAAAAGCTTTTAGGAAATTTTCAAATTCTCTTTGTGGCTGCTGGTCAATCGACATGGAACCCAGTGAGCACGAAAGTTTATAGAATCATGGATAATAGAAAATGCTGAGCCAAGGCTTACATTCAACACTTGCAATGTTATCAACTGTTATTTGTCGATTACCGAGAATTATTTGTTTAACCGCTTCAAGTTTTTGAAGTGGAAAGCCTACCTTGTCACTGTTTATCACAGACAGAAATCCTACCATTTTTAAAGTGATCAATCCATTTGTAGATCTTGCTTCCACTCAAATAACTCTCTCCATACTGCTGTTGCATTTGACGAATAATCTCTGCTAGTTTCATTCCTTCTGAACTGAGGAAATGTATCATTGCTCACATTTCTTCCTTGGTGCAATCAGACAAAGGAGCACTCATTTTAAACAGACTTTTAAACACAATCACAAATAGCTAACAATGAACAGCTGATAGAGGTTATGAGTTATAGCAGAACAATCATTGTTGCCATACATGTGATTGCGAGGAAAATCAAAATTTACCTTTACTTTTCACTTACCCTCGTCTATATATATATAAATATAAGAACAATCTTCAAGAGAGTTTACTACTTATTAGATGATCATTAAGGAAGATATAGACATAACATTGATATGACAAAAACTAAGCTATTATTTTTTTTTAATTTTACCTAAAAATGATAACCAAGGAAGAATCCAAATATGAATAGGTACAGTATCAGTTAACGGGTTCCATTCTTCAACTTCATGCTGTACTCTGGGTAATATTAATTGTTGCAATATATTATCTAACATCCAAGCTGGTATCATAGGTACCCATGATTCCAAAAGTTCAATCATCGGTCCCCATTTACGACAATTCCATGCACTAAAAAGGAAAAAAATTAAAATATTGCTTTAATTAACAATTAAGCCAAGTAAAAAAAATTAAAATTATCAAGGTTAGATCACAGTTAACTAAAATTTAATGAAAAAATGCTTTAGTTATTTTGGGCTAACCATAGTGATATGAAATATGACTGTATTTTTAACAGCCTCTAACCATAATAAAATTAAGGGTGATAATCTTTCCCGTAGGTTAAAAATAATATAAAGAAATATTTATCAAAGTTATGCTCTTTTTACTATTCTGCACTGCTGTTATCAGAAAAACTGATCAAATGATCACAGTATTATGTATCTAGTCAATTAGTGCTATTAAAATTCACAGAATTTATAGTAAAGCACTTAGCCTGTAATCAATAAATATACAAAATTAATATATATTATCCTGTAAGAAATTAATATTTAACCTGCATTAGTCCAATTAGGTGCAGATTAACTGGCATAATATGAACATTAACCAGGTTAGGAAAATTTTGCAATTAACTAAATAAAAAAAGTGAAATCCCATATTTACAATTATACAAGTTCATATTTTTTATTCTTTTTTTATCTAAGTTACTATCATCCTAAAATAATGAAATCTCCTTAAAAGGTCATAGCTTACTTTTATTATAGAAATAAACATAAAGGAACATGTTAATCAGAATGTCATGTCAATTTCAATAAGCTACTATTTATACATAAATATGAAAACATATGTTCAAAATAATTGAAAATATTTTATGACTTAATATTCCTTCACAAAACGTTTGGTAATCTTTATTTTTATATACATTCTATGGATAAAAAGTTAATTATGCCGTTTAATGCCAGTACCATTTTTTTAGTAATTATTTGACCGAGAACTGGATAAGAAGAGATATACATTAATAACCTGCATCATAACTGGATACTTATTATTTTTACCAATATATTAACAACTAAACTTATAATTGCATGAATATATAGCAGCAAAACATCTGTTTACAGAAGCTACTTCTAAAATTGGAAATTTTTCTAAAAACTAGTATGAAGTAACATATCAGTCGATTGTTTAATATTATTAAAGTTGTTACACTTTTAACTAAACTGACCATCAGGTTATGATAATTTCTGTAATATCTTCAAGTCATATAAATAACGCCACAATTTCATACTTTTTTTATATTATAGAGTTCAGGTTATCATTCTGAAATAAAAAAGAAATTTAATTTAATCTTTATCTCAGAATCATTTAAAGCTTGTGCTGAAGGAGTAGCCTAACAGGAATTTTACAGAGGGATTACCTTTTCAGGTATTTTAACTTAAGCTTTACCCCCATTACTGTGATCAATGAAGCTTAAAAACAAATAAAAAATAAATAAATTTATAAACTCATTTTTGTCAATGAATTTTGTTGGCATGGTAAACTTGATAACTTTCACGAATATGTAGAAGGTTGTACACAATAATGTTATCAGTTCTATACATCACATCGATATCAATATTCCAGATTAGAATGTATAAAATGAAAATTCTACTTATCAATTATGTTGATAAACTGAATAAATTAGATTATTATTTGAGAATATAATGATAAAAACTTATTACACACTTTCATGAAAATTCCATGTATACATTAAAGTCTTGTTACTAACCTTAAATAGTGGAATAGCAGACATGAGGAATATATATCTATGATAAATGTAAATCTTTGTGGGCAATAACAAAATCAAACATCAATGAAAAATTAAAAAAATAGATTTTTGTGTCATAACATGTTTTATAGTACAATAAATAAATAAAAAATTAAAAAGTTATTAATTTCACCAAGTGACTGATTCAAGGCAGGTGTGCTATGCAATCTACAAAAACTGGAGGATGAAGCATGAGGAGAGAATAGTACACTACCACTAGGGTTAAGTAACCCTTATAGTAGGGTCATTGTTCATGAATTTGAGCAATCTTACAAACAGAGTTAAGATACGTAGAATGATTGTTTCCTTGGAGTAATTGATGAATGAAGTAGCCACTGGCTCTAGGATATCATTTATGGTTTTTATATTTTATCAGTAATCTTCACTCAAATTTTACTCGCAGTAAACTGAATTTTTTTTTATAAACAAGAGCATAATGTACTTTATTCTTAATAAAATTAACTAATTAAAGATTATAAATTTAGTTTTTAAGAAATTTTTAATTTACAAAGAAAATTGTGTTTAATATTACGCTACTTTTTAAAATTAAAGTGCAATCTATCACAACTAAGAGAAAAAACATTATAATAACATACTGCAAAAGTAAGATAGAATTACTTCATTAATTAAAGTCACAATTAATCCAACTACATAAAAAAATAATGACATACTTTACAGCAATTCTGATACATGGCATCCAAGCATCCCAAACTAATCTCTGATATGGATCCTGGGGTGAGGCGGAATACGGAAATGTTGATTCTAATTCTAATAAAGATTTCCATTTTTGAAATACTGGTATAGGTGATTTAGGATTCTGAAGTGGTTGCCAAGAAGAAAGATAATCCTTTAATAAAGGTCTGACTACAGCAACAGCTATATTATGCACTTCATACACACAATATTCATTGTAAAACTTTCCCTGTAAAAAAAGAAAGAAAATATATTAATACCAAATGAACTTATTTCTTTTTTATTCCTGCATAATGTAAATAATACCAACTTCTTTTATAACACTATATACAAATTATAATTTGAAATAAGCCAGTAATATCATTGGAGAGAGATGTCGTCTAGGGTTCTTTACCTACCTTGATCACTCTCTTTCCATATCTTTAAATCACTTCTTCCTACACATATTGCATAGAAATGAAGATCAATCATTAATACTGGCTGTTGGCATGGCTGTAAAGGAAGTATTTAAGGAAGCAGCAGCTTCCTTTGCAAAATAGATGGAAGGTAGCCCTGCATAGTTCTGCCTTAGTGCTAGTACAGAGAATCTGTTTTAGCTAGGCAATCCCAAAAGAATCCAGTCTTGAACAACTAATCCTTGTGTCACAAAATGATGCAGCAGATATAAATATGAATTCAGCATGTATGAGTTATATCTCAGTAGTTCAGGCTGAATCATTCTGTCACTACCATGTGCAAGTATCATTTGTCTGACGATGTGGCATGCTGATGATAAGCGATTAAAAATTTTGTTGAGTCTTTATTATTAATGTTTAATAATAATAACATAATTTATAACGCTTCATGTCATTATTCAGTTCAGTGAAAGAAAGTATTTCAGTCTGTGTTACCATGTTACTTCATATGGTACGATACAGTTTTATAATCCATTTTTATAACAGTTTTATTCAGTGTTATTTTCATTAATTTTAATTTACCCTGTGCTTTTATGCCAATCGGGTTCTTTAAAATAAGTGATTCTGTTGTGAAACATAAACTGGGAAAATCCTTTAGTAGCTCTGAAAAAAATAATCAGCAACATATATGTAACCTTAAAACAAGATAACCCTGAAACTGTAGTCACAGACATCGCTTAGAAAGCAAGTAGTGCAACATACATTAGTGAAAGAACAGTTTTTAATATAATAAAGAAACAAAAAATTGATGGTAAACATGTTAGCCTTAAAAAGGCTTGAAAGTATGTAAAAAGTTGGATGATTTTACTAAAACCACTATCAGAAATAAAAGTTCATTCGTTTTATTTCAATACCGAGCTTGCTAACTTGAACAAAATATTAAATGCCATGAATACAGATTCTGAACTGCTGAACTTTTCTATAAGTGCATTACATCACGTTTTAAAAATCAATAAATCTTCATTTCATATGCAGAAAAAATAATTCTTTATTGATTGAATGTGAATATATTTCATGGAATAGGGAATAATATTTAAGAAAAATTATGTGATTTTGTGAAGAGGGTAAGAAAAGTTTAATATTTAGATGAAACTTGGGTTAATTTGGGATATGTATGGGAAAAGGTATGGGCAGATAAAGAAATAAAGAGTGCAAAAGTCACTTTTATGAAAGGCTGTAACTGGAGTGAAAAAACCCTCGTTGTTCCATCTGCAATATATCTTGATGGACCTTTATCCTTGTTTGTCCAAGTTTAAAAGAAAAAAGTCAAAATGACAACGTAAAAATGAATTTTCAATCACATTCTGCAACCTAAATTTTTGTAGTTCACTAAGAGTTCATTTATAAGCTGATCATGGTTTTCAGTTTTTTGGTTCCAAGAAGACCAGGAACGACATCTTTGAATGACTTCCATGCTGCTAGTTCTTTAGGATTCAGTTTGCTGTCAAATATATTTTCACAAATTAATTTTCTAATTTGTGGCCTGATGAATATTCCCTCTTTTAATTTGGCTTCACTTAATCGTGAAAAAACCTCAACTAAATATTTAAACCCATCTCCATCTTTATCAAATGGTTTTACAAAATTCTTCATCAGGTCTACTTTTATGTGTACAGGTGGTAAAATAATACAATTTGCTTCAACAAGGGGAATATTGACAACATTTTCCTTTTCTGGGGTGAAGTGATTTCTTTTTGACCAGTCTTTAGGGTTTATCTGTAGCCCGACTATTCTGCAAACACATATATTTTGTTTTTTTCAGTCTGGAGACCAAGAAAAATCCCACCGGGTTGGTCTAGCGGTGAACTCGTCATCGCAAATCAGCTGATTTAGAAGTCAAGAGTTCTAAGGTTCAAATCCTAATAAAGTCGATTACTTTTATATGGATTTGAATACTAGATCGAGGATACTGATGTTCTTTGGTGGTTGGGTTTCAATAGACCACACAACTCAGGAATAGTTGACCTGAGACCGTATAAGACTACACTTCATTTACATTCATACATATCATCCTCTGAAGTAAAAAAATGTTTATTTTTTTTTTTTAAATATGCATATCAGAATTGTTACTACAACTTTATTTGTACCCTTATCATATTTTTTATAACTTTTAGTTGGTAAAATAGATTTAAATAATATTAGTACCATTTTAAAATATAAAATTATAGTAAAAACTTTGGTGTAACTTTTGAAAATTTTGATAGCTTTTTCTTGAATTTTAACTGATTTTAAATAAACAGAAAAACAAGACTGCATTCCAACAATTCTTAATTTTTTTGGCTAGAAGAGCACTCTTTAGAATTAACATCTGTGGCAGAGCCTCTCAGGTCTACAGTGATTTACAAGTTAATGATGTTAAGGAGTAGTGGAACAGGGGGAGTAGTAATAAGAGAATGTAAAGAGATATTTAAAGAGTTGCGCAATATCCATCCCATGAAATTATATTTTTAAATAATGAAATTTACCATAATTCTTCAATTTATTCTCAATTACCACCAACCAATACACATGACACTGTCAAGATGTGGCTATATATAAAACTTGTTCCAAAGCTCAATACATCAAACTATTTTTATTACAACAAATTTTATATTATTCAAGAGAGAAACAATAAGAATCATGTATAATAAATTCATTTCCTCTAATTCAATCATTACATCAAATTGTTTATATAAACTCATATAAGACAATTCCTTTTAAGAATTAATTTCTAGGTTTTTTATTTTGATTCTTTTTTTGTTTCTTATTCATTAATTTCATTTAATTTTTATTTATTTTATTTTTCTAGAGCAGCTGCAGAGCCACTGGGGAGTATTTTGGGGCTCTATGAGGCACAGGTTGGAAACCACGCCTCTACATAAATAATCCCTGTCAAATAACTTTTTTTTATCAAAACTGATTAGAAAAAATATTGGAAATAATTACTGCATATTTAAAAAATATTGACAATTTATATTAAAAAAAATAAATATAGATTGATTTTGATAGGAAATGTATTATTACCCCGTTATTCATTATGTAATATCGTTACCATACTTATCATAAAAAAAGGTAACTCAGAATATATAACTGCTAAGAAAGAAACCATTTGTTATTAAACAATAATCATCATATTAAAGTGTATCGTCATATAGTTTCTTAGTTGACAAACTTTAACAAGGAAAGCTAATATTATCATACATAAACAATGCAAGCTATCTGAACAAAAATTTGTATTTTAGTAAATAATATTTAAAAACATTTTTTATACTTGTTTAGCAGCAAAGACGAACTATGTGCAGTTTAAAACTGTCACATACAAGGAACCAAATTTGTCTTTTTTATGCAAGCAGGTTGCAGTTGCGATTGCTTTGTATGATTCTCATATGAAAGGTAACTAACCTGCTATTCCTCCAGAAAGTAAAGAGCCTAGGAAGAGTGAAGAGCTCACCCTTCCTAGGAGAATTTATCAATCCATACTACGTACTAATAGTATGATTAATATAAATAACTCTTTTATTCAAATAAATTTATGCTTATGCTTTAGATCTTCTTTACATGTTACATTTTGCTCCAAAATATGTAATAAATGCAGAATGGTGTGGGCCAGAACCAAACATGTTTTTGGATTAATGTAAATTGCATTGAAATATCTTTATATTAGCATCACTTCAGTACGCATCATAATAAACCAGAATAACTTACTTAACATAATAACTTATGATACTTACTTCAGTATCATAATAAATAATCCATCCAGAGCCTAGGTTTGACCTTATTACGAATATTAATAATTTCAGTATAAGAAACAGTGGACCTATGTATTTTTAATTTTACCAGGATTAATGTGTGAAGAAAAATATTAATATAAATTGCATAAAAAATTTACATGAAGATCCGACTAATTACCTGCAACTCACTAAAGGCTTCAGCTGCCATATCTAGTGTTAAAGAATTACTTTCACCTTTTGTAGTCAATCCTTCAATGATATTAAGTACTTGATCTAGAGAATCTATAGTTTTTGCTTCTTGATCCTTAACCTTTTTCAAATTATCTAACTCACTTTCTAACGCTACAATTCGATCACCTGCATAAGTCAAATTTTTATTGTTCTGAACAATATGCTGGAAAAGAAAAACAGTTTAAGTGAAATATGATTATACAGACTAAAACTTTTTATCGTAAGACTAATTACAAAAAAAATCAGTAATTAAGAAAAACCGAGCTAGAATGTTAAGGATTAAGTCTTTTACAATTATTAGAATTAGAAATCGATAAAGAAAACATCAAGAAAGGTAGCTGCTATACAAAAGCTGTGATGAGTCTACTTCTATAGCATTTTAATCTGTATAAAGTAATATATAAACTTAAAAATTAAGGTGTCAGTAGAGAGAAGTGAAGAAAAAATATAATAACAAGTAAAGATTAAAGTAAATAACATAGAAAATTATGAACTTTTTTTTTGGCAACATCAGTCTATAGATTAATTTGATATAGAAGTCAAACTTGTTTCTACTGCCTTCTTGGCTTCTTCAAGAATTTACTGCATTCTTCAACTATATTCTCAATGCCTCACACAATCCATTTCATACGAGATAATTTTTAAACACTTTACTGAAGATGTAGAAGATGAACCAAATGAAATTTGATGAGATTAAAAAATGTTCAAAAAATATTAACCGAGTGCATTAATATCAAATCAAAAAAAAAGACGTTATTAGTTCAAAATGAACAAAAGTATTCCTTCTATGATAGTAGAAGCATTTCACACATATAAATAAGGCCAGTTGGTGTTGTGATTAGTTTGCTGATTTTTCTATAAGCGATCTTGAATTCAATTTCTACCAAGTCTGGCATTTTTTTCACTGATTGTTATTAATCTCACCTCCCTAACAAAATATATGTGAAGAATAACCAAAGGCATCATATTAAAATAAAATAGAAACGCATAAACAAAGATAACCAAACACAATCGACTAAGAATATGGACATGACAAGCCAATTTAATTACAATGTATTATTCTGTGCCATGATCAACACACGTACTACTCATCAGTTTAAATAGCTCAGTTCACAAAAAAGGGTGGTGGTGATTGATCGCTTTACCATTAGGGAAGCAGGAGGAATTTTAATCCAAACATACACCATACACATGCACTTGTGCAAATGAACTGTACAGTGAAGCATTGAGAAATATGATTTACAAAATGTGGAAATGAAGAATACAAAATTAAAAACAGAGTAAGAAAGCAACTGGTTACTTGCTTCCTACAATATTCCTTATTGCAGGAAATTGATCGGTTTAATAACATTCTCAATATCTTTCACATTAACATTTTCTACATTTACACTAATCTTTAAACTTCAAAAAAATTTTCTACTTTTTAGTTATCTGTTTTATTTATTCCCAACTTTTTCCTCATCAACATTCTTCCTGTCTACACATTATTACAGTTTACATAATAAAATTAACTAATCCTAAATGTCTCAATCACTCACCGACCTGACTCTTCCATAAGATTCTGCACAAATTTCTCTGGTTTCCTAATTATTTTGAAAAACTATTTTCAATATCTTGTATTATTACATTTCATGAGCCTCTATTCTTCTTTTTCTATTTTCAACGTTTCACTACCAAAGTGGTATGGTATATTGTACATAAATATTTTTAATAATTTCCCGTTTTTAGATCTGTGTATCATTAAACATCAGTAAACTTTGTATCTACATAAAAGCTTTTGTACATATTTTACCTTCGTATGTTCTTCTAAGAAAAAAATCATATAATTCAAGTTCATATCATTCATAAACAATCAAATAAGTAATACCTCTTCGCATAAATCCACCAGAAGATTTAAATTATGCTGTAATTCAGGTAACTCAAAATTAGCAAATTTCTTTTCTTTTCTTATTTCCCATTGGTCAGACGGTCTTTGTACACCTGAAATTGCATGATAACCAGATAAAACTCGTTGTTCTGGACCAGTCATATCAATCACTTTAACTCTGCTTAGTTCGCTAAAAAAAAAGATTATCTAATAGAATGACATAATTAATAATTATACTTAACTAACATACTAACCGTAGATTTTATTTTATTTTTTTAATTTTTTGAGTACAGTACATGTACATCACATGAGAATTTTTTTTAATTCAAATAATCAGAAATGAAAAAAAAAAATTTAAAACATACAAAAATGAAACTAGTACGGAGCAAGACATGGATATGATAATTTCAATTAATAAAATTAGTCAACTAATGAAAATTCACTGATCTAAATTACAAAATGAGTCTGATCTCAATTACAAAATATGTTCTATATTGTACAAACAAGATTATTTCTTGTTAAAATATTAAGGTTAGTAATCAGCAGTTCAAATTAACTGATTAGCAGTTAATTAAATCTACTTCAGATTAAAAAAAAGTTGAAAATTAAGATTTAAAAATATGTACTTAAAATATTTTATTAACATAAAGAGACTACTAAATCATTTCTATAACTACTTCTATGGTTAAAATTATGTCTAAGTCTATGAAAAATATTTTTGGATCAAGAAGCCATGAACTGTTGTTACCATATAACAGAAGTAAGTACAGCAGCTGATGCAACCTACCACTTTAAGGTTTTTTTTTTAAACAAATATGTTATAAAGAAAAGCCTTGCATTAAATTTAGGATTTAAAATTTATAATCAGTAAATTGAATATAAAGAGAAAACTTACACATTCCCTATAACGGATGCAATAAAAACTGTTTCCAATATGCCACAGACACATTTACATGTCATTCAAACTTCAGCATAATCTAACATAATAGTTGGATCAATCGCTTTCATATAACGAATCAAATGCTAGTCGTTTCATTTCGGTATTCCCCCTACATCCAACATCCCTAACAATTTGTTTTACATATTCCAAACGTGGCCTGCCTACATAATTTTTTCCTTCTACCTGTCCCTCCAATATTAAAGTGACTATTCCAAGATGCCTTAACATGTGGCCTATAAGTCTGTCTCTTCTTTTAGCTATATTTTTCCAAATGCTTCTTTCTTCATCTATTTGTCGCAATACCTTTTCATTTGTCACTTTATCCACCCATCTGATTTTTAACATTCTCCTATAGCACTGCATTTCAAAAGCTTCTAATCTTTTCTTCTCAAATACTCCGATCGTCCACGTTTCACTTCCATATAAAGCGACACTCCAAACATACACTTTCAAAAATCTTTTCCTGACATTTAAATTAATTTTTGATGTAAACAAATTATATTTCTTACTGAAGGCTCGTTTAGCTTGTGCTATTCGGCATTTTATATCGCTCCTGCTTTGTCCATCTTTAGTAATTCTACTTCCCAAATAACAAAATTCTTCTACCTCCATAATCTTTTCTCCTCCTATTTTCACATTCAGCGGTCCATCTTTGTTATTTCTACTACATTTCATTACTTTTGTTTTGTTCTTGTTTATTTTCATGCGATAGTTCTTGCGTAGGACTTCATCTATGCCGTTCATTGTTTCTTCTAAATCCTTTTTACTCTCGGCTAGAATTACTATATCATCAGCAAATCGTAGCATCTTTATCTTTTCACCTTGTACTGTTACTCCGAATCTAAATTGTACTTTAACATCATTAACTGCTAGTTCCATGTAAAGATTAAAAAGTAATGGAGATAGGAAACATCCTTGTCAGACTCCCTTTCTTATTACGGCTTCTTTCTTATGTTCTTCAATTGTTACTGTTGCTGTTTGGTTCCTGTACATGTTAGCAATTGTTCTTCTATCTGTGTATTTGAACCCTAATTTTTTTTAAATGCTCAACATTTTATTCCAGTCTACGTTATCGAATGCCTTTTCTAGGTCTATAAACGCCGTATGTTGGTTTGTTTTTCTTTAATCTTCCTTCTGCTATTAATCTGAGGGCTAAAATTGCTTCCCTTGTCTCTATACTTTTCTTGAAACCAAATTGGTCTTCTTCTAACACTTCTTCCACTCTCCTATCAATTCTTCTGTATAGAATTTTGGTTAAGATTTTTGATGCATGATTGGTTAAACTAATTGATGCACATTCTTTAAATTGTAGTAATTCTTTTGTTTCTCAATCAAATGAAACATAAAAGATTGCAAAGACTAAAGTAAAATTTAAGAGAAAAGTAATAATTTAATATGAAAATATTCTATCAAAAATATGGCATACAGCATTTTATAAACTTTTGCAACACTTCTACAAGTAAAATTTTTAAATTCTTAAAAAAAAATTAATAAAACTAATCACAGAATAGTAATTTTAAGAAGAGCAATATTTTATAGCCAATAAACTGGAAATACCACTAAAAAGAAATTTTAAAAAGAAAGTATACTTTCACAGATTTTTGGAAGACATGGAATATTTATATATAATTTTTCACCGGTAATGGTGGGTTTAAACATTTTTTATCCTTATCAGATCTTACAAAAAAAATTGATTAAAATATTGAATTATTGTAAATAAATTAAAAGTTCAACTATACATAAATTAAAACATTTTAATATTCTTCACTTACCTGAATTCTCTTCTTTTTCCTGGTTTCTTACTTTGTTCTAGAACGTCTTCAATACTTTTATAAACATACTGAACTTTCTTTTTCTTGCTTGCACCATCATCTTTTCTCCACTGAGATATTTTGTTTCCACTTTTATCACTATCCTTGTCATCTTTAGACTGCTCTTGATCAGCAATCTTTTGACTTTTTTCTGGACCATAAGCACCTAAACGTTTATAAATAAATAAATTATGAATTAATAAAATAAGAGAAGAAAAATTAAAAGTAAAAATACCTGTTAGTTAATAAACAGGAAAGCCGTACATTAAAAATAAAACTATATTCATTTATAGTCATCCAAAAAAGGTTAATTGACAAAATCAATATAAACTAAAATATATAAAACCTGGGTAAAACAACCAACTGTTACTAGCTTTAAACATTTCATCTTTAGCCAGTTTCCCAGCTTCTTCTTTTAATCTCTTAAAAATCAGCTTAGTTTGACAGCACACTGTGAAAAACAGGACAATTTTTCACACTTACTACATTATCACACCATAATTTCAACATTGTTTCAATCTCAGTGATTGTATTATCACTTGACGTTTACAAATGATGCTTGAATTCAAAGATTGAACATTTTTTGCAACTTCAAGAATTTTTTCTTTACCTTTTATAATTGTTCTAATTATCAATTCTAGTAGATCAAACTTCTTTGTCAATTCACAAATTTTTACTTTTGCATCGAAGTCTTTAATAATGAAACTTGATAACTTTGATAATGATAACCATACAAGTATAAATTATTATTGGATTCCTGTAAAAATATTATGGCTTATCTTCTCATGTTGTTAATACATAATAATTAAAAATAGCAATAAATCTATAATCTCCCAGTGTTATTTGAAACAAGGACTTACCAATTGCTCCTCTTCCCTTCCTCAGATGTGCTTCAATTGGAGCCTGAATTCCCTGAAGATCTTTACCTAAACCTCTACCTGGTTGGTAACCCATCTATAAATAACAACCACAAAAAATATAAAAATTAATTAAACTGATAAATTTCATAGTTTATTATTCCTAACTTGTGCATTAATTTTAAATAGTATTTGTCTTTGGGCAGTTTAGTAGTACCCATTGTTCCAACTATGCAGAGTGATATTAAAATATAGAATATTTAATATTACATATTAAAATATGGAATATTTAATATCACTGATATTGGAATATGGAATATTAAACCATATGAAATATGGTTTCAGACTTCAAAACCGAGGGATATTAGGAGGTACAAACAAGCATATGCCTACACAGTTACAAAATTACTACTTCATGCTGCATTTGAAATTCTTGTCTATCAGTTTGGATCTGAAACAGTTGACTCAACTTTAAAAAAAAAAAAAAAATACATAAAATATGAGACCTTGAAATATGTACAATTTATCAATCGTTCTTGCGCAAACATTTAATTTCTCAGAGTATTGTATATGATCCTCTAACATTCATAGGGATTATCACTGTTCTAATATCAACAATTATGCCTTTCATATGGCCACTTAACATGAACATAGCTTCATCTGTAAATATTACTAAATTAGAAACATTTTTATCCAAGTCTAGCTTTTGCATTATAATATCATAAAACTCAACACTACAATGAAAATCTTCTGAAAGTTCTTGCAAAAGGTGAAGCTTATATAGGTGAAAATGATTGTTTTTATGAATGTTGTTAACTGAAAAATTAGTGTCATGTTTGATAATAGTTTTCTGAATCGTTCAATGAGGATCCTCATAAAACATCTAATGATTTTCCATTATTAGTGGCAGTTTTTACCTCCCAGTGCGAGGATGATTTCTTACAGTACTAGTTTCTTCAAATCCCTGTACTGTCTTGGTCACAGCTGATTTACTTATTTGTTTTCTGTTTTGAAATCTATTATTAAATAAATTGCATACCTGTTGTAAAGGCCATCCTCTATCACCATTCCTGTACATCAACTGTGTTATTCTTTCAATTTCAACTAAAGGATAATTTGATAAAACTAAATGATTAAATAAAGATAATAGTAATGTTTGCATTAGCGAACAAAGATTTAACCACTACATTTTAATTCTCGATACGTAATTTACAGACAATCAATCAAATACAATACTTGTATGTTGAAGTAAGAAGCCAAAACGAATAGTTAATAACTTGCATTGTCATAACGTAATACAAAGGCATTGTTGTAAAGATTTGCTTCTCTAATTTGCAATACATTTTTAAATTTCAAATTTTTTAAATTATTTTATAAAATTTATTATAATAAATAATTTAGGCCCAAAAACAATTAACTAAATTTAAAAATTAAATATTGTGATAATTAAAATAAATAATATCAATTGACCTAGCCTTTCAACATGCAGTAGTGCTGCAAATTATTAGTTATATGCATTTCTTTTTGTATTCAACTACTAAGGTCATTCATTAGTCCTCATCACTTTGTTTAAAAAAGAATTAAATCAACAGCAGGATCATCAGATGTAAGAGTATATAGAACCCTTACATTTTAATAAAATAGAAAAATAAAACGTTACATAAAACATTTAAACAAAATATAAACATGCAGAGAAAGTCAAAAGTATGGAAACCCATCAACAACTATAAAACTGTTCCAGATAGAATATTGTAACTTTCAGGATAAGGTATCAGTCAACTTCTTTACCTTTTGATGAGAAACAGAATTTCAACACCTTCTTGAGGGACGGCCCAGGAATTGTAACTCAAATATTTTAAATGGTAATTAATACTCTTTGTGTGATACATCATTTTAAAACATCTATAAAGGACAAGAAAAATGGTATAAATAAAAATTTGGTGCGATGTCTGAACCCAAAAAGGTGGCAGGATAGTATGCGATAAAGACATTCTCAATGTTCTTGTTCCAAATAGCAGTTAGTGCGCTTAAAGGATTGAAACATATAAGCACTCTGCTTCACAGAAAATTTCTGTGTAGTAAAGAGCTTGCTGTATAGCAATGACCTACTATGTAAACACTTGCTATATCTGGCAGTTTTCACGAATTAGCTTCTCCATTTATGTATACAGAATCCTGCACCATGTTCAGATTTAGAACTATCGATAATAATCTTCATGTTACTGATGTTTGTTGAAAATTCCTACTAGATGATGACTAATGGTATCTCACTTATTTTTTCATGAGACAGATCTAGTCTTGTGCTTATAGACAGCACTTCACAGATTGCTTATAGATAACACACTTTTGCCACGGTGATATTTCTCTTGTAGAAATTGCTGATGTATCAGGCAAAGGAATTTTGTGTTCCATTGCAAACTCAAGATATTGTATTCCGGCTGGACTGAAATAGATAGCAACCAAAGCAATATTATTAAAAATGTTATAGTTTGTATGCGCAGGAAAGGCCCACATATTTGCTGCATATCTTAATAGTACGATCTCTCTTCTATAATACAATGGAATTATGCTGGCTTCAGACATTAAATACTCACCGGGCTTGTACAGAAAGCGCCATTGGCATATCTGACTCTGCTGTTATAAATGATATCTAACTTTCTTAATGTTAAGAAAGTTAAATTAGAAAAAGAAGTGACATCAAATGTGAAAGAAGACTTGTATCCCTCTTGTTACATTGCTTCCACATATGAAAATCTCTGGTACTTTGGAATAATAACTGAAATGAGTAAAGAAGAAGGTGATGTTACAGTTAATTTTTTACATCCTGCAGGACCATCACCATCATTTTACTGGCCAACACGAGATGATATCTGTGCAGTGCCAATTCCTCACATCCTTGCAGTTGTTGAGTCTCCACACACCTCGACTGGAAGAACATACCACCAATTCTCAATGGAGTACATGTATTCAATTCAAAAAGTAACGTAAAAAAATTAAGTAATTCAAAAAATCTTTTAAGTGCTTTAGACTGAAAATGGACCAACGTAAAGTGAAATACTAACTAAAATAAATCTGTTAAGTTTTCAGACTTAAGTTCATAACTGCAGGACTACTCATTTTTCTATATAAATATGTCAATAGGATTTTCAATTTTAAATTTGTCCATGTCTATTCAATTGTAATTTTTCTCTGTAGTTACTGATGATGGGTTTTTATTTCGTATAATAGTTTCTTTTTTAAATATAGAAATTAATTTTTAGATTATTAAGAAAGTGTAATGTTATATTATTTTCAACTTTGATGGTAAATTTTATTTTATTATTAAAATTGTTCAAATAATGTAATAATTGATTAATAGTTAATGTTATAAATTGTGTTAAATATAATTCCTAGTTAACAAAAAAGTTTTTTTAAAGCAAAAAAAAAATTTTTTAAAGGAAAAATTATTTCCTGTGGGACACAAATCAACAACCAAGGATATCAAGGGGAGCCCTACAATGCTTCGTTCAAAGGTTAAAAACATTTACCTTTATTTAACAAAAACTACACAAAGGAATGAAAACCCCAAAAATGTTATTTATATTATAGCCCATTTCATAAGGATTATTTCGGGGGAAAAAATTGTGATTATTCCTTTTCATTCTTGAGATAATGAATTTAACGCTAAATCATTTTTTCAGTATTTTAAAATCTTATAGATGCAAAAATAAAATATTTTTCTGCCAAAATCATAACACTTAGAAAAATGTTATATATTTTCCTCTAGAATCCCCCATAATTTAGACAGCAAAACTTGAAAATTTCACAGACTGGATGAAAAATAAACAAATGACAAATTATTTTATATTTACAGACGCATTTTGTCTTGTGACATCTGACTAGCAAAACATGAAAAACCTGAAAACTTTGAACGGTCATAATATGATAATGAAAAATTGAAATAACAATAAAATTGAAATTTGGTGTGATAACTTACCGCTATAGGTAGAACAAACAAAGTTTAATTAAAATCTGAGATGGTGGGCAAGCTGGTATGACTGAATTGACATGGAATGACTCGAGAGTCATCAATGGTCAACACAACACTACAATGAGGAGGTCTTTTCCTACAGAAGCGTACACATCCTGACCCCATACAGAAAGAAACCATGTGATGGTTTCGGTCACCAGCCACTCCCTCTGAACCTAGCCATTATGGACTTTAACAGAGGTCATCTTCAGTACCTCAGTAATGACATGTTTCAGTCTAGCCTAAGCCAGGATGCCACCGATGCGAATGTCAGAAGCAACATTCTCATTGGTGTACTACTAACAAACTCCAAACGAAGTCTCAAACAAGACCGAATGACTTTCTAAGAACAAAGGAACTGAACTCTATGTACCCAAAAGGTAAAGATGCGTTTGAAACACAACAAGATAACAACAAAAGCATAATAAGCACAAAAAAGGAAAGTCAAAGCAGAACATCACATTCCTTCAGCGATCCTTTCTTTTGGCAAATGTGTGATAAAATTTTCTACAATCATCCATTCGGCCCTACTTTTCCAATTAACACATAGATCAAGTGTCGACCCGCTAATATCAAGCCCCGAGCAATGGTCTCCGCGCGCATTAAGTCTTACCTTGCACATTCATATATCACATTATAAGTATCGTCCAATGATTCGCATTGTGGACACATACCAGAGTCCACCAGGCTGAATTTCTGTAGTTTGATCTAAAAAGTGCCATGCTCTGAAAGAAACTGCATTACATACTTGTTCGGTTGTACCCAAGAGGCATCCTGCAAATCAACAACATTAGGGAAAAAAATCATGCATATAATAACCACACTATGTCTCATCCCATCTGGCCTGCCACAGGGCAACATCATGCTGTTCTATCTCCTTTATTTTCACTGAAGTCAATTCACCTACCTAACTTCTTCACAACATAATGCTGTTACCTCTTAGATGCAATCAAGTAAAAGGTTTCACACCTGCGATCACCAAGATTGCCTCCTGTGAAATTGTAGAGTAACAACCTGTTACCATTAGCAATATGAAGTATTGAGCCATTAACAAAATATTTCTATAGCTTTTAAATTTTAGCCTATTCGCTCAAATAGGCACAGCATATAGCATAATTACCTTGTAGATGCCCTTATACGAGATACTTGTAGTCTTAAAATTAAGATCCCAATCAGGATTTACCACACATTGAATTCTGTAGAAGGCATTACAGGCCTTCCAAGCAATGTTTTGAAGGTGCCTCTTAAATTGTAATTTCTCGTCAAGAAACATCCCAAGATACTTTTAATCAGAAGTATCTTCAGCTCGTTTATAATAAATTTCAGAATACTTACAATGAACAGTTTAGTTACAATTTATACTTTCTGTCAAAACACATTTATATGATGAAACAAAGGAATTAGAATAATACTGTTCTTAGTTTTCGCAAAGCAAACTATTGTTTTAGCACTATCATAATCCTATTAAGTTATTACGTTAATCATATCACTAGATGGAAGCCTTCTAATATTGGCATGAAATGTTTTGTAAATATAACATCTTGACAGGATTTAATAAAAAAGTACTACAAAATATAACGAGTATGAAAGTAATCATGGAATTATTAATGGCAGAATAATAAAGTGAGATAAAACAGGACTTAAGTAGGTGTAGTGGCATAACTAACAGAAAGAAACTGCACCATTTATAAACAGATACATATTAAAATCTCTTATCATATTTTTTATAAAGTATAAAATATGTAATAAACATAAGTGTCACAAGAATAATTCAAAAGAAATAAAAAAATATTAGACATGCTGATCATACCTAAAAATGTATAATCTAATGACAGTATATCTTAAGTCTTCAAACTAGATTTCGGTATCTAATTAATTCAACAAAATACATTAATCAGAAATTGTACTTTATCATAATAAAAATGACCATTAAAAAATCAACATACATTTTCTGTTTCAAATAACAAATCTAACTCGATGAGTTGCATATACAACTCTATAACAATTAAAGCATTAAAATGATATAACAATATTTAATTTATCTTTAACAAACAAAAGAAAAATAAATAACAATAATAATAATAATATTAAAGAGGTTCTTTGTTACAATTTTAATGATTTAATAAAGTTAATTGGTTATATTTTATTCTCACCTGAAGTAATAATTTTGCTCCTATCCCTTTGGTATGTTTCTCCCAATTACCAACTCCTTTCCTAGCTAAAGTATCATCAAACATAAATCTTTTTTTACGTAACCCAGCAATATCTCCACCCATCTTATCCAACGTCAAACTGTGAAATGATTTTCCAGTCGATTCATCTTCACTAAAAAGTGTAAATTCAAGAAAAAAAAGTCAGAAATACATTTTACATTAAAAAATACATGGAGTAGATGATTTACTATCCTAGAAGTAAATAACTTGCTTTTATATATATATATATATAAAAAAAAAAAAAAAAAAAAAAAACAGAGAAAAGCCCAATTTTCTTTTTTACTTACATTACTAGAGCTAATAAATCTATATGTGAATTGTTATAATGGACTTTTGGTTTTTATCTTCAAAAGACTTCTAAAGTTCAGAAGAATATCTTAATTTAATATCTTTCAAAATTAAGGGTCTTACTTGTTATATGATCACCACTTCTACAGTGACTTAAATTTTTACTTACTTAAGCTAATTCATTGTGAATATTTTTAACGATGAACAAAAGTTTACTAGTTAAAAATTTATTAGAAAATATTAAGATTAATATAATAATATGTTTCTATGAAAAATACAAATACATAACCATTTATTTAAAAATGAACAAAAATTAAAATTGATAACCTATAAAAAAAAACCAAGATAAAATGAAGTGAAAGTAATTGATTGAAAACAATGTGTGAACTAGAAGTGGTAGTCGTATAACCAGTACAACTTTATGAATAAACCAATAACCTCTATAAATAAAAGTTAATATTTTTGAACATCTTTTACTTCATTCTCTTTGGCCTAATAGCACAGCTTGTACACATTATATTTTCTGTTTTTGGCAGGTTGAAGAGCACATCTGGCACTCAGTAACTATGTGATTAAAAGTTCACAGCTTTTTTATTTTTCATCCTACTTTCATATAAAAGCCTTTTTCTGGATCATAGACTTTCCAGATAAGTATGATCAATGAAACAAAAAAATTGTTCATAAGTTATGGAGAATGAAATTTTTACATAAACCTTATAATGAGATGAATGTTTATTATCAAATAAAGATTTTTTTTATATTACCCTTGCGAATGTAAAATTAATGAACTGTTTAATAGGATAAAAATATGTATCTCCATAAACTACAGTTAATCAGATTAATCAGAACATGTGTAAAATCATGAATGATATATTATGGGATGACTAAAATAATATTATACATTCCAAAGTAGAAAAAAAAACTTTATGCAAGTTAAACGAAAAAAAAACCTTATAAAATTCATCTTAATTTAATAAACTTAATTTACTTAAATAAAAAAAAATCTAAATTTAACATCTTGCACCAACTGATAGTGAAAATTCTATGACTAAAAGGGTTAGTGCATGTATCAGATGCATATATATTTATTTTTGAAGAGCTTTCCCATCAATTTATTTTAAATAAAATGATTTTATTTTATAGGAAAATATATTACTCTGTTGATTTTTAACCTGAAATTATTTTTTTTATTATATGTAAATAAATAAATGCTTAAATAACTTTCATTAATACCTTCTGCATTGTGATTTATTTTGTATAATTAGTATCTTCATATATTTACTAGCCAGTCAGGGCTTGCTTCACTTGCTTGACCAACTGGCCAGAGGGCTGTTGGTCAGGCGAGTGATATAAGTGCGTCAAGGGTCCAGAGGACCCTTGACACATTCATATCCTCATGTTTGTGAGAATATTAAGTATTTTACAGATATTCATTCAAGAAAAAAGATTAGTAATTTTACTTAATAATATTTCTGTTGTCATGCTGACAGAAATACAATGAAGTAAAGGACTAATATGTTTACATATTATATCAAGAGAAGGGGTTTTTTATTTGGGATAAACAAAAAAAATTACCTGTTCTATTAAATTTTTTTTTTTTTTATTAAATTACCTGCTACTAAACTTTTACCCATGTTACTTGCCATAACTAACAAAGTTTTTAGATATATTTCATCTCAAAAAAATATATATATATGTAGTAGTAGGGGTGTAAATCTTCTGGAATGGA
The DNA here is from genome assembly GCF_047948215.1 of Lycorma delicatula. NCBI lineage: Eukaryota > Metazoa > Arthropoda > Insecta > Hemiptera > Fulgoridae > Lycorma > Lycorma delicatula. The sequence goes on along the minus strand of NC_134462.1, from coordinate 137,584,173 downwards.
AAAAGGTAAATTGAAAATCCTTGGATTTTATTAGGGAATTAACCGGATGTTCAAGACTCCATGTGGTGCACCTGGATAGGAGAGGGATGTAGGATCTCTCTGAACTAAAGTGGAAGAACCCTGAGTGTTACTACTCGGTTTACTGTGAGGATACAAGGTAACCTGCCCTCCCAAACCAACTTCAACTTGTAGGGATGATGAAAAGTCAATCAATGATTGACTTTTCAAGTGTGATTAGGTCTTGGATTCTGGGGAACCTAAACCCTCATGCTCAGAAGTATCAGAGCTTCCTGGCAAACCTTTAATTACAATTATGCAATTACTAAACTAAAAACTAAGACAAAACAGTTCTTGGCAATGTTTAACGTCAACACACTTACACAGATTGGCAAGCTAAAATAACTTACTGTCAAGCTTGATGCGAAAAATACACAAACAACAGCACAACAAGAAATTTGATTTGGGGACAAACTTCATATGGACTCGGAAAATTACAGGATTTACAAAGGAAAACCAGTCATCACAAACAGCGGTGGAGTAACGATTTTAGGAACACCTTTTGCAGTAAGAAAAAACATTACAGGAAGTATAATTAATTTTTCATCAATATCAGAAAGAATTTCAACACTATCCTTCAGATAAGGAAATAAAGGATATGCATTAATGCACATGCCCAATGAGTAAGGATAATAGAGCTAATCCAGATAAAATAGAAGCACTTTGGGAACAATTAGAAGACACATTACATCTAAAATTCAACATCACATCAAGATTTTAGTTGGTAATTTTAATGTCCTAGTAGGAAAAGGAAAGAAATTTAGGTGCATAGTGGGAGACTATCCGGCCCACAGAACAAATGAAAACAAGAAAGACTCATCTGATAAGATTCACCTTCTGTGAAATCTTTAATCTTATCCTGATGACAATGTACTTTAAAAATATACTCAAGAACAAAAAGACATGGGTCGCACCTATTACAAAAACAGGAGAATTTAAAATAGATCATGTCGCTATAACTAGGAAAAATCAAAAAGAAATAATGAACACCAAGGATAAAAAGGGATTAAGTTAGATTTAGATCACTACCTAACAATAATTAAAGTAAAATTTCAACCCAATAAATCCAAATCCAAACTACTTAAAAAACCCAGAATAAATACAGAAGCTCTCAGTTATACAACAAAAGAGTATTTAAAAAGAATAAACCAAGCATAACTAAGAACGGATTGGAACGAGATCAAAGACAATTTATAATAGTAACTTCTTCACATAAAATTTTTATATCTGTAATGCCCAAGTAAGCCTTGGATATCAGACAACAATAATGGTTAACCATCAAATTTTTATTTCATAGTTATGTCTCTGAACTTTATTTAATGAAACTTAAATAATTAAAAAATAGAAAACAAATAACACCTCAAAAAATATCCTTTTACACGCTATTAAGTGTCACACCAGACTAGATCTATAAAGAAATAGTGACATTCTATGAATGCTGATTTTTTTAATTAGAAACAAGACTGTTAGAATGCTGATGTGTGAATATTAATGGATAATGAACAACGTTCATTTACTTCTGTAAGGTTTATGGGGAAAAACTGAAAAAAGAGTAGAGGAAATGGCAAGTAAATTTACAGGGACCAGAGTAAGCCTATATACTTGGAAGATAAGGCTAGTCAAATGCAAGGTGATAAATTACCTCACATACCATTGTTGTTGGTGATAGTGTCACTGTTGTATTAGTGGTGGGAGGAGTTCAGACGAGCAACTAGTCAGTCGCATATTAACTGCGATCCTAGTTGCCGGCTCTGCTCGATGCAGTTAAACAGATATTTGTCATTAATCATTGTCAATACATCATACTTTTTTGTTACAGTGTGTTTATTTTTTTATCACCTCATAATTACAAACCCGGTGGAATTGAAACAGTACCAATTACACATAATTAACAACATAGTCCACTTTTTATTGCAATCTTGTCTTGTTATTCAACATGTTTTGGTCCTCTAGGTCAGGTTTGGTAAAACTTTTAGGATTTTGTGAGTTTGATACATCAAAAAGTTGCAAATACCATGCATCAAATAACTTGTTATGCAAATCGTGCAAGCAATATATTACAAATCATAAAAAACTATATTCAGTATTTTATACCATTCTTATTAAATTATGTCATATCGAATCGATATCAATTTTATTCTGCGAATTGCTATAGCATGTAACTAGCCATCGAGTCGCCACCTTATCAATGCTTGCCTGCAGTTATTAAGCATCATTAATTAATTGTGTTCAGCTAAGTCACTCTTAATTACATTTTTATTTCAATGTTATTCCACGTTTACTCTTCAAACTCTCATTATTCCTAACAACAAATTATTATTTTCCTTGCGCTGTATTCCTGTCAAACAGTCATGATCTACTTTAATTACTCTTAGAATTTAAGCAAATTAATCTCTTTAAAATTTTTAATCTGTAATTTGTAGAATTTTGTTTTAATCATGGACAAAGATGGAAATAAGAACCTTATTAATCAAAGAGGCATAATAAAAGCTACCCTAACAAGAATAAGTACTTTTGTAAACAATCCGAGACATCGTTTGAATACCCTACCATTGTATATAAAATATTATAGATTACCTAAAATTCAAAAGGAATTTGACACCGTTCAGAATAATTTAGAATTGAATGACAAAGAGGATGAACACTCAAACTGTAGGGTACAGTTTGAAGATTGTTAGAAATGGTCTTAGGAATAGAACAAATCAAATAACAGCCTAATCAATCATTTACTGTATCAGATTTGGTAACCATTATAGACATTTACCTATTCACTTACCAACAATAAAAATACAGTGTTTTAATGGCGATTAAACACTGTTGTATCATTTTAAAGATACATTCAAAAGCCTAATAGTGAATGTACATTCTTTAACTAACATCCAGAAAAATCATTTATCTTCTCACTTCACTTGAAGGAAAAGCAAAACAACTTATTCGAAATATTCTGTTGACGAACGCTAACTTTAATAATGCATACAAACTATTATGCAGTCATTATAACAACAAAAAACTAATTGTTTCTAGGCATGTCAAAGCTCTTTTCACACTGCCATCAACTAATAAGGCTTCATCAGCGAATTAAAGCATTTAATCAATGAATTAAAATAATTGTGAGGCTATAACAGTGTTAGATATAGAAGTTTCATTAGAAAAGCTATTGTTGGCTCAAATTGTTCTTATAGGGTCGATTTATCTACTTGAACTCAATATGAAATGTCTTGTGATGATTAAGAAATTTCTAATTTAGATAAATTAATTAAATTTTTAGAAAAGAATTGTGAGACAGACCAAATTATTATAAACAGCAGTGATGATAATTACGATTCACACATACTACCATGTAAAGTTAACAAAACCAAGTCAGCATCTAAACCAAATTATTGTACATGTCAACTAGTCATAATTGTATAGTGTGCAAAAAAACCTCATGTTATTTATAAATGTCCGAAATTCTTGCTTTTAAAATCAAATGAACAGTATGAGGTAGCTAAACATAAAAACTTATTCCATTAACTGTTTAAAATCTAAACATAAATTCAAAGAATGTAAATCTACTACCCACCTCATTTTAAATGTAATGCATGACATCAAACAATTCTTCATTTTAACGAAGCTCATGTCGAATGTAATTTAAATTCACAACCAAGTGCTAATAACAAGCAATCAAACCAATACCAAGGCAAAACAATTTGTTCTGCTAACAAACAGAAACAACCCTAAATATTGCCAACAATTGCACTTGTAAAAGTACAGGACAGTTGCAGTTGCAAACAACCTAACCACGTAATTTCGACCCTTTGATAACTACCCTATACATGTTACTTGCAGGTAAATTATCCTACTGAAGACTTACTACAATGTTTGAAACTGAGATGCTAAAAAAAAAAACCCAGTTCCTATTGAATCTTTTAACAGCTTGACATCAAAACACAGAGCTTGGAAGGATAATAAGTGGTAAATATAATACAAATATATACAACAAATCTTACAATCACAGTCTATTATTCATCATTACATTTGATTGGATGAACAAGTCCAAAGATTCTGGCAGATTGAAGAAATTACCTCACCTTCGTGGTCAAAGGAAGAAAACCTTTGCAAATCACATTTTAGCAAAAATATAGTGAAGGATAATAACAAACATTTTATTGTAAGATCCATCTTCTTTAGGCGAGTCTAAATCAATGGCGATGTCCAGGTTACAATTTCTCAAAGGGAGACAGAATCACAACACTAAGTTAAACAAGATTACCATCAGTTCCTGAAGCAATACAAAATGTTATGTCATATGCAACTTGCCAAACCAGCTAAGGAAAATGAAACCACATGTTACTTATCTCATCTGCAGTGTTTAAGAGAGAACATGTGTGTTTGTTGAACACACATGTTGTCTTTGATGCTTTTTGTTAATCAAGCAAAAACACATCATTAAATGTCATTCTTCATGTGGGCCTCACAGTACAAGATCTGTGCTCAATTATGCTTTGCTTTCATACACATAAAATTGCCTTTATTGCAGACATCAATAAAATGTACAGGCAAATACGAGTTGATCCTCAGGATTATAATTTTCAGCGCATAATATTGACAGAAAATAGTGATAAGACAGTTCGTGAATACCAACTAACCACAATCACATATGGTACATTATCGGCCCCATTTCTGGCAACAAGATGCCTACTGCAACTTGCAATTGAAGAATCCCATTGATATCCAGATGCAGCTGAAATCCTTGAACATGACTTTGATGTCGATGACTGCATTTCTGGTGTGGAAACTATAGATGAAGCCATAAAGCTGCAATGTCATCTCCAGGAACTCTTAAATGCTGGTAGATTCCCTATTTGCAAATGATCAACAAACAATAAGGAATTCTTAGATGTAATTCAATTGGAACCGAGGGAAGTGCTGCATTCACTGAGCATTGATGGCAGTGATACAGTTAAAACACTTGGATTACTGTAGATACCACTGATGACCAACTTCAAATGGTCTGTATAGTTAGTACTGAAAGCAAATATTTTCAAGCAAAACCCGCTAAAAGAAACATTTTACCTACTATTGCATCAATTTTTGATCCTCTAGGACTAATAGCTCCAGTAATTATAATTTGTAAAACATTTGTACAATGGATTTGGCAAGAAAACCTGGGATGGAATAATACCTTGCCTGAACACTTACAGTAATCATGGAAAAATAATCATCAATATCTATCTTCCGTGAATAAAAGCAAAATTGACAAGCTAGTCTTGGCAAATGATAAATGTTATAACTTAAAATTGCTGGATTTTCAGATGCCTCTGAAAAGACATATGGAGGTATATTACTTTCGCCATTGAATCAAAGATTCTTAACATCATCAACCTCAGCTTTGCTCAAATCTACCTATGGACAGGTTCAAATCGTATTAGCCTGGTTAAATAAGTGTCCTTTGTCATGGAAAACTTTCGTAGAAAATAGGGTAAGTTAAATTCAAGAAAATATGCACGTACAGGATTGGAATCATGTACATTTGAAATGTAATCCAGCTGATTTGTTAACAAGAGATCTTGATGCTTAAGATCTTATCAACAGTTCGCTTTGGTGGAATGGCCGAGAATGCTTAACTCACAACCAATTAACGTGGTCAACTTCAACAAAACTATCAGAAGAGGAGAATATTCATGAGCAAAAATATACGGTTAATTTAATTCTGTACAAACTGATAACAATTTTATTTCAAAAAATTTGTGATTACAAAGAACTATTGCATACTATATGTGATTTATAATACATTATAGAATAGCCTGTGACTACAGATCTAATGATGAATTATCTGTTTCTGAGATAGATACAGCTTTAATTTATTTATATAATAGTTTCCACTTACCAACAATCTCTAATAGTATGATCGAGTGTTTTCAGATTAGTAATCCATCTTCAGGAACATTGATCTGTTATAATTATAATAATTTACTTCACATACCATTAATTATATTAACTTGAATTTTAAAAACAAAAATTATACATACAACAATTGATCATCAATAGGTACAACAATGTCAACGATATCCGTCATGTCAGTAAGAAGGTCTCAATCATTATAAAAGATAACAGGATAACATTGAGTTTATTTTACCTTTTGACAATCAATTGTTATATTTAAAATTTTTGTTTTTAAATTCAAGTTGGTATAATTAATGATATGCGGAGTAAATTATTATACTTATAATACATCAATGTTCCTGAGGATGGATTACTAATCTGAAAACACTCGAACATACTATTAAAGATTGTTGGTAAGTGGAAACTATTATATAAATAAATTATATATCAATACCTATCAGCCATGATTAATAAAATTAACAGCTTTAATTATATGCATTAAAATAAGTCAGCAAAATTGTTATTTTCTGGTGATATCTGCACTTACTAGTGGAGACCTATTGCCCACCAAAAATTAGATTCGTAAGCTGCATCCATTCATTGATGGTTGTGGAATACTCAGAGTTGGAGGTCGCTTACAAAAATCAGATACCTTTTGCATCCGAACATCAAATTATCTTATCACCATCATCTTACACGTCTCATAGAGAAAACAAACACTGTAGATTACTACTACAAGCTCGTCCATAGTTATTGATCGCATCAATTTCAATGAAATATTAGTTACCGACTATATTCATTGTACTGCTAAACAAATTCTTCATAACTGTATAATGTGCTTTAAATTAAATTCATCAAGTAATTCTCAATTAATGGGAACTTTACCTTCTCATTGACTCCATCCGTCTCGAGCATTTCTTAATGCCAGTGTTGACTACGCTGATCCCTTTTTTTTAAATTAAAACACGAACTCAGCGATCAAAAACAAAGGTGAAAACTTATATTGGAAGTTTTGTTTGCCTTGCAACAAGAGCTATTCATCTTGGACTAATAAGTGACTAACTACTGAAGCATTTGTGGCATGTAGAGGAAAATGCCTCAATATTTAGTGACAACAGTATCGATTTCATCCATGCACATCATGAGCTTCATGAGTTATATAAATATTTTAAAGATAATCAACATGAGGTATCAACAGCAGCCTCTCGGAATCATGTCAGTGGGACTTCATACCACAGTATTCTCCCCATTGTGGCAGAATGTGGGAGGCAGGTGTGAAGTCAATGAAATACCATCTCAAATGAGTAGCGGGGAATAACATTTTAACATTTGAAAAAATGCCGCCTACTTTGCTCACTCAAATAAGAGTCATGCTTAAATTCTAGACCTTTATCTAAACTCTCAGATTAATCAATTAGAAATATCCTACCTTGCTCCTGGACATTTCTTAATTGGTGAGCCTTTAACCAGTATCCCTGATCCTGATCTAACTGACTTAGCTGTTTACAGGTTAAATCGTTGGCACAGTTTTCAACAAATGGCTCAACACATCTGGTGAAAATGGTCAGCTATCGCAACTCTCTTCAGCAGCGCCAAAAATGAATAACTGAAGAAGCTAACCTTTAACATTGGAGATGAGGTTCTAATAAAGGAAGACAACATCCATTCCTATGTTAGAAGCTGAGTATTGTGGAAGAAATGCATGCTGGATCTGATAATCTTGTGCGAGTGGTGACGTTACAGAATAATCAAGACACTCTTAAAAGACAATTGCCAAATTGGTTTATCTGAAAATTTAAACATCTCGAACAACTCAGTTATGAACCAAAATTAACAAAGTGTTTTTAATTATTATGATTTGTAACATGTTTGTTGTTATCAGTGATACATACTATCATGTAGTTTACCTTTTATAATCATTTTATTGTATTATCTTAACCTTACTGATTTTTATTTATAACTTTGTTATCTTTTCGAAGTGAATATTATCACCTTAGCACAACAAAAAAATATTTTTTGATGGTCGGCATGTTGGAGATAGCGCCACTGTCATATTAGTGGAGGGAGGCATTCAGATGAGCAAGTAAGTCGTATATTAACACGATCCTGGATGCCTGCTTCGCTCAATGCAATTATATGGATATTTGTCATTAATCGTTGTCAATACTTCATACTTTTTTACAACAGTATGTTTGTCATCTCGTCATTACAAGCCTGCCAGGATTGAAGCATTACTTCTAACACATAATTAACGATACAGTCCATATTTTATTGCAATCTTATATCTTGTTATTCAACAATTAAGAGTATCTTACCTGACCTTAATATACCATCCAAATCTCTATCTTGATTACAACTTATATTTAAAATCATTAAACATTACACTAGAAATTGTCTTCAACCTTTATTCAATAGAGGCCATCTGTTTATTTACCTTGATAAATAAAATTAAAATATTAAGACAAAAATGCATTCTTCAAAATGGAATTTAGTTATAACAAACCTGGACGAACTGCTACCTCTGCCAAATGCAGCACGTTGATCTTCTTCCTTTTCTTCTTCTTCATCGTTATCATTATCTTTTAATTCCTCTTTTGGCTTACCAGCCTGTTGGACTCCTCCAGCAACAAAACTAACCGGTGCTGTGTATGATTTCTTATGACCACCGAGAGATTTTTTAAATGATGGCCTACTACTAGGACCTTCATCTCCACTCTCCTCATCAGGTGCCCATATACCTAAAAAAACATAAAAACTTAATTAAATAATGGCATTCAAATCAATAATATAAAAGCACTAACATAAAAGAAATTAGTTGCAGTTTTTATTACTTAAAATACGCATTATATAATTATAAATAATATACAATGTATATTAAATGATATTATAATGTACGAAGTACAATTTAAATAATCTACAATGTATATTATAAATCTACATTATATAATTATAACAGGGCCGTATTATTATTACTCTAATCCATTTTATTTGTCTTGTTTAAATGCTTAAACAAATAAAAACTGTTGCAAATCCTTTATTTTTCATTTTTCACAAATATTCAAAGTTACACTTACGTGTGTCAAAAGTAACTGTTAAGCTTTACTTTTAAATTACAATAAATATAAATATTAAAAAAATTAAATAATAAATTACATGAGAAATAAATTTCACTTGCCCACAATAAATATAAAGGTTCTAATTTGTATTACAGATTAGAACCATGTATATTACTTGTATGTACTGTTAGTAATGAAGAAATATAATTTTATTCAAACAATTTATGTTGTCCATTATAATTTCAAAACGAGCTGCCGTTTTGATAATTACTCTAATCAGGTATAATTTTATATTTCTTCAAATTAGTGCTTATTTTTGAGGTGAATAAAAACAACATCAAAAGATTATCCAAACTTTTGATTAGCACCAAAAGATTTTCATGGAGACTTCTATATCAGTTAGTAGCAGGTTTAATACTTGGCAAGGATCTGGCTTTTTTTACATATCATTTTATCCATCTTGTCTCCTTGATAATATAAAAAGTGGCCAAAAAACCCCTTTCCAAATAAAGAAATAAACAATAACTGTTCAGATTTAATATTTTTACACATAAAACTTACATCTGTATGTACTTCATTGTCTGCACAGTTTTATCAATCACAAAGTGTGTTGTACATTTTCTTCTACGTTGAATAATCAAAGTCATAAAGATAATCTCAGACAGTAGTTTTCAGTTCACCAACATTCCTCAGTCTCAAAAGGGAGATTTTTCTAAGATTATGTGACAAATGAAGTTGTCGTAGCTTAAGTCAGGAGTTCTGGTGGTCACTAAATTTTTGAGCCTCTACCAAACTATTACCCTTCAAAGTGTTCATTTAAAAAGCCTCTTACTGACTTCAAATAATGAGCTGGAGCTCTTTCTTGCTATAAAATGACAGTTAATTCATACCAACCAATTGAAGCTGAGAAATAAAACAATTTCAAGCACATTAAGGTATGAATAACTGTTACTCTAGTATTGACGTTAAAAAAGTATGGTCCTATCAGTAACGGTGAGTAGTCTTATGTTATCAACATAAAAGTGGAATTTTCTTTACATGATATATGCCTATTGAGATCTATTATTCATGTATATGGTGCGGTTTAAATAAAAGATCTTTTTTCATTACTTGCTTTAGTGTTGAGCAAGGAATAGATAGTTCTGAAGACTTTTGCCTGGTTGAGATTGTATATGGTATTCCTCAATAATATCAGAGCTATTCAATTGATTCAAAGGATGTACAGATCGTTTCAAATCAAGGACTGCCAAGGTGAAAAGGTTTTTTCTCCCCCACTTCTGAGGTGTTACTACTGATGTTGTTTACTTACCAAAACACTGAATGAATCTGTCTTCAAAGTTTTCATTCATATTTGTATGTTCTTTCACCTAAACAAGCATACTGCAATATTTGCTTTTTTTAAACTGAATACTTGCTTGTGTTGACCATTTTAACTTAGCAACGCACAAATCGAAATTCTCACTAAACACCTGGAAATAACATCAATTTCTAGCAAACCAGCCACTATTAAGCAGTTGATAACCGTTACAATCACCTGATGACATGCAATGTTGCCAACCTGTATGTGATGTGATTGTAAAGTTTTAAGACAGATGTTGCCTCTCCTCAATTCGAGACTAAGTTGCTTGTGGGTGTAGAAGGTGAAGTCCACCTTTTGTTCTTGAAACATCCTGCAAAGATCAATGTGAAATCTTTGTTCAGAAGAGTGGCATCCTGGCAAATGAAGGTATGTTTTCGGTTCTCGGCAGGATTATTGATTTCTTAAAATGGATGAAAAAACGTCATATGAATTTGTGTCAAATTTTGTTTGAAAACCAGGAAATCAGCTTTGGAGACTAATGACCTCTCAAAAATGCTTTTGGGGATAAATATATGAGCAGATAACATGTTTTTATCTCAATCAACAGATTCAATGATAGCCATGAACTAGTCAAAGATAATCCCCTGTCCTTTAACTTCAAAAATCAACGAAAACATTGTGAAAATTTGTGATTTAGTGCGCTTTGACTATAGACTAACAATTAGGAAGGTAAGTAGATACTGAATTTAAGTTTTCCAGTCAATTTTAACTGAAGAGTTGAACATGCATAGAGTGTTTGTAAAATTTATTCCAAAATTGTTAAAACAATATAGACTGTTGACGCAGATTTGTTAAAAAGGGTAATTACAGGTGATGTATCGTGGATTTATGGGTATGATCCAGAAACAAAAGGCATAATCATAAAAGTGGAAGGGGCCAAGTTCGCATGAAATGACATGTTTTGAGTCCTCCACCACGACAACAAACCGGCTCATCACAAGTTCTCAAATGCAAAATTTTTGGCTAAATTCCAAATTCCTGTGCTTCAGCAACCCCCCTATTCCCCATCCCTTGATGACATCTACCTTTTCCTAAATTGAAATTTTCACCAATTTGAACAATTTATGATATACAGGCAGATATGGAAATGTTCTTACCCCAAAACGAAAATTTCCAAGAGTAAAAACACTGTGCAAATCTGTGTTCAGTCAGACGGGGGATACTTTGGTGGAGATCTATCACAATATCCTGTATGTAATTCCACTTTGAATAACAAGCCCAGTCTTAAAACTTTCCAATATACCTCATATGCTATACCATGGAAAGGGACTTTGTGGACAATCTGTAAACATGAATAATATATAACAATCAGAGATTGTCACAATAATAAAAATAATTCTTATAACCAATTTTAGGCATAAATAAATATATCAAATTGCTAACTCAATATGTAATAAAAGAATGGTTGTATAAATACAAAATAACTCGCACTAGGAGTAGTTTCATTCATAACTGGAAAAGAACATAATTAAAAAAAAACAATTTGTATATATTTTAACACAGAAATCTATTTTAATACTGACTAGACAAATGTGCTAATAAAACCTGGCAGATTAACCAAAAAATTTCATTTTTGGTTGTAAAGATGTTGCAAATGAAAAAAGTTCTGAGAAATGTAGAAAAATCTACATGAAACCAACTAATCTGTGTTGTTCAATCAGTTAATTTGGTAAAAAAATGAGACAAAATCATTATGGGTGATACTTGAAAACATAAAGTAAAGACTTAGATATTAATATACACGAATATCAACTCCGGGTAGAAATGAAAGATAAATTGAACAAATTCAAATAAAGCAGTTTATAAAATAATTATTAAATGAAAAATGTCTGGATTAGAAAATTAAAAAAAATGTCGTAACATATGCACGGGACCTGTAAAGAAACCTTTTTCAAACAATATTTTTTATAATATAATTGCTTACCATATATAAGTTGGTTTTTTGTTAGTCTTCTATGTCCTCTATTAATATTAAATTCATTGGCTAAATCATAGTCCGTAATTTCAAACCTCTCTACTTCATCATCAGACATTCTTCCAATCTAACCTTAAATTATACAATAAAATAATAAATTACAATAAAATTACTTAAAGCCAAGATAACAACACGAAAACACAACCATAGCCTAACTCGGCAACTAACGTAACCAAACGTATTAACGTTTCTTCAATCCGTACCAACGGAGCAACTATAATCTATCTTGGTCATAAATACTTTTTTATTGGTTGTAATATATAATTTTTAATTAGTTTTAAATACAAGACATCTAGATAAATATAGTGTAATAAATGCATTAAACATATTTATTTTTATATTATAATTATTTATTGGTTTATTCTTGCTTTATATAATTTTTTTGTTATTTTTCTAAATTTACATTCAGAAATTGTAAATTTTATATTCTAAGTAATATATTTTGTGTAAATATTATATTTGTTTGTTATTTTATTAAGCGAACAAAAAACTATATTCTACCAATGAGTTTAAATATTCATAATTGGCGAACATGTTACATCCTGCAATTTTTGGTGTAAGAACTTCCAAGTATAATTAATCGTTTGAAAGTTGTAAGTTTTAAATTTTAAGGTGTACTTTTTAAGGAAAATAATTTAAACATGTTTGAAATTACAGGTAATATGAGAAACAATTTAATTTACGATTCTTTATTCTTTATTTTTTGTATCTTCAGGCAGAGTAAGATTACTAATGCGAAATTTAAATTTGTCATCAAACTGTTTTCTTGTACTAACATAATCTACTGTTTAAACATATTTCTAAACTTTATTAACCAATTTTCAAAAATATATGGAGATTTTTATTACAAAGTAATTCTTCATTGCTATTTTATACAACTCTTTTCTTCAATAGAGTTATCAGGGGTACTGTTAATGATGAAACTTAAGCCTAAAGTTTCCATATTTATAATTACTAACAAAAAATAGTAATTTTAAATAACTAATAATAATAAAATCGATAAACAGAAATAAACTGTTACTGTTTGTATCGACAATCATACAAATTTTGTTTTTGGAAAGTAGGTTATTATATTACTTTTAAAACTACAAACAAAATACTTAATATTATGGATGGATGTTAACTAACAGAATGCTAATAAACAATAATAAAGGAGTATTATTAATAAAATTAAACCTGAGGTAAAAGCTTAAATAGTAACTAAACTGTACAGACTAAATACACATTAACACAGATATAAAAAACATAATAGAATTAATCTTTGCAAACTACTTCATAGAAACTGAATGCACTGACTGAAATTACCAGTGTGCAGATTTTATTCAAAGTTCATAAAAACTGAGATTTCAACAAACTTGAACAACAGGTTAATTTATAAACACAATACATGTGACATAAATAACCTTTTAAAACAGTCAAAGAGTTGTAAGTTAATATCAAAGAACTATTAACAGTGCAAAACTATAAATAGCATATAAAAAGAACAAAACTATATTGACCAAGTATGTTATTTAACTATGCATGAAATATGATTTTTGTTCGCTTAATTAGTACTGATAGATGAGGAAATACAATTTCTATGTAAATCTTAAAACATTTATGTTTTACTATGGTAATCAGCATACTTTAATGATTGCTTATATCATCTCATTTTCAATAATCTTTTATCATATAGAAAGTTACTACACCAATTTTTTGAGTTATTATTATTATTGTTATCATTATTTTTTGAGGTATCATTGTATTGTATTTTTGTAAATTCATGATAAATCATGGTTTTAGATTATAACTTTATTTTGAATTTTTATTATTTACTACTATAACTTTGAAAGGGAAATTTAAAAAAGTGTCAAAGAGAACCATTTTAAGAATATTTATAACAACACATAATATGGTTATAAAGTTCTGCCACACTTGGCTGAGATCATTCCAGTTATCTCTAATTTGCTGTTTCAAGTGGTAGGTTTCATTGATGGGTACTATGATCACATTTTTTATTTTAAAATACCATAGTAAAAGCTTGCAGGAGTAAGATCAAACTACCTTAGAGACTAGTGCTTCTATTCACTGCATCAGATTTATTTATTAATGGCATAAGCCAATTCACAAAAATGATCAGAACAATTCACAAAATCATGTCCATTGTTAGGGAAATATCTCTCAATGAGATAATGAGAATGTAGTTTGGGGTATTCCATTTTAATTCAACAAATGATTAGTGCATTACTATTTTTGATTTTGATGATATTTGGTATATGATAACTACCCACCTTGCGGTGGCCAAAAAATATTTTTTAATATTTTTAGAAAATTTTTTCTTGAGTAATAGATATTTTCTAACTCTCCAACAGGTAAAAGCAGCCATTTTTGTCACTTTTTCCATGAGCTATAGCATTCTTATTTTACATCGTACAGAGGGTCAAAAAGGACTTTTTGGAAAGAGTAAATATGAAACTTCATCCTAGTGTATTCAAAATTAATTTTGTTACATAACCAAATCTTGTAATGTTTACTGAAGTTGCGTTTACAAATTGTTGTTTTTTTTCAAATTTTGTGCCCAAAATAAATAATGAAGGGCTTAGGTTAACAGGCCTGATTTTACCTTTTAACTCGTAGGTGCTAGTAATACTTATAAAAAAAAATTGGATTTACCGAGTGTCCTTTAAAAAAGGTCTGCCAAATTATAAGATTTTAAAAATGTCTCATTTTTGGGGCCCAAATCTACATGAGGGACAGGTGGAAGAAATCTGGAATGATTACAGCAGTAAGTACGTTTTATGTACTTTAAAACCATATAAAATTTATTTTATTATGAGTAATGAAGGCAACGAAGGCTAAAAACACTGCTCCTTCTATCCATAAACAACACATCCGAAAATACTGATTTTATTTTTTTCAGGTTATAAAAATTACAACTAAACTCATAATGAATAAATTGATAATTAATAAATAATCACTTACATAATGATAATAGTAATTACAAAATGATAAACAATTCAAATACATAAACAAGTTGTTCAGTTCACTTTTACTTTATTTTACTTTTGCTAATGAAAGTTATGAATAAATCACTTCTTGCAGAAGTGATCTTGTCAATGCACTTTCTGATAACAAACTTAATTAGCATAACTTAGTGATCCTGCCATTTTTTCTTGAGTAGAACTGATGAGTCCTCATTCATCTTTGGTGTAATGTTATATCCTTTTCTAGTAGTTGACAGAAAAAGACCTGAAAGTGTGAGAATCTTTAAAATATTTTCCAGTTGAACCCGTGTTTGATTATCCCTCAATGATTTCTTTAATGAATTGCCAGGACCCTGCAGATGGAAAAAGTGTATTCGATATTCCCCTTCATTTTCATGCATTTTGAATCAATGACTTTGCCTAACTAACACTTGCCATCGTATACGCAGCAGACAATTTTTGCATTTTGGCTTTGGTAAACCTATAAAGCAATCAGAAACACTTAATGTCCTTGTGTACTGATCCTAACGTAAATGTTGCTGATTCAGAGGTTCTTGGACTTTCAGAATACATTTGTGACTTGTTGGAACATAACTGTGAAAGGTTCTTGTTTCTGGGACATTTTGATTATCTGTTTACCTGTTTTGTAACTAATTTAATTTGTTTGTTATTCTTTTCATTTCATTGTTTTTTATGTGGTGTCCTAGAAGGGACCTTTTACACCCCACTCAGACCTTATTGATGTATTATTTAAAATTTTTATGTACATTTTATTTATTTATTTTTATTAATTATTAAATTTTATATTGTTAAGTTTCCCACTGCGATATTAGTTACACATTTTTTAGTGGTATTAGTTTTAAATTTTATTTCACTTTTAATATTTTAATTTTTAACCTAGTTTTAGATTTTATGTTAATTGTAGTTTGTGTTTTTATTCATTCTATTATCGAAGAAGGGGCCTTTTACACCCTTCTAATTTTTTAAACTGGTTTTTAGTTTATTTTATTTTTTATAAAAACACATTGTATACCGGGCGATGATAACGCAAAAGCATTTTTCATCCTCAAAAAAAAATAACCTTCACATGGTCCTTTTCCAAGGTATAATTACATCGGCAAAAAAATGTCATTCAATTGTGATTTCAAAATTTTCTTGATGGTAGCACAATTTTTGTTTTTATACTGGGCTGAGGAGCCATCAGAAAAATAAAAAGATTGCTTAACTATTGGTAACAGTGCTTTTACTTTATTTATAACTTGCATTTGAAAGCAGAAGAACACTATATTATTGTGCTTCAAGTACTCACTAATCACAGTAAGATCACGAACGCTTTTTGTTTTGAAATTCGTAGCAATAAGTCGCTTATTTTTTTTTTTTACCGTCAGTCATGATGATGTTTCTATTACAAGAGCTGCTGTTAGAATGATTCTAGCACAGATACGAGTGGCTATTTCTACTCCTGGTTCATACGCTTGACAACGAACAAGTAGATATAAATCGTAATTATTTTCCTTATGATAATGCTAAATAACCACACAATCATGTTTTGGCCTGCTTATCTATTACACACACATCCGTTCAATTTTTAACAACTATTTTTTCCTTATAAACAGAAAACAGAAATAAATTGTTATTTTTTCCTTTAAAACAGGAAGGTTTATCACCAATCACATCCGCTCAAGTTTGAACAACTATTTTTTCCTTATAAACAGGAAACGCTGCTTATCAACCGCTTGAACATGTTTTGACATCCCTATCAACAATCACATCCGCTAGACTCCGATTAAAACAAAAAAATTAATATTTTCCTTATAAAACAGGAAAATACAATCAACCCACCACATCATACCAATTTATATAAATAATGACGTTTAACTAGTACTCTTCCACTATAAAAATGGATCTGTTAGCAGATGAAGAATTTGTAGTGTACGTAATTGAGCGCGATACACTTGAAAACCTTTCTCCTAATATTGATGAAGTATATGATTATCTTGAATCAGTAAGTAATACGTATATGTACCAAAGAAGATCTTTTAAGAAAAAAAAAAATTGAATACGATAAATATATATAACTTTACGAATATAACAATCCTTTTATCCAAAAAATCGGTCCTTTTCAGAACCACCTTAAGCTAAATTTATTTATGTTAAACACTTTCCTCACCATTTGTAATACAATTGATAGTAGATCAATCCAATATTAAATCGTGACACGGGCCTTGGAACCATTGCATACAATAAACGTAAATAAATATCGTTTTAAAACAATAGTTAGTTACGATTTATTGTATGGGAGTTTAAAGTGTTTTTGTCTTGTGTATGCGTGTAATTTTGTGTTGTAGTCCTTAAAAGGGATTTTTTAAAGTTAAAATTTAAAAAGAATTCTTTTCGATGAACGACAGTTTTCTTTACCCTCCTCTTTTTATTTTTGTTTACGTTTCGTATTCTGGAATAAAATAAAATAAAAAGAAGCGATATGACGTCCTCTCATATATCGATTGGTTTTAAGGTAATCGATATCTGAATTTTCATCCGTGTCGTACGCCACCAAGAGAGGTTGGGTATCATCTCCACAGTGTTTAGAACAATCTACCTCATCACGGGTCCTGAAGAAATGTCTTACGTTCGTCGTTACATTAGAAGTTACCATTCTTTTTTCATTTGCAACATACACGTTTACAGGTAGTACGTTGTTCTTTTGATGAGACTTATTGAAATCGTGTTACACCTTCGCATACAAATACATATTCGACGAATGATTTAATTTCAACGCCTTTACGTACCTTCGCCACCGTGGCATCCGGAAAATAGTACTTCTTTACTGTCAATAAGTGCAATAGCTTTATCACCGCATTCAAATTCGCAATAATATTTTCTTTCCCGCCCAAAATCGCTTTCATTGAAAATTATCTTCACCAATAGGTTACCACCGTTTTTATCGAAATCGTGTTCAGTTAAATCGACTACCTATGCGTAACTGTGTTTTAATTTAAAACACATAGGCGTCAGACGTTGATCATCAACACAAACGCGCACATCTTCTTCACTAACAGGAATCATGATGTTTTCAGCTCGAGTGTGTCCCAAAGAATAAACTACTTCGCCCGGTTGCACTGTATTTATTTGCTACTCCCCACAAAACCTACCACGTCATACTCTTCTCTACCAATCAGAACGTCACATTCTCCTTACCCCACAACGCGGGAAAAATCATCTGAAATCCTGACAACAGCATTCTGAAATATTTTCAAAAATAGAACAATGTATTAAACACTCTCCTCACCATTTGCAACATAATTTGATAGTAGATAAATCTATTACCACATCATTACGCGGGCATTGAAACTTGCCTTCAATAAATGTAATAAAATATTTACAAAAACAATAGTTAGTTACAGATTTTATTGAATGGGGGTTTAAAGTGTTTTTTGTTTTGTGTATGTATATAATTTTGTGTTGTTGTCCTTAAAAGGGGAGTTTTTATAGCTACCTGTTTATCATTATTCGAATGCTACATCGAAAGTTTTACTAATGACTCGTTTAAATATGAGTTTTAATTTCATATATACGATTGTTTCTAATTCATCCTCATTCGGTAAATGGTTGTTCTTCGCCATCTCGTAAACGACATACTATGCTCTTCCCATAACGTGTAGTGATTTTCCTTAACCATAGAATTTCATAAGGTTTACCGATTGTAATATCAAGAACGCTTTTTGTTTTGAAATTGGTAGCAATTAGTCGCTTATTCCATTCATGAATAAATTTTTTACTTTTACCGTCAGTCATGATGATGTTTCTATTACAAGAGCTCCTGTTAGAATGATTCTAGCACGGACACGAGTGGCTATTTCTACTCCCGCTTCATACGCTTGTCAACGAACAAGTAGATATAAATCGTAATTATTTTCCTTATGATAATGCTAAATTACCACACAATCGTGTTTGGACCTGCTTATCTATTACAAACACATCCGTTCAATTTTTAACAACTATTTTTCCTTATAAACAGAAAACAGAAATAAATTGTTAGTTTCTCCTTTAAAACAGGAAGGTCTATCACCAATCATATCCGCTCAAGTTTGAACAACTATTTTTTCCTTATAAAACAGGAAAATACAATCAACACACCACATCATACCAATTTATATAAATAGTGACGTTTAACTAGTACACTTCCACTAACAAAATGGATCTGTTAGCAGATGAAGAATTTGTAGTGTACATAATTAAGCTCGATACACTTGAAAACCTTTTTCCTAATATTGATAAAGTATATGATTATTTTGAATCAGTAAGTAATACGTATATGTACCAAAGAAGTTCTTTTAACAAAAAAAAAATATTTAATTTGATAAAATATATATACCTTTCCGAATATAACAATCCTTTTATCCAAGAAATCGGTCCTTATCAGGACCAGCTTAACGTAAATGTATTTATGTTAAACACTTTCCTCACTATTTTGTAACACAATCGATAGTAGATCAATCCAATATTATATCGTGACACGGGCCTTGGAACCATTGCATACAATAAACGTAAATAAATATCGTTGTAAAACAATAGTTAGTTACGATTTATTGTATGGG